>NC_134404.1:156743649-157061704 GCF_038048845.1 Mixophyes fleayi | reverse complement strand
TAGCTTTTCAATACATGTTTAAGTTACCTGTAAGATCCTCTATGACCTTGACTACAATATCCACTGGACCACCAAAGGTTGTCGTTGCAGAATCAGATGGTGTATGTTCATAGCTCAGAAGATCTTTCAGCTCTAAATTAGTAAAGCTAAACTTTGAATAACCATTTATCTGTAGTTGTAAATAAAAGTGATACAACATAGTATTAATAAAATGCAGTCATTACAGTATTATAAAAACAATATACAACAACATTTTAACATTTCTCCACCTAAAAATTAAAAGTATATAAATGCTTGTGGGCAGCATATACTATGTGGTATAATGTACCCCATACTGTAAATTATAAGATATTAGGAGTCAAGGAGAACCATGGCTAAATAATCCAATCCTATCCATGGATTTTTAAGGTGACTATTTGTAATAATATACTGTAGGAGGTAATTACTTCCTCATAATACACAGGTTTGAATTTACAAAGAAAGACACATGCACATAAATAAAGCAGCAAATTGACACACAAACACATAGAACACACAAGCAAGACATGCATACGCATACTAACACAAATGTAAACTGCCATAGACACATTTTTACACAGGAAATGTTTTATTTTTAGTTTATTTATTCTCTTTTTAAACTTTATACCCTTACCTCTCCACCACAATACACTGACCCACATGCATTTCAGTTCATGGACAGATAGAGTCACTAGCCTCATCCCATTTCTTTGAACCTCTATGGTATGTAAAACGCTCACATACTGCTGAGGTTAGCTTCAGATAAAATGGCAAACAACTGTTGCATCCACTGACAACAAATGTCACATGACTGATAGGAACAGGTACCAATAGAGTATAATCTACACAGTTCATACAGAAGGTACAGTAAAGACAATGGATATATTCCTTTGCTGTGTATTATAATGAAGCATTACTCTTCAACTCCAAAGACATACTTGTAGGTTAATTGACTTCTGAAGAAATTACCCTCAGTGTGCATGTGTATGTGTGTGCCCGTGTGGTAAGGAATGTAGACTACAAGCTCCACTGGAGCAGGGACTGATGTGGACGATCAAACGGTTATTTATATAGCACTTACATATTAAGCAGTGTTTTACAAATAAAGAAAAAACCTTTATTCAATGAAAAACCATTGAATAGATTACGCAAAAACGTGGCCCACTGTATATATGATGTTTTGTGAACTTGTGCAACTATTTCTGTGTGCATGTGCCTTTATTTGTGAGAAGCACATGGATAGGCACATCAAAATGGCAGTGTCTGCGAGTGGTGAAAACAAGTGCATCTTAATAGGAGGGCGGTGCTCCTAATTAAAAATGCAAAAATTAGATTTCATTTTACAGGAAAAGTTAATTTGAGGGAAATGAAGAGTTAGAGTTAGCACATGTGTACACATGCACACAAAAAATATTCAAACACACAAAAGCATACTTGTCTACTTTCTAAATGTAGTGGGGGCAAGTGGGCGTGTGGGGAGCGTGGTCCGCAGATTTTCATCACTAAACATGGGGGGCCATGATGACGCGCTAATCGTGTCACTAAACACCGCCCCCCATTCACTTTATAGGACAGGCCGAGATCCGGGAGGTTGCTCTGCTTTCCTGGGAGTGTGGGAGCACTCTCAGAAATTCGGGAGTCTCCGGGACATTCTGGGTGAGTAGGCAACTATGCACAAAAGAGAAACATGCAATAAAGACAATACCTATTTCTTCTCAGTTTCATGATTAATTCAAGATATAAAAAGACTGGAATAAGCAATATTTTAAAAGAAAAGTTGGCAATAAATGGATTATTGTGGAAATGTTTTAATGCATTTAAATCTCTTCTCAAACCCCCCTACCACAAGCCCCGCCGACTACTATCAGTGCACAAGATCTTGCTTCCTACTTCAAGGACAAGATTAGAAAGATCCGCTGTGCAATTGTATCTTCTTCCTCAACAACATGCTCAATTACTTCCCTGCACCCTCTGGAGCTTTCTATTAATTTGATCCCACAAATGAAGATGAAGTATCTATCTACTCTTTTTTCATCTTCCTACTATACTACCTGTTCTCTTGATCCTATACCCTCACAAATGAGTTGATAACGGTCTTCTGTGCTTATCCCAACCTTAATTAAAATCTTAATCTCTTCCTCTACTAGTATATTTCCATCATTATTCAAGCACACAGGGATTAATCTTATTCTAAAATAACCCCACATTTCTGACCCAAACTCTTTCAAATTATCGTCCCCTCTCTCAGCTCCCATGCCCCTCCAGGCTTCTTGAGAGAATTGTCTACACTCGTCTCACACTTGCAGTTGAAGTGCATGGACTAAGGCAGGGGTCGGCAACCCCCCTCACACAGCTCCCTGCATACTGGCACGCCGTACAGCTGTCATTTCATCTCATTTCGCCGACACTGAACTGCAGCACATGCGCAGCAGTTCAGCTCATCTCGCTGACAGTGAACTCCTCCTGAGTACCATTACGGAATGAATCACTCATGCAAGAGGTAAATTGCATATACATTTGGCTAATGTTTATTTAATTTATGTGTGGCTTAAAATTATTTGCAGGCACTTTGTGAGGCATAACATTCAATGGGCAGCACGGTGGCTAAGTGGTTAGCACTTTTGCCCCACAGCACTGGGGTCATAAGTTCTTTTCCCGACCATGGCCTTATCTGTGAGGAGTTTGTATGTTCTCCCCGTGCTTGCGTGGGTTTCCTCCGGGTGCTCCGGTTTCCTCCCACACTCCAAAAACATACTGGTAGGTTAATTGGCTGCTAACAAACTGACCCCAGTCTGTCTGTCTGTGTCTGTGTGTGTGTTAGGTAATTTTGACTGTAAGCCCCAATGGGGCAGGGACTGATGTGAGTGAGTTCTCTGTACAATTAGCTGTGGAATTAGTGGCGCTATATAAATAAATGGTAATAATAATAATACTAATAATGGGGGCATTTATGTGTGGCTTAAAATTATTTGGAGGCACTTTGTGAGGCATAGCATTCAATGTGGACATTCATGTGTGGTTTAACATTCATTGGGGGCATTACTGTGGCTTATTGTGAATTGGGGGCATTACTGTGGCATAAAATGAACTGTGGACATTACTGTGGCATACTGTGAAATGGGTCACTGTGGCATAATATGAACTGGGGGCACAACTATATGCAATGATATGAACTTGGGGCATTACTGTGGCGTAATATGTTTTGGGGGCACGACTACGTGACATAATATGAACTGGGGGCTCTACTATGTGGCATAATATGAATTGGAGGCACAAGTATGTGGTATATGAATTGGGGTCATAACTATGAGGCATGATATGGATTGTGGGCACAACTATATGGCATAATATAAATTGAGGACAATACTATGGCATAATATGAATTGAGAATACTGGCATAATTTGTTGGCCCCATCACTATTAATATTGTGATATAAAATAAGATATATGTGTGTGTACATATATATATATATATATATATATATATATATATATATATATATATATATATATATATATATACATACACATAAATACATACACACGCAGCTGGCACACCTGGGCTTGACTAGATTTTAGCCGACACAATGATAGAGAAGGTTTGCCTACCCCTGGACTAAGGATATCAGTGATTTGATTAGTGCTAAATCTAAAAGGCCATTACTCACTTCTAATTCTTCTGAATCTCTTTGCTGCTTTTGTCACTGTTGACCACTCTCTTCTCAAACAAATGCTATAATCCCTATCTAATCGCTCTTTAAGTGTTCATTTCTCTGGATCAACCTCTTCTCGGATTCCTTTATTAGTCAGAGTAACACAATACACAGTCCTCTGCTCCTCTCTTTCTACACTACTTCTCTTGGAAAATTAATAATCACTGTTGGATTTCAATATCTTCTCTATGTAGATGATATCTCTTACTCAGTTTAAACTTATATTAGATATTACACCTAGAGGTGAACCACATTTTCAAAATAGTCATACAAAATCTATTTCTGCATGTGGGCGCCAAGTTTTTTTTTTACCCCAGGTGTTTGGATCAGTCATCCACCCAACATTTTTGTTCAATCCGGTGTTCTCCATTATTATGTGCTGACAACACCCCAGAGAAGAATGACTAGACACCATTGTCATCCCAGCTCTATTAACAGACTTTGAATTGTGTCAAAACGTGACATTTACAATTCAGTGTGGAATGATGCAGCTAAAGTGGAACTCAAACATTGTATTACCGAAACTTCTCACCTCATGAGAAAATCAATTAGTAAAAAAGTTCGTTCATCTCTGCTTGCACCCTATCTGAACATGACTTGGATAATACATGTAATGTGTTATGACGATAAATGCAAGTTTAAACTGCGCAGAGAGTCTACTTAACAACCACAGTGCTACACTTCTGTGCAGAGGCTTTTCAACTGACTTTAGCGAGTGCTGCTACTACTAATTTTTAGGAGGAGAGCCCCAATAAGAGCGTTTACTGTATTATACACAGTTGTAATGAACAAGTATACGTACCTCAAAATGTTTGGTGATGTTTTTTTTTCTCAGATAAATTGCTGTATTCAATAAGGTAACAGACAGCTTTCCTTTTACAGGCATTCCATAGGTATATCTACAATTCATTACAAACATCACAATCACAAAAAAATCCTGAGTTCATTAAAGAAATGTCAACATATTGCTACAGTACAGATATGGATCTTTGCAAATCATGAAAAGGATTAAATAATAAAATGAATGGAGTGGTGCTGTGTGTGTACTCTTAGACCATCTCCGTTAAGGACAGTCGCTTCTTGGCTGGACCTAGAGCTAGTGCCTGTTACTTTTCACCACTCCTCATTCAATGTACAAGAAATCTCCAACACTGTGGTAGTGTTACATTGATTATCCCCTGCTGCTGGAGCAGCTGTTCCCATTCATTTAGTACTCAAACCAGAGTGTTCTCCATTCTCCCCTGCACAGGGTTTACTGACTGTAGCGCATGTTATGTGGAGTATCGTTTTCTCCGCAGAATTTATTTTTTTGCTGATCAGCTTAATTACCTCTATTTTGCCTGTTGGCAAAACATTTGCTGCCAATCCTAAATGGTAATATAGATGATCAACATCTGTATTAAATTAGACATCTCACTGTGATTGTGAAACTATCGAAAGAGAAGTTTACATATTTGATCATTATTAGAAGGATAAAAGATAATAAAAAATGTTGTAGCTTTTTGGTATTCTATTTAAATTATTACATTAAAATTGATACAATGAACTGCTAATAATGTAATCGTATTTGTAAACGAGCACCCACTCAGAAACAAGGGAAAGCTTGTGTTAGCTATAGCAGCGTTGTGCAACGGCACAAACCTTCTGCAAAGTGACTGTAGCCTGGAATGTTACAACCGCCTGCAGACTGCATATAAATTAAATGCAAACATAGCACCTGTCTCCCCATCTTTATGATCAATTTGCTACCTTATAGTAGAAAATAATGTCCCTATGTGTCCAAACAGCACGGCTGTAACAAAGATGCAAAGCAATCTAGTTGCTCTTTGTGCTCTGCATGCTTTAATATTAATAAGCAGCTCTTCTTTTCGACTGTCAGAGTAGGTGTCTGTCTGGGAAACAGGTATTTCAGGGAAAAGTGTGAGTGTCAGTTTCCATGAAATGCAGCCCTGTGACCATTTACAATGCAATATTTGAACCGGTATGTAAGCAGCCCTCATGACCAGTGCTCAGGGGCAGGTTGGGCTGGAGGGAAGGGAGGCATCTGCCCTCCGGGCCGGTGTCAGAGTGGGCCACCTGCGTTTTATTTCCATTAAAATATTCCTAACAGGCTGCTGAGGTAACCCTTGCCCCCCCAGCCTAAAATTTTCCACCATCCCTGACTAGTACTGTATACAATGCAGCACTGCATTGTGTATATAATGTAGCCTCGTTACTAAAATACTCTCAAATGTACTCAGAAAACAATGCAGTTCACAGTCAATACTAAGTACACTCCTGTTACCAGTCAAAGTACAGCCAATATACCGTTCAGCTACCATATTAAGTTTATAATTCAGCACTGTGATTAGAAAGCAATGCAGCCCCCATGAGAGTACACTGTATTCTGGGAACCTTAAACAAAAATAGTTATCACTTATGAAAAATGAGTTACTGAAATATTTTGTCATAACTGGTCATTGCTTATTTAATTGCCTTTAATATATTTTGTTAAAATGCCAGTGACAATGTGCATACATATATCTCAGAGTCCTAGTGAGTAACAGGATTGCTTTGCATTTTCTACTGGAAATCTTAAGCTCAGAATACTTCTTTTCACACAGTTAAACTCCTGAGGTATCTTTATTAACCAGATTAGTGGAACTCAAGAGTGTAACTATAGCCATAGCAACCTGTGGAACTGCTAGAGGGCCCAGCAGAATAGCAGGCTCAGGACAGGGAGAAACATATGTCTGTAAAGACCCCCTCAGCCTAACTGCAATTAGAGCCAGCAGCTACAAAGGATAAAGGAATGCTTCACCTATGTCATATTGCTACAAATGTAAGGTATTAAGCAGTTGTCAGCATGGGGTGGGGAGCATAATGGTAGTAATTGAGCACCACTGAGGCAGGACTTGAAGGAGCAGGGGCATCTGCAACATATTGTTATGGGGCCCAGAATGCCTAATTATGCCTCTAGTGGAAATAAACACAAAGAACCGGTTTACTGCACTTTGCACATAAAATAAAGACCCAGATGTGATGACAGATAAATCTCCATGGCATATGTGTGTCATTATTTGTTGTTTAAAAAAAAGGGCTGTTTTTAGATGAGCAAGATGTGTCATGTGTCCTTGCTCCCACTACTCTCATGTGCCACCACTTCATGTCTCTCCTCAGCTGGCATCTAGGAGGAGTACCATGCTTGGGCTTTTGTGCATATCCAATTGCTTGAAAGTTCACGCACATAAACATTATGCAAGTTGTTATTGGCTGACAGGCAGGAACAAGCATCCCAGTAGTCTTGTTTTGCAAATAGAAGCTTTGTATACTGCAAGTGGTGAGCTCACTAATTGCCAGTTTTAATCATTCACCAGTCAGCATGATTGACAAATGTGAAGACTTACAAAGGAAAAATATAGAACTTACTTTGCTGTGACAGTGCCTTCTAACAACTCATTCTTTATCGAATGATGTGAGGGTGTGGTAAGGGAGACTTCAAACTTGGGTAAAACTATAGTACAGAAAAAAGAAAATATGACAATATAAACAATTTAGAATATTTATACCAGTGTATCTACAGCATACGGCATATGTCTTTTATTTTATAAGTGTGTATCATATAAATATATTTCTGAGATATGTGAGCGATTTGAGTTTTTTTATTAGCTTTGTTTGCAGAGAATAAGATTCGAAAACAATACTGATAAAATATACTTACCGTATTGGGTTACCGTAAAGGTTTGATAATAAAGCTGATACTATAAAAAGAAAAATTAAATAGAAAAAAATTACTTTTCAATATTATAGTGCAGTCACCTTATCTAGACTTTGTGCTGAGTATCATCATAATCAGCTATTTATATAGCACTACTAATTCTGCAGTGCTTTACAGATATTCACTCACATCAGTCCCTGCCCTATTGGAGCTTACAGTCTAAATTACCTAACATACGCACCAGCTCCTCCCTTGCATATCTCCCGGCATCACTGGGGCACGGTAGGGCTTGCACTTAATATATCAAATATTAAATTGTAAAATAGCTTCAGATCCTGCCACAATCAATCTTATGTAGTGTTTTTATTAATAGACAAAAGACTCAATTTCTGGTGAGCCTGCAGGGTATGCAGAGCTGTGTGATTATATATAAATATTGTATTACAGGATTAAAAAAGTAAAGGATTCCTCTACTCTGCAAACCCTGCAGGCTCACCAGAAATGGAGTCTTTGGTCTGTTAATAAAAACACTACATAAGATTGCTTGTGGCCAGTATCTGGTTTCACCCTGTAGCCCAATGACAAATTATATAAATGTCTAGTGGCGTGTGTTAGTCTATCTGTGTGTGTGTGGAAAAAATAAAACCAAGCTGCAGCGCCACCTGCTGGGCGGAGTTATACACTGACCTACTAAATTCTTAGTGTGTGTGGAAAAAAATAAATCAGAAAGGGCTGAAATTTGGTATACTAAGATGTTTTTAATTTGTTAATTTAATTTGTTAATTGTTAAAAGTGTTTATAAAGATTTAAAAAAAATATATATATATTTCTTGAAGGAGAAGTGACAGTTGGGAGTGGTTGGTGGTTGAGGCCTGGGCTATGGCCCAAATGCATGACAAGAACCTTTTTAACACCTTAAGTAGCTTGATTTGACTAGAATGCATGAGTATCATGCACGGGTTAACTTGTGTATATATATATATATATATATATATATATATATATATATATATATATATATATATATATACACACACACATTTATTTTTTTTTCCTGAAATGAGACACGACCCGAGGAAGGCTACACTTTTTTACGATTTTTGACACACCAAGTTGAAAAGGTTAGCCATCACTGATCTAGGACCTGCCCTACCCCAACTGTAAATCTGTCTCCACATTTTAAATGTACCTCCTCCTCCAATGCAACATGGTTTTGCCAAGGTGCAAAGTTACTCTTTTTTTACTTTGCTCTCCTTAATGACTCAGACCCTATAATTCCACAGACTCTATACCCTTTAAAGATTACACACAATGGTTTTTTTTTTTTTAAAAAAAAAAAAAGTAGTGCTATTGATAAATTGAGTTGAAAATGTACTTTAAAAAAGGTATTTAACAAATTCAAGCTAACCATCCAATCACTTCTCAGAGTTTCACATCTGCTACCAATTGTTCACATTTTGGAAAAGGTGTGCGCCTTCACATTTTCCATCCAGTTATGACTTTTGCCAATTATTTTAACTTGAATTCAACCTTATCCATGAAGCAAATGCAGCTGGAGTCTTGATTGTTTTGCTTTAATGTCTTTTGATGTACACTATCAACCATAACAAAATAAAAATGTCCCATTTTGTTCTTTTTTAATCTATGTCACTCGACATTCTATCTGCTTTACGTAATGCTAAATATATCTTCCCTGCTGATTTACATTCATTTGTGCACCCCATATTATTTGGCTTATTAATCCTCTAACCAATTAAGAAACAAAAATAAGTATTTAAGAAAAAAAAAGTATGTTTTCCATTAAGGTTTAAAGAGGGCATGCAACAGATGTAGGAAAAAAGACACATTCTGGTTATTATTAAGCTTGTTTTCAAAATAGCTAACCAAGAGAAATGGAAATCCCAAAGTTAATTTACAAGTGTCTGAGATATGTAACTGATGCAAGTACTAGTTTATACAGTCTTAGCAAGTCGATGAAAAACTGAAAACGTGTACTTTTCCTAAAATGAAAATACAAGTAACAAAAACAAAAAAACTAGCCACCTTTAAACGATCTGCAACAAAAAAAAAAAAAAAAAGCAAACTTTCAACACTCTGTAGTGCCTTAAGTTGGCTTTGTCAGTTAGCTTACCTACTGTTTGCAGCCATGATTATAACCCATACATGCTCTATGCCACAGTTTGTAAATCCCAGGAGCCTGATTGACTTCAGGGGGTATATTTACTAATCTGCAGATTTGAAAAAGTAGAGATGTTGCCTATAGCATCCAATCAGCTTATAGCTGTCATTTTGTAGAATGTACTAAATAAATGATAACTACAATCTGATTGGTTGCTATAGGCAACATCACCACTTTTTCAAACCCACAGTCTAGTAAATATACCCCCTGAAGGGAGTAATTTTTTATACATATAGAATAACTTTTATGAGCCATTTCTCCCAATAGATGCACATATTCACCAACTTCTTAAGATACCTTGCTGGCTCCTAGATTTCACTGACTTCTGAATTATGTATTACTTTGTCGACATCATCTATGTTAGTAAATAAACATTCAGCACATGCATGCTGAAACACTTATCAAAGTGAGATTTTGAAAGGTTCAAATTTTTTTTTAAAAAAAAAGCACTTTATATATACTATTATGCCTCTGACTTTCCTGGAGCTTAGAAAGACAATAATTCACACCTTCGTAAAGTATGCTTACATGTGAAATCCAGTAACCTCTCCTAGCTTGAGCACAAAAATCTGCTTCTATACTTCTAATTGGGTCTTGATGGCAATTTGAAACCAAGGTACTAACTACAATCATGTAACAGGAATAGCTGCACATAAAATAAGCAATCACCACACCTAGTCAACACCATTCACAAAAGTACACCCAATGCAAACTGCAAAACACCCCTTCTGCACATGTGCACCTCAGAGCCCGTGCCTCCTCTCCACGCTGAGGAGCAGCCTACACAAAGCTAAATGTGTGCCTCAGTGTGTGGCGAGACAGATCATTGTTGCACTGTGCTAAGAAGTAAATGTCACATCAAAGTCTTTGTATACCAAAAATACTGCTCTGTTCCGCCTAGTTTATGGCTTAAAATAATCATGAGAGTGAGGGGTATGCTTTTATGTGCCGTGTGTGTGTGTGTGTGTGTAGCTCTATATTAGATTGCTCTGAGTGCACTTACAAATGCACTTTTCCACAAAAAGTGTGTGTCAGGTGCGCTTGCCACCTGTAATAGAATAGTCCCCATAAATAACAAGCCAGTAAGTATACCACCCAACTGTAATCCTCATTCAGACCCAGCACAGGACATCCTGGGCTGGTTTATATTATAATAGAGAGATCATGAGCATTAGAAGTCGCCCTGCCATAGTGAAACCTAGCCTCCAAAAATAGCATGCACTCTACTTACCCAGAGGTTACCAGCCCCACACTGTGCTGGGGCTCTTCCTGCCCCCCATGGGCTGTAGGTGCTGGACTAATTAACAAGATTGGGACTCCCTGAGTAGCAACTTTGTCACCCCAGTGGTTCCGGAATAATGGACCCCAGCTTATTTTACCAAAAGAGTAAAAAAATAATTGTATTTTTAGCAATTATAAATTAAAATCTTTTTTTCTTTATTGATCCATTGTAGCTCAAAAGAAAAAAGATCCTAATCCACACATTACAAATGACCAAAACAAAATGATCAAAACCACATAAAGTGTCGGATACATTGCAGTCGGTGAATGGGAGTCTTGAGGCTCCCAGCTTTGATAATCTTATTGTGGTTGTTCGTAGTGAATTGGTAGGTCATTTTTATGGGGATTGTAAACAGATTTTTTTACCCAATTAGACAACAATGTTTTTTTATTTTGTATTTAATAGAGTGGTGAATAAGGATTTTGAAGATCTGTTTATTTAACTACATTTTATTTAAAAGATTGTATTTTTTATTTTTTTAACCAATGTCCTTTATATTAGGACCGCTCAGGTGACAACAATGCCACTGCAGAGGTCCCAATCTAGTTAATTACCACAACCCAGGGCAGTGGGGAGAAGCACTAGTCCGTTTCGGCACTGGTATCCTCTTGCAGGAGAGTCATGCTGTTTTTTGCACCAGGACTGCTGTAACCACATACCTATTATCTACCTTGTATAGTAGTTGAGGATCTTTGGAGGGACTTGCCACCTAATTTTAATTATTTTTATTTTTACTACACAGTGAACTGTCTGTTGGCAGTGTTTTAATACTGCACCAGCTCTGAGCTGGTGCAGTATTAAAGTCCAGAGAGGTAACGGACGTGCATGGCAAGTATAAGGCCTCTAATTTGTTGTAACTTGTATTTGTTATACACAATGAAAACCGTAAAGAACTGAAAGAACATGGGGACTGATTCATTAAGGATCTTAAATGAAGAGGATTCTTATTTTAGTCTCCTGGACAAAACCATATTACTTTGCAAGGGGTGCAAATGAGTGTTCTGTTTTGCACATAAGTGAAATACTGACTGTTTTTTCATGTAGCACACAAATACTTGATAGCTTATTTGTACACTGAAATTGAAAGTTGATATTTGTGTGCTACATGAAAAAACAGGCAGTATTTAACTTATGTGCAAAACAGAACACTAATTTGCACCCCTTGCATTGTAACATGGTTTTGTTCAAGAGACTGAAATAAGAATCCTCTTCATTTAAGATCCTTAATGAATCAGGCCCATGGTTACCAACTGGTTCAATTATACAAAGGATATCTTTGATTGCAGAAAATACTGAAAATCTGCCTAGTAGTGACATTTGAGGGCAATACGTTGGAGCTCTGTTATTATTTGAAAATCAATGCAAAAAAAAAATCATTGTAAAGTCAAGTTAGTGAAGTGGGCACTTTTAAGGGAGCTACATTAAACCACTTGTTTATACCGTATATCTTCTGTATTATAGTGAAAAACAATACAGTAGCAGACAATGGCAAAATACAGTAGTAAAGGGTCAACAGCCAAGAATGCTTGATCTTCTAAAAGGTATTTCCTGTTGGCTTGGCAAATGCATAGATAAAAGGTTATTGATGGGGTTCACTGTAGCATCTGTCTGTAATAAATACTAACATCCTATAGGATAAAGAAATGCGAAAAAATCAGCAAAGGCGTTTTTGGTGAACAAGCTTCTCTATTGACATAGTGCTGCTTTATAAATCTAACTTTATAAGTTTGCATTTGCTGCCATCTGGTGTACAAAAATAAAATGTTAAACACCAGTATGTAAAGGATTAACATTTGTTTCCATGTTACTTGTCCCTCTGGTACCAGTCCCTTTCGTAGTGATTAGTATATTATTTTTTTTCTTGAAAGTATTAATATGTATCTATATACACTAAATAATATTTAAGTACTTCTTAAGAGATTAACATCTTTGGTATCCATTTGTCTGAATAAAGCCTTTCCAGTGCAAATCTGATGAAGCTAAAACAAAAAGAAATTACATCTTATTTCAAAACAAATGTACTTAGTGCTGTTGCAAATTTTGAGTCAAACATTGCATGTTATTAGGTATATTGTTACGTGCAAACATTTAATTTACTCACCATTAGTTATATCTGTCCATATGTAAAAAAATACAGATTTTCATTGATTAACATCACATTTTTTCATAATAACCTCCCCTTCCCAAATATCAGTATTAAGAGAATCCCAAGTCTGATGCCAGGGACCTCTTCTGTTTGGGAGATACTCACCCCTGCCTGCCAAACACTGGTGCCATTGATTCTTTTGCCACCAATGACAGGAGAGTTATGAAATTCTGCACTTGTTGAGTGTCCAAATCATCAACTGCTGACATTTCATGCACTTATATGTTAGATTTTCAACATTCTCCTACCATCTGCAGAAGAATCAACCATTAAAGTGTCAGAGGGGTGAACTTTTAATTATTATTTTTAACACTTTGTTTAATTGCTTTGTTTAGGTGTACACCCTCCCCCAACCATCTTCCTTCTGGTGCACCTAAATTGGTGAAACGGTTTATAACTATATGCAGACATTTAAAATGTTATCTGCAAGGAAAAGAAGGTGTAACAGACTTCAACACCTCCCTTCCCAAGTCTGACGACTGTTGGCGGAAATGCCAGCGGCCTCCCAGCAGGGTTCTGGTTGGGAGGGCAGAGTTAGAAAACAGGCCTCATCCCCTTATTATGGGTACTACAAAGCAGCAGCAACCATGCTAGTAGCTAGTAGTGCTAGAAGAATTCTGAAGACCTGAAAACAATTCCGGGCTGTAACCCCAGAATTTCCCTAAACCTAATAGAGGCAAACTCAGTTGCAAAGTGGCATAACACCCCACGGACAAAGTCCTGGATGTAAATCTGGGAGATCTAGGGATATTTAAAAGAGCATCCCTACAACTTGCCATCACTCCAGAAACTTACTTGTAAAGGTTCTGGGACTTAGCCAAGGTAGTCATATAACTCAGTTTGCCAACCAGTAGCGTAAATTTTAGTGATATGGGTGGATGGAGTTGCTGCCCAGACCTGGAAATGTACCTATTTTGCTGGGAAATATTCTACCACTTGTGCACACCAGAGCTAAAGGAATGGGTGGTGGTTCAGAGCCTTTCAATAAGGGAGAAGCTACATGTTAGCAGGCCAACATGTGGCTGTAAGAAATGCCTGTTCAGCAGCAACCAGCACAAAAGGACTGCTCACTGCTCACCAATCCACCCCCAAGCAAGTATCCACATACTCAAGTGCTCCTAACCTGCCACCGTTCCATCCTCTCAGGAGCTCTAACTGGAGAAAAATTGCAATGGATGCAAGAAAACCTGATTATGTAGTATCTCAGAGCCTAGGCCCACCAGACTCATGCCACCAGAGTCCAGGAGCCCGACTTGCTTGCCTGACCTATACAGTTGAGGTAATTATTATTAGTATTAATATCTTTAATTTATAAAGTTCCAACATATTACTACTGTGGCTGGATCACTTATAAATAACTTCTGGTATAAATTTATTTAAAGGAAATAGCGCAGGGCGCTTATTAATATAATTGCGCATGCACATATTTTTGATATTGTGTATATTTTGGTAAGGGAAATCTTTCATTTCTGAGGGAGAAAATTCTTTTTTTTCTGTTTTAGCTTTTATGGAGGAAATGCCTTATTACTGATGTATATATCTGATACAATAAGCCTTTGTTTTGAAAACCTTTTGTATATCTTGGTGTAAGAAAATGTCTTGTTTGGGGTGTACAACTTTTTCTGGAGAATTCTTTTATTTGGAGGAAATGTGTATTCTGCAACTGTTGGAAGAAAGGACTCATGCTAATCTCATGCTAATTAGACCTTTTGATGTGCGAGGGTCATAGGAAGATGCAATTAGGCTTGCTGTTCACTGTAAGATGCAGGATATCACAGCAAGGTTTTAAGATATCACAGATAAGCGTAAATATTGTTAGCTGCAGATTCGACCCTAAATTTAATCCATTCTCCGGCTGTTTCTGAGGTTTGGACCCAGCTCTCCAGTACCACCGCTCTGCTGCTACCCAGCAGCTCTGGCCAGTGTGATAGGCCAGGGGGGATCCATCCACAGCACCTTGATCCATAGTAAGCGGTCAGGGGTACCAGCCCAAGTGTACCAGCAGGGGAATACACTAGCAGTGACAGTTACCCAGAAGGAACGTGGTTCTGGGCGCCATAAAGGAGCCCAGTAGTGGAAGCAGGCTCCTCCTACTGCAGCAGGAGGGGCATATTAGGAATAACGAAAAGAGGACAGTGGCAAAGTAAGCCTAGCCGATTCCAAGCATAAACAGACCGGGTGGCATAGGCGGTCCATCCTGTCAAAACCACCAAATGAGCTTACAATCTAAGAGGTGTGATTGATTCATAAGGTAGCAGAACTACAATTGTAGTGGTTGGTTAGTATACATATTCATAGATACAGCCACTGTGCTAATTATTGGCTCCAGACAGTTAAACACCAATATGTAAGAATTAACATTTTTCCCTTTATACTTGTTGGTAGATATAGGTATTGTGCTAGTTTCATGCTTCAGACAATAAGTAGTTGTAGGTACAGCACTAGTTCCTGGCATTTGGTAACCAGGGCACATCGCTAGTTCTTGACTCTGGTAAGTTGGCAATTATATATACTGTTTCTACTCCATGCAGCTCCAGTGGAGAGAGCCACTTGTGTGTGTAATTTTCCATCACTGAAATATGGTGCCACGTGCAGAAGGTTCAAGTGGGAGCCCTGTGGTAAGCCCCCATCTTGTTGGCACTGCAGCAAATGAAGGCTGCATGAGAGGGATCAGGGAAGCTCTGTTTTCTGAACCATCTTTAGAATGCAGGAGGTGCCAAGCTGGCAGCAGCTATGCAGTGATTGAGGTCTGAAGTTTGGCCCAGCATAAGCAGCTATTGTACAGTGTTCTACTGTGCTAATGTCAGGGACAGACTAAGAAAAGGCTAAACAAAATGTTAGACTGGACACTTGCTTGTGAGCTGGTTTTCCAAACACTGAAAAAGTCCCTGGCAAGTGCTCCAGTACTACATGAGTTTACCAGTTTATCACTCTTTGAGGAGTACTTTGTGCCCATAGAGCAATTCAAACTGTACCCCATAATTTTTGGAAGCGGGATACAGAATATTTCTGAGGTAGAGTAGGTTGTGTCATGTCCAGAACAATTTGAGAGGTGCAAGAGACTTATGCAGGTTAACCTCCTACAAGTGCTGACTAAGCAAAAGACTTAGCAGTACCAGAATGCCAGCATCAGATTTTGAGGTGGGGAGTATGTGCTAGTTCTGATGCCCACACGTAAGAACAAACTCCAGGCTGCCTGGCTGAGATTGTAGTACAAGATCTCAAAGCACTTGAGTTCTGTACTTTGACAGATCGCAGGTGGCAGCTTGCTTAGTATAGAAACATGCTGAAAACATACCACAAGTGTGTGGAGAAGGTAACAGCTGTTTGCTGCTTACTGGTGGAAGAAACACTTTGTGATCCATTACCTGGCATCCTTGTGGATACCAATGGTGAGAGTGTAGAGAAGGTTTGCTGAATCGTGTACAGATGAAGGCAGGAGGAGATGCTGGAGTTAGGTATTACTCAAGAATCTTACAGTCTATGGGCAGCTTCTACTGTGTCAACACAGTTTTGTGTAGACTGAAAGTAAGTCTGTGTGGAAGATCAAGAGATAAAGTATCCTAGCCCAGACCTAAAGGTGCCAATGGTAAAATTTGGCTGTGCCCCCTGGCAGCTAGATAAACGTGAACAGGGAAGAAAACACATACCCCTGAAGTAAATGGAAAGAGAAAATTTAATGAAGAAGATAATTCTTGGGCACAGATAAGAGGATGAGCCAAGTTTGGCCAAAATGTCTGCAGGCTGGTTTTCTCCCTCCTGCAGCTCAGTGTATAATAATGTAAAGATGAAGCTCTAGTAGCTCATGTAAATAACATCACTACTTTCAAGTGGTGTGTGTATGCACTTAAAGGAACAGCTCTTCTAAGAGCTATATGAGCCGATAAACATAATTTTTACGAAAGATTCTGCTTTTTATGAGACGCCTGTCACTGCTGTGTTCCTGTAGCCAACAGATTAAGGTGCATACTTTTACCCATCTCTTGTCTATCCTGCGTAGAGCCTAGAATACACATGCACTCTGCTAGATACAATACCTAGTGTTATGAACTTTCCTTGTCCCCGCTCCGCAGCGCTGTCAGCGTTGTCTGGCAGCTGTGTCTCTGCTGTTCGGCGCTTCTCCCGATGGCGCTCCCGCACTTCCGGCTTCTCCCTGCATCGTGTCATGTTACTCCTGGGCGGGGAATTCAAATCTCTATATCTACTCTGCTCTGACACGCTGCTTGTGTCAGAGCAATGTGTTTCCTGTTCCTGGCTACAGTTCCTGTGTTCTTGACCCCTGTGAACCTGCTCCCTGTGTACTACCTGATACCTCCTGTGTACTGACCCGGCTGTGTTACCAACTATTCTCTGGATCTCCCTCTGGCACCGTATACCTGATACCTCCTGTGTACCGACCCGGCTGTGTTACCAACTATTCTCTGGATCTCCCTCTGGCACCGTATACCTGATACCTCCTGTGTACCGACCCGGCTGTGTTACCAACTATTCTCTGGATCTCCCTCTGGCACCGTATACCTGATACCTCCTGTGTACTGACCCGGCTGTGTTACCAACTATTCTCTGGATCTCCCTCTGGCACCGTATACCTGATACCTCCTGTGTACAGACCCGGCTGTGTTACCAACTATTCTCTGGATCTCCCTCTGGCACCGTATACCTGATATCTCCTGTGTACCGACCCGGCTGTGTTACCAACTATTCTCTGGATCTCCCTCTGGCACCGTATACCTGATACCTCCTGTGTACCGACCCGGCTGTGTTACCAACTATTCTCTGGATCTCCCTCTGGCACCGTATACCTGATACCTCCTGTGTAACGACCCGGCTGTGTTACCAACTATTCTCTGGATCTCCCTCTGGCACCGTATACCTGATACCTCCTGTGTACCGACCCGGCTGTGTTACCAACTATTCTCTGGATCTCCCTCTGGCACCGTATACCTGATATCACCTGTGTACTGACCCGGCCGTGTCTCTGGACCCATATCCTGCTACGCACCCATTGGCTCCGTGCATCTACCGGTTACTGCTCCAGACCTACAACACCTGGAATTAACGGTTAGTGCCTGTACTTGCACCGCTTTGTCATATTGCCTGTCTACCTGCCATCATTTAGAACTTTCTCCCTTACATCAGTAGGCTAATCTGGGGGCCACGACCTGCGGTTCTTCGGCAGCAAAGTCCACACTACCTTGCGGTGGTTCTTGGTGAAGACCGGAAGGCCGTTAGACTCCGTGCCCTAGGTAAGCCTGTGCAAATACTGACTAAGGCATCAAAATCGTAACACCTAGCAATCTTGAAAGTTTTTTATGGATTAGAAACAACCAGCACCAGAAGTGCTGCGGCAACTATACGTTACTCAAGAAAAGAAGGCAAGCAGTTCCAGGTGCTGGTGAAGGAGTGGCGGTAGCAAAATTACTCTCCTACAACTGACATTATATTGGCACGCAGATGACATTTACAGTCGATTAGTGGCTAGTGTAGCTAAGTGGCACCAGTAAGAGCAGTCACTGAAGACAACCAGCAAAACCCCCATGCATCATGGTGGGTTTGGAGTGGCAGAGAAAGCCCATTAATTCCTGTGAATGTTAAATGGCACCTTGAAGCATCTGAATTACTATTTCAAAGCAAAATTGTTAACAAATGTGCTTTTCTTGCACTGAACAGTACTCCTGTCATTAAACTGAACTGGGGTCCTATAAGTGCCTATCTGCAACTCTCGACTGCTGCCAAAATAACATTACGAAACATACAAAAAAAATTCTGCATTTAAGTAAGAATAAAATTAGAGATCAACTATTTGAAGCATGTTCCAGATCCACAGCTTTAGGTATAAACAGTTGTTAACTTCTTGTTTTTTATTTCTTTGTCCTTTAAATGCTATTTTGATACCTTTTCAAATAATATAAATGATGTCTCAGTAAACACAGTTATTTATCAGTAAACTTGTATAACATTATCAGGAACTTCTCTTCTGATGTATTGGCTGTATAGAGAGGTGAACATAATCTGTAATGTGTCCTTACAAAGAAGACAGGTCAAATACAGCTTTAGGTATTTAACAGTTTCAGGGTATCTGAACCTTGTAATGATGCCTATAGTGTCTTACAATAAGAACATTAATTAAAATCTTTCTCTAGGTAACAACTCAGCAGTGTTATACTTACATGCAGTTTTACTTTTATTGACCAATCTCCAAGTAATGGATTATCACTTAGCTGGAAACTGTTTGATACAACGCCTAACTCTGCTTTCTCCTCTAGCCATTGTTCAATTAAGTTTCCATGTGGATCCTTGAAAAGAAATGTTACAACAAAGTTAGAAGGGCAATAGTTAAAATAATAATTATCATACAAACCTATGCATGTAAATAATGTTTCCTTTATAAAATTTGGTTTCTGAGAGTTTTAAAGAATCACTTTTAATATATAATATATCAAACCACTGAGGGCTGGCATTTTTTGGTAAAATCGAAAAAGTCTGTAATCTTCATTACTGTGCATCCCATGCCAGTGCCAGTTTGGTCGACACTGGCCCTATCATTCAAATGCACACAGAGACCTCCCCAGAGGATTGAGTATTGTGGCTGACTTTTTAGTACCCACTCTCAGAGTTAGTGCTGCATCTTTGCTTAGACACTGCCCTGTTGGAAGCTGTTGAATGCTGCTCAGCCAGGGTCTCCGAAAAGGTCTTCAAACTGGCCGTCAGCTCATTTCAGCTCAGACAGAGTCTGCTTTGAAGCTCTCCTGTAGCACTGACATCCCATAAGTAGCAATGTCATTGAATAAATGTGTAGGCCTCTCCACTTTCCCACAGGACCTTTTCATTTCTTCCCCAGGACCCTCACTCCTGACACCCATTCACCTGGGTCCCTCTTCTCCACTGTCTACTGGGATCCTCTACCCTTCCTCCAGAATTTGTTCGCTTGGCACCCCCCCCCCCCCTCTATTTTGTTCCATGAACCCTCTCCCCTCTTTCTGTCACCTTCTAGCAGTCCTCTCTTCCCTATTTCAAATGAAATTTATATAAACAAATAACTATTCAAATATATATATATATATATATATATATATTGTAGCCTTCAAGTTTTCACATAAAAAGCAGCCTCATTCCTAGGCCAACATGATGTATTTGCCTAGCTACTTCTAAAAAATGAAGCTAGGTATAATCTTATTGCTCTCAATGTTCCTTTATGATAATCTTAATTCAAATGAAATGACACGCCTCCAACAACATTTCTGTATTTATAACATTGTTAGCAATCACTTTTCCTTATGGGAGTTTTTACTGTGCTAAATTTGATGATAAAAATGATTTTAATGTATACCATGAAACATATTTACATATACTAACTTACCATAATGTGTACATCCATGGTGGAAGTGTAAGGCTTCAGATCAGAAGAAAAGGTCACAATTCGTATCTTCACTTCTTGGGCAGGCTTGTAAAGAACACTATTTGTTTCAATGAAGACAGAAAAACTTTTGGATTTGAAATCTAGGGACTTTGTATCGGAAAATATAATTTTGCCCTCAGAAAATCCTTTGACATGAAGTTCATATTTCCCATAAAAGCTATTCAGTGGAAGCTGAAAAAGGGAAAATATACATTGTCAGTCATCTCTACAAAGGGGTTCTCATTCCTATTGTGTCATCATAAAGTGTTAATTTTAAAATTATGTAAATGTGAGTGCGTTTCAAGTAAATACTGCTTAATCATTTTTATTTGCTTTAAATGCAGTGCAATTATGAACATTGTTGCATAGTATACCAATCATACTCAATTTCTCCTGTAGTGGGTGTCAGATGTGTGTCGTCTATAGAAGTTGCTCAAAATGGACTCCAATCCTGTAATCCTCCACCACTGTGCTACACCTGGAGGCAATCCAGAGGACTGCGACCTGCGAGTTTCTGGCAATGAAGCCCATCCCGCCTTGTAGCAGTTCTTGGTGAACACCAGGGAGCCCATTAGACTCTGCAACTCTGGTCTGCCAGTACCAATCTAGGTTAGCACTCAGGATCCATCTTCCTTAGTGGTGTTCGTTACAGTTTGCTCTGACCCCCGATGGATCCTGCAGATCCCTCGCCTAGGGAGTTCCTGCACATCTCAAGGGTAGAATTGATAAACAGGAATTCAATCAGGAACACCTAATGAAATTCCTTCAGGCCTTATCTACACTCTTGGGATACCCTTCAGAATACACTGGTTGCTTCCGGTCCGCCTGCTGCACCATCTGAACCGGCACCTGCTTCTGCGGCCTCTTCTCAGTTACGCATCCCTAACCCCCAGAAGCTTGATCCCAAATTGTGTAGGGTTTTTTTGAACAAATGAGCTTGTCAATTCGAACTTCTCCCTGGGAACTTTCCTTCTGAGAAATCTAAAGTCGCTTATATCATCTCCCGTCTATCAGTGAAGCCCATGCTTGGGGCACCCCCTGATAGGAACCCAATGATCCGATACTTCAGAATTGCAAAAAAAAATTAGGTACATTCAAGTAAAGTGTGTCCAATGCTGCTTCTGTGATACTGCATCTGTGCCAAGGCACTCAGTCTCTGGGTTAATATGCGATCCAGTTAGGACCTTGGCCTCTGAACTGGAATGATGAGGTTCTGATTGCAGCCTTCTGGCAGGGGTTGTCTGTCTGTATCAAGGACAAGTTAGTCTCGTGGGAGTTGCCCTTCTCGATAGATGAACTCATCATCATGTGCAGACCTCAGCTTCAGGGAGCAAACCCAAGAGAGCATACACTCCTGCCATTCAACCATCCACCTAGCTCCCATTCATGCCCCAATTGTTTCTTCCAAGGAACTTATGCAATTGGACCAATCCGGTCTGTCTTGTGAGGAGAGGGAGAGCAGATGTAAGAATAAGTTGTGCCTTTATTGTGGAGACCCCTGACATCTTCTTGGAACTTGTCCTAAACGCCCGGGAAATGACAGGACCTAACAGGTTCTGAAGAGACACTCTCTCCCATTCTCATTCAATACTAATTTGGTTATCCCTCTCCCTTTACGTCTCCCCTCCGGTACCATCTCTCTGTCAGTCTGTCTGGATTCCGATGCTGCTGGTAACTTAATTTCAGCCTTCATTATTACTCAGTTTGATTTCCCTATGCTGCCCTTAGAGCTTTCTATCTGCGTCAATGTTGTTGATGGTAGCAAATTTGCTGGTGGTCTAGTTCTAATTTGCACAGTACCCTTGACTTTACAGATTGGGTCTTTGCATAAAGAAACTATTTCCTTCCATGTTATCCCCAAGGCCATTAATCTTATTGTATTGGGACATCTGTGGCTGCGCCTCCACGCACACAGCCTGTAATGGAAAACTGTTCCGATTATTTCTTGGAGCCCGCATTGTCGTATGCACTGCATACAGAGAGTGGGCCCTATGCTTCCGCACTCTAACCCTGGCTTAGTACCTAACAATCTTCCACCTTCTCAGTATTACTCTTTTTCTGATGTGTTCTGCGAACAAAAAGCCACTAAGTTACCTCCTCATCAACAACCTGGGTCTGTGGAATTGACCTTCTTTGCAGTAAATCACCTCCTCGTGGTCGTGTATATCCATTGTATATCCTGGAAATTACTGCCATGGCTGATTATTTCAAGGAAAATTTAGAGCAGGCTTCATCTGAAAATTCTCTTCTCTGGCCAGGTCGACTTATTCTTTGTTAAAAGGAAGGATGGCAGTCTTCGTCCTTGCATAAACTATCGTGGCTTAAATGCCATCACCGTGAAGAACAGATAGAGCTTAAAAATGGCATTTAACACCCGTGACGGCCACTTTGAGTATGTGGTCATGCCTTTCGGCCTATGCAATGCCACTACAGTTTTTTAAAGTTTCATCAACTAAATATTCCGGGATCTTATTTATCAGTTTGTAGTGGTATATCTGGACGACATTCTCATCTTTTCCCCAAGATCTCCAATCACATCAGAGACATGCAGTGGAGGTTCTTACCAGACTAAGAACTAATTATCTATTTTGCAAACTGGTAATATGCCTATTTAAGCTAAATCAATTGCCTTTTCTGGGCTACATTATTTTTTGGTACCAGACTTCAAATGGATCCTGATAATCTCAACGCCATCACAGACTGGCCTCAACTCTCAGGACTAAAAGCAACCCAGCGGTTCTTGGGGATTGTGAATTACTATCGCCAGTTTATTGAAAATTACTCGTCCTTGTTTGCCCCCATAACATCCCTATCTCAGAAGACAGTCAATGCCAAGGAGTGCCCTCCGGATGCTGCGCAATCCTTTAGAAGTCTCAAGAGAACCTTCTCTTCAGCACCCATCTTGCAAAAACCCAATTGTTTTCGTCCATTCTTCTGGGAGGTTGTTCCTTCCTTTTATGGAATCGGAGCTGTTCCCTCACAATAGACTCTCCACTGGGAAGCTCCATCGCTATGGCTTCTTCTCTCGGAAAACTCTTACCTGCTGAAAAGAATTACGGTATAGGAGACAAAGTGTTCCTAGCCAACAAATTAGACCTTGAGAAATGGAGAGGGAGGCTGGGTTCCAGTGACTTTCTACACCAACCATAAGTTTGTTCTGTATTTTCAATCTGCCCAGTGACTTGAATCCTAGAAAGGCGAGTTGGTCTCTGTTTTATTCTTGCTTCAAGCTAATTCTTACTTACCATCTGGGTTCCAGAAACACGAAAGCAGATGCCTGTCATGCAGGCAATAAGAAAACATGGGAGTCAATTTCTCGGAGCTATAGATGACCATTTCTTCGCCACAATATAAAGAGATTTGTTTCTGCGTGTGCCGTCTGCACTCAACATAAGGTGCCTCGCCAAAGACCCTGTGGCCCACTCAATCGTTATAGGTTCCTGATCTCCCCTGGTCCCACTGACCTGCCTCCTTCCAATGCCTTAGCTGGTCTTTATATCAAGGCGATCTTCCGCTTACATGGTTGCCCTTTGGAAATTGTATCTGATCATGGTTCCCAGTTCATATCTAAATTTTGGAGCATTTTTCTAAGAATATTAGTATAAAGTTTTATTTCTCTTCTGCGTTTCTTTCCCCGGTCCAATGACTTGAGTGAAAAAACTAATCAGAAGCTCAATAAATTCTTGAGAATGTATGTTGCCGTTAATCAGAGTAATTGGGTTCACATACTCCCCTGGGCAGATTTTGCAAGCAATAATCATTGTCATGAAGCGATTTCCAACTCTCCATTTTTTTGTACTTTATGCTGCCATCCTAAATTACCCACCTTACCTAAGATTTCAACCTCCGAAATACTGGTAGTAGATTTGCTCCATCAGGACTTTTCAGATATTTGGACTCAGGTAAAAGGAGACTAACAGAATATGTCCTTGCTATAATAGGATTTCAGAAAAGAGGAGACTTCCTGTACCTAATTGGAAAATCAGAGATGACATCTGTCTGTTCACCCACAACTTTCGATTAGGAGTGCCCAGTATTAAATTAGCACCCAGATTTATTGACCCTTCAAAATCGTAGAAGTCATCAATTCTGTGGCTTTCAGGTTGGATCTACCTCGCTCCTTTTGGATCCCTAACTTATTCCATGCTTCCCTCTTAAAAGCTGGGGTAACAAATCAATTCTCTCTTTCAAACAAACCTCCTCCTCCTGCATTACTTGAGAACCCGCAGGAGTACAATATCAGACAAATCTTAAATTCTTGTATTTCTAGGGGTATTTTGCAATTTGCTTTGGACTAGAAAGGCTATGGACCTGAGGAATACTCCTGGGTAAAGGCTACGGATGTACACGTTCCTCGCCTATGTAAACTTTTCCACAGGATGTTTGCCGATAAACCCTTCAATGTATGGGAGGGGTTACAGTCATGATCTCTGAATTGATCCTCACTCCAGCGTTCATCATCACCACGATCAGTGTGCAGCATGCACTTCCACATGTCAGGTGTCACATGACCGCTGCGAAGGCGGCCAATTCAAATCCCTCCCTATTTAAAATGCGCACAGACACTGTAGCAGTGTCAGAGCAACAAGTGCTATACTTGTCCGTCTCCTTCATTCCTCGTATTCTTTGACCCTTCTGCCTTCCCTTTGACCTCCTGTTGTAGCCTGATCCTGCACTGTTTCTGCCTGCCTGCGTACCAATTCCCCTGCACGCTTGAGCACTCATTGGATTCAGATTCTGTACTGCCTCTGTCTGTCTGTGTACCAATTCCTGGCATCATGTGAACATTCCATTGGTTTCAGACTCAGTACTCCACTGACTAACTGTGTATCAGTTCTGGCTGTCTGACCCTCCCTCGGACTCTGATCCTGTACTCTTCCACCACTGTGCTACACCTGGAGGCAGTCCAGAGGACTGCGACCTGTGAGTTCCCGGCATTGGAGCTCACCCTGCGTTGTGGCGGTTCTTGGTGAACATCGGGGAGCCCATTAGACTCTGCACCTCAGGTCTGCCAGTGCAAATCCAAGTTAGCACCAGGGATCCATATTCCTTCGCTACACAATGTTATTTCAGACGCAATTTCTGTAATGAAATCACCCACTATTGAAAGTCTGAGGGATCATGCCGATTCCTTCCAACACAATTTACCTTCAGATCTGTGATTTTCATCTCTTATAACCATCTGCTGAGAAGATTGTGACTCTGTACACTCTACAAATTTCTGCCTGGTCTTAAGTGCATACACATTTCCATATTTGCCCGACATCGTTCCATCATTGAGCGTGATTTTTAGGACATTTAGAAAACCAAATCAAATGATGCAATGTGTTTTGATAAAACATGATCATGGGAACATACACACTCTTCCAATATCTGACCAAGAGGTGGTTAATCATCAATCTGCTCAACAATTGCATAAGTGTGTACCCAGCTTTACTCCAGCAGTCTTCTTGCCCTTGAAACTAGCTTTTCATTTTCTTTTTCATTTAGGACTCTGATACTAACTGAATAACTTTGAAGCCAGTCAGAAATGTGTGTTACAAATATAAACATATTAAAACAGAAAGCAACAAAGCTTTCTATAAATTTTTACTTTATTAAAAGTATATATATATGTTTTTTAACAAGAAAATCATTAGAAATTTCCTTTGAGTATCATACTGTGGCTGCTTTTAATCTGCATCAATATTTGAGCGCTATGTCTATTTGTGAGCTAAATTCAATAGATTTGCTCTCCTGACTCCATGTTATTGAATTCTAGCTTTATAGATCAGCTGTTTTTGTATCAAACTGTTCGGCAATTCTTCTTTTTAGTTTATTTCATATGGCTCTGTATATTACTTACTTACTTTTGGTAGAACCAGTGTTCCAATGGATCCTGTATTAAGAAACAAAAGAAAAAAACAAAATTCACTTTTTAATGCATCTGAATCTTATTAAAAACTTCCCAAACAGAAATAAAGCATGTTTATATGTAGACTGCTCTTGTGTAAAGCCTAAATTGACAGTTTTTCAAACTTTACAATATTTTTGATGATTCCCAACCTGCTTGCACTCCAGTGCACTTCATTTAACTGCATGAGACATGTGCTAACAGATGTATTTACAGTGGCTATAAAATGTAGTTCCCTACTTATATTTTTTACATTATATTGTCTTATACAATGAAATCAAAATGGTAAGAATTCTTCTAAATAAAATCTTTCTTGCAGTATTCAAAATACAAAAATAAAACAAAAATACCCTGAAAGTATTTGCAAACTGTATATCCAAAGAGGCTTCACGGCGCAAGCGACAACTCAGGACAGCATGGTGCTGGACAGCCCAGCACCGGTCATGTATATGGCGTAAAATAATCATGAGATTGAGGGGACATATGGACTGTCTTTATTACATGTGGCACTTTTGAATCTATGAAGCTTTGTCTTAAATTGGGCAAACTATATGTAGAATAGCATGTCACTGACATGCAACTGTAAGGAGCAAAATCTATCACATTAAAAGTTATACAGTAATACAAGCACACGCTCAGCATATTCCATATTATATATGGTACCAGCTGCACGGCAATATAAATGCCCATAGATGTATACAAAAAAAAAAAGACCGTTGTCAGCGCTTATCCTTAACGCTGCATATCTGTGTGTATCTAGCAAAATGAAAACATGAGGTAATAGTTCATATTTTGATCAAAACATTTAAGCCTGCATCCCAGCATCAAAGCCACCTCATTATATACAGGCAGGACAATACCGGATCTTAAAATCAAGTCTTTTTGAAAAGGTATGGCCACGAAGCTCTCTGAATCAAAAGAAATGTCCCTAAAAATGCATTATCTGTACCATATTAATTCATTTCAACAATCTGGCTCAACAAATTGACAACTGGTTTTCAGCCTGCAATGCAAAACCAGACGCACCAATGTGCCTTCTCCGTACTTTACGGAAAGGACTTCACTCCACCCACTTTCTATCTGCTCCTCTGAAAATGCTGCCCTTTTGTTATGTAAACCTATTTTGACATAAATATAGACACACTTGCGCAAATCAATGCATACACCATTACCAAAAATGGATTTTGAACAGACATTATGCACTTTGGTATTCCCTCCTCTGTGAAGACAAATAAAAGCTTTAGAGCTATATTTTTAATGAAGTATTCAACCCCCCACCTTAATTTTAATACTGGGTAGAAGCACTTGTATCTGTAATTACAGCTCTGAGTCTATTTGGGTGAGTTTCTACCAGCTTTGCACATCTGGACACCACAACTTTCACTCAAATTTCAATCTTTCTTGAATTCCACCAGGTTGGATGGGGACCATAAAATAACAGCAATAAATCCATAATCCCAAATCCTATATCTATTGGAGATTGCAGGAGGTTTTTCCCCCAAAATGTGTCTATCTTGTTTTAACCATTTTGCCCTCCATATTAACACCTTTTCCAGAAGCAAAGAAATATCCCAACACCACTTCATGAGCAGAGCAGGAATACCTCCCAATAGGGTTGGGCGATAACAAAATTTCCCCAACAATATTTATAATAAGATAATAACAATATATACTGTATCTTAATATAAATATTACAGTGCTTCATAATCTGGTGACGGTACATAAACAATTAATTACATCTATACAATATAGAGCATTCTAGTGACCCCTGTACAATTCAAATATAAGGTATTTCATTTCAAGGTAAAAGGCTAATTTTAGACACATTTGTATGTTACTGCATCTGTAAAGGGAGGCCAATGATTATTCTTATTCATTTATTTACAAGCTGCCACAGATTTCGTAGTCTTGGACAGTTGTACATAACCAATACAGTGAGCAAGATCACACGTACATGAAAACAGTTACACCTAAGGGGCATAAATGAGAGGGAGTAAAAAAAAACTGTAGACTCACACAGAATGAAGCAAATGACTTGACAAGGACATATGAGGAAGACTGACAGTAGACAGACATAGAGAGAATAGGGAGAGAGGTCCCTGCCTGTTAGAGCTGATATTTTAGAGCGGTGATAGTGTGTGCTGGGTGTAATAGTGTAGCAATGGTGAATGCTGGGAATAATAATGTGATGGATAATGCTGGGAGTGGTAGTGCAGCGAAAGTGCATGTCCAAAGGGGCAAGTGAGGGGTACATGACTACGCAATTTGCATCATCGTGGCCCTGCCCTCACTCCTCTGCACAGACTTTGTTGTCCCACATGGTGCTGTTCGAACGGCTGATAAGAACAGCCCTCCTACCCTCTCCTGTTCATACATTTGCGCATGACTGAGGAATCCACACAAAGTGTTCAAGATTCTGTGCAGAAGTGATGTTTCTTAATGCAAATTTCTTCCACACTCTATAAAAGGCGCTGTCAGACCACCCATTAGCTGCCAGTTTAATGAGCTTTGTTTTTCTGAACAAGCATTTCTGAAGTTTCCTATTGTACTAATTCTATGTGTTTGACCCAGGGACTGGCTGACCATTCTTCTGAGTCTTATCCCCTGGCATTGGCTGACGATTCTTCTGGTTCTCAATCCCTGGCTACTCATGGTCTATTTGTCTGTCTAATAATCCAACACATCCATCTATGGAATGAACTCTTGTCTATACAGGTACTGTGACTGCTGATTCAAGTATTTTATTCAAGATTTAATATACACTTCTGCTCTAAAGTTATTGCCAGATTGTTAAAAGTTTTTCAAGACCTTACAATAGCCCTCCCTCTACTGCAACATCACCTACATGATATTTATAGCTCCGAAATCATACCAGCATTTTAAATTGTATCCTCACCTCACAATAGGCCCCACCATGACCTCAATATTAATCAGCACCCAAATTAGATGAAGTAGAACATCCCCAACCTTCACCCCAGCAATAAATAGCTCCCCATCAAATAAAATATTATGCTACATAATTAAAGTAATAGCCCCCACCCACAGGCCACACTGACTCCATCCAGCACTGTATGCTGTCTTTTCTGTCTGCCTCCCTTGCTGCCTGCACATATGGGGTAGCACAAATGTCTGCAAGAGAGCATCTCGCATGTCTTTTGCTGCCTGTGGGTGTGCAGAGGAAGAATGCGGCACAATCAGAGGAAAGTGAAGAGGAGAGAAATGTATCAGGGTGATCAGCAGACTACTTACAGTAAGGTGGCTGGTGCAGAGGCGATTGGGGCAGCCACCAGAAACATACCAATAGGTCTGGCCAAAGCCACCTAGACCAGGGTCCCTGGTCTTAATTATAAAAAATAAATAAATACATAAATTAAAAAAATAAGGTTTAAAAAGATGCCAATGGTGACTCATGACGTCATTCGCCTACCAGGACATTTTTAGTTAGTCTAAACCGCCATTGCCACTGAAGACAAATGATTAAATCATGGGATATGTAATTACTGTCTGCTTTTGCATACTATTTATAGCCACTGTAAAAGACTAGAGAAAATATAAAATGTCTAGAAGGTCTCATATCATCACAATTTGCAGCTTTTGATAATAAGGTTTTTTACTCACCATTTTGAAACAGTCCATCCCCTTGAAGCAGTGTGACATTATCCTTTTGGATTGCAGCTTCAACCTTTACTAAAGGTGGGCTCTCTGGTAGTATATCAATTCCTATAATAAAATTTGATCCAGGGCGAATATCTAGGGGAGTAGAAATCAGGAACGTAGACCTAGCAAAGTAATATGGGTGTCAATTGTGGTTTAATAGAAAACAGTATACTCTTTGTGTTAAAATATTACACAAGTCCATTGCAGAATGTGGTAATTTATTACATCAATGTTTAAAACAAAGTCAAACCTGGATTACTCAGAGGAAACCTAGGCTAGTGCATAATAACCATACTTGCCAACTCTCCCGGAATGTCCGGGAGACTCCCGCATTTTGAGAGAGTCTCCCGGACTCCCGGGCGAGTGTGGCAAAATCCCGGATCTGCCCACTTCCTAGTGAAGTGGGCAGAATTAGGTCACAAACGCCACGATTCCTGGTGAATCGCGGCGTTTGGCCCCGCCCCCACTGTCAAATGACGCATTTTGCGTCATGACGTCATGGGGGCGGGTCCAAAATGACACGGATTTTGGAGGCCCGCCCCCCCATGACGCCCACCTCCCCCGCAGGCTCCCGGATACCAACATTGTAAAGTTGGTAAGTATGATAATAACTAACACTGCCAGTGTGCCCGGAGGCAAACTAGTGGACTGGAAATTGCTAGTGGCTGCTATGTCTATGTCACGAATACTGACCCCTCCGCGTTCCCCTGCCGCTTCGTCGGACCCGGAAGCTGCACTTCCGGGTTCTCCGGTCACGTGATCACTACCTAGGGCGGTCACATGATCGTTACCTGGGCGGGGAATTCAAAAGTGAACACAGTATAAAAGCATAGCTCTGACACTTGGTGAGTGTCGGAGCAACTTACCAGTTCCTGGCTCCTGATTCCTGTGTGCTCCTTGTTCCTGCTTCCTGTGTGTTTGCCCTCCTGTGTACCTACCTGGCATGCTGACTCTTCTGGATTCTGTTTCTCCCATGTACCGACCTGGCTTGCTGACCTTCCTGATTGCCTGTGCTCCTGACCCGGATTGTCTCACGCTTCTCTCTCTATACGTTTATCTGCGATTCCTGTGTACCGACCCGGCTAGCTGACCACGCATCTGTTCTGGTGACCCGTGTACCGACCCGGTTTGATTGACTCTGAGATTGCCTTCCGATTCTGTCTGCATTGCCTGCCTGTGTACCTACCCGGCCTGTCCGACCATTCTCATCTTGCTCCCATCCCGCTGTACTACATCTTGGGGCAAACTTGAGGACCACGACCTGCGACTCCTGGCAGCAAAGCCCATCCCGCCTTGCGGCGGTTCTTGGTGAATACCGGGGAGATCATTAGACTCCGCACCTCAGGTAAGCCAGCGTTAATCAAGATTAGTAGTGTATCCAGTAATCCGTAACAGTCTACCTATTAAGTCAATTTATAATTGTAGACACAGTAAGGACAGTTTTAAAGCTAAATGACCTAAAGCCTGGGACAAATTAAAATATCATTGGCTAGGTGACTTGCTCTAATTAACACACACATTAAGGAAAATAATCAATAAATACATCATGCAAGGCTGTCCAGTTTTAAATTGTGTTGCATCCAGTAACAAGTTACAGGGCAGTAAACATATCCAAACTGTCCAGTCCTGCATCAGCCTTTAGATTTTTTTTTATTTAATAATTATTTTTTAATTGTGCACATACCTGTTCTGTATTCACACACAATAAAACAAAGTGACATTTTACACCTGTGTTGGAGTTATATCAAAATCTAAATCAGGTCCTTAATTTTCAAGTCAAATTTCATAGTGTTGAGTATAATCATTATAATAAAATCATTTGAACCATACCTACTGTGATATTTAAGTGAAAAAGAAACATGTAAAAAACAGACAATTTTCCAGCACAATTAGAACAAAATATATGCAAAGTATTTGAACCATCTCCTGCAACATGTGAGTAAAAAAAAAATAGGCAATTACAAGACATGTAATTTTAAGTCACAGCAAGAATACAGTATATTTCAATAACTTATGACTCAATCTATTGCACTTTCTATTTGAGTTGAAATAAAAATGCATTTCTAAGACAGGTAATTTCCTGGTGCAATTACAATAAAGACTATTAACAGAATTTGAACCAGAACTATAGCAAAGTATTTTTTTTTCAAGTGTAGAGCTTTGTTTCTGTTGCAATAAAAGGAAAGTATAATAAACCAATTTAAACTACAGGTATTGCATTATTTTTTATTCAAAATAAATCCCATTAGTTATTGGGGGAAATTTTTCTAAAATATATTCTGATAATTTGACCCCACCAATTGCAATATTTATTTAAGTGAGCAAGACATTTGAAAGTTTGGATAAACCAAAAAAACTAATTTCTATAAATAAAACTACTTGGGCCCAATTCAGGGAACTTCAGAGTAGTTCCAATTGTATTAAAATCCAAATGAGAAAAAAAAAAATATATGTTTTGATTTAAATCTGGCTGTAAGTAAGCTTTGCCTAAATGTTACTTTCCATATGTACATACACACAAAAAATTCACTAAAAGGTTACATAAGAACACACACATATATATAATATATATATATATATATATTAATTGAACAACTCATAATACTATAATCATTAATAAAACTATGGATTCATATTTTTTTACATTAAATACATAAAACAAGATGCTTTCAAAGCGTACTGTACATACAATGTATTAATACAGTCTACCTTACTTTCATACACATTTTCTGTGCTAGCTAGTGGAATGCATATGTGCAGTTTTTAATACAAAGACTATGGCGCACTTGCAAGAAACAGAACTTGAATCTGCCGCATATGCGTCGGAATGCCCTCAGCATGCCCTTACTGTACATGGCCTATGTTCATCTGCCTCTTCCCTCCCCCGTTCCATCTCTCAAGCTATAAGCAGTTGTTTCATTTGCATGCAGACATGCATTGCATGCAATTGTGTTTGTTGCTGAAAGGTACTGCATATAAACGGTCTTTCATCCAACCATGAATCAGGCCCCTTATATGTTGTTTTGATGTAAGATATCCGAAAATGGTCCAAATCTGGCATATTATGAAACTTGTTGGATCATATTGCTGAATCACCTAAAAATTTTATTTTTCCCCTTTATTTCCACAATTTACAGTAAAAACCTTTGCTATAAAATAGCATTAACTCATGAAATAAAAACATTAGGCATGTACAATATACAGTTGCACAACATATAGGCTACATGCTACGAGGTGTGTAAGGCCACTTGTTTAGTCTGCAGGGCAGATACAGTGGGGAGCAGGGGATCAATAACACCTGGAGGCATGATTTCACCAGGTCAAAGCATGGGGGACAAAAATGCAGTTGGTGCCATTGCTGTCACTGCGACACATTTATTGTCTCTAGCATTAACAAAATGTCTAAAGCTTATAGACCAATGTGAATATATATATATATATATATATATATATATATATATATATTGACGTTGGTCTATAAGCACTTGTTCCCTGCAATGCTTGTAGTAAAATGCTTGTTTTACTACATATTATATATAATATATATATTACTATATATATTATACATATTGTGGCAAAGAGGCCTATTTGCCACACCTTTCTTGCATAGGGACAGGTGCAGTCCTGGGGAATCTTCAGAGAAAGGCTGCATACAGGGTTATATCCTTGCAGAGTCAGACTTGTAGCCTGCACACACACAGTGGTAAAGTAATTAGACCAAACGGAGGAGACTTGTGTATTTAATCCTGAATTGTGCACTTGTTAGGTGTGACTGATGCTGAACTAGTTGGCCAGTTATGAGAGAGCTGAACTATGTTTAGTTAGCATTAGGGTCACCAGGAGATGTAAACAAAGGGTATTGCTTGCTGGTGTCATCCTGACAAGAAGAGTTGCCATTTTTTGTGATGCAAACAATAAATGTATGTTTCCTTTACAACAAGAAGTTGTCCGTGTTGCTGATGTCTGCAGGGTGTTCTTGCAACAAATGGTGACAGTAGGTGTCAAGAGTGCTACAAGAAGGGCACTTTTGTTACAAGTGGTGTCTGAAGTGATCACCAAGGACAGCCAATGCACAGCTGTCCACCCAACCTACACGCAAAAGGTGGCGAGTTTAAAATATTGAATGCCACTGTCACACACCATACTGTGTATTAAGCTGTCAGTTACAGAGAAGAGAGTGCTGGATTTTTTTGTATGGAGAGAAATATATGAGCAATGCTACTGGAACTGTGCAGTGTCTGTTGTTTTGCAAAAGAAACCAAAAATTTAAAAATTGCTGGGCATTGTAGTGCCATACCTTGTTTGTTCTCTGAACTGTGAGTTGGGTCTGGTCCTCAGAAGTCTGCTGTTTACCTGTGTGCAGGATAAAGCACATGCTTGTCCTTCTAATTACCTGTGGAAAGTGTTGGATATTTGTAAAGTTTGATGTTTACGCTGCAATAGATAGCAAGAGTAATTGCTGCTGGTATACGTTTCCTTTACTCCAGCCAAAATGGGCAAGAAAAAGAATAAAAAGTGTCAGAAAGAAAGTGTACAAACAGGTGTGACTGAAATTTATTCCCAGCAGAGTGAATTGGAAAAATTGCATGGTACTTTGCAGAATGGAAAAGAAGTTGAAGAATCTCATGCTCTCTGTGCAAGCCTGATGTCACCTGGGTCAGACTACCTGGATCAGACTATATGGTCAGGAAACAATATGATTGTTTGGAAGATTATGTAGGCATTGCAGAGTATGATCGCATGGAAAGGACTTTTAGAGAAGAAATCTCCTGGCTGGAGAAATAGCTGAGGGACTCAAAGCAGTATTGTGCTGAAAAGGTGAAAATCCAAGAAACTATTTCTGAGTTTCTGAGAACTGAATTACAAGAGTTGTTTGAGGCAAAAGAAAGAGCAGTAGAAGCTGTTAATAACATAGTAGCAGAGAAAGACAAAGAGATTGCTGTGCTGAAAGTAGAGCTTGTCAAGGCTCAGTCCGAGGTCACTCCCAGCACTGTTCAGCCCGAGGTCACTCCCAGCACTGTTCAGCCCATGGAACTTCATAGCGCTGTCCGGTCCGTGGAACCTCATAGTGCTGTCCAGTCCGTGGAACCTCATAGCGCTGTCTGGTCTGTGGAACCTCATAGAGCTGTCCAGGGATGCCTTGTGGTGTCGCTATTGCTCAAGGTCCAGATGTGAAGTTGGGAACAGAAGGTGTTTCAGGTGTGGACAGCTGGAACATCTTAAAGCCGAGTGCAACAAACCCCATAAACAGGATCAGAAAGAGGTCCGCGCTGAGCGGATCTGTCTGGAAATGCTGGAAACTGAAACACTGGTTGGAAGCCAAGTCTTAATGGATCTGCCAGGGAACTCGCAGCATGTGGATCTCGGTCGTGGGGGCTATCCTGGAAGGCTGTCCTGGGGGATACAGTAAAACTGCCACAAAAGTGTCAACTTTTTGGCAAGTCTGTACAGACTAAATTGGCAGTGGCTGGTGACATCTCGGATGTGCCTGTCTCACCAGTTGGTGAGAGAATAGATTGGTCTAAGTATCCACAGTTCTTTAGTGTGACAAACTTGGCATGAGACCAGAGTAATGATGAGACTTTACAACATGCGTTTAAATTGGTTAATAATGTGATAATAATTGGTTAATAATGCAATACACAAAACAACTCTCTAGGACACTTCTTGGGCAAGCAGATGGACCCTTCCCTTGGAGCTTCGCATGTTTTGTTATCTAAGCACAGACCTAAGAAGGTGGCCCCTATAATATGACAGGCATCAATGATTTGGGCAATATCACATGCTCCTGAGAGAGCTGAACTATGTTTAGTTAGCATTAGGGTCACCAGGAGGTATAAGCAAAGGATATTGCTTGCTGGTGTCATCCTGACAAGAAGTGTTGCCTTTTATTGTGATGCAAACAATAAATGTATGTTTGATTGACAACAAGAAGCTGTCCGTGGTGCTGATGTCTGCAGGGTGCTCTTGCAACAAGTGGTGTCTGAAGGTGTCAAGACTGCTACAAGAAAGGCACTTTTGTTATATATATATATATATATATATATATATATATATATTGTGAAAAGCGTGCAAACAGATGGCTCCTCACACAGGTTTTCCTGAAGCACTTTGACGTTTATTTTACTTGCAAGGATGGTTAAACAGTCTTGGCAGTGTCTTCAGCACACAAATGAAGCATTCACAACAATAAACACAATCCAATAGCCCTTAACTCTGGCTAGAACAGTTAGGTCCCTAACTGGTCACTGGCCACTTTTTGGCACCAGTCTCCCACACACAGATCAAACCCAGCTTTTTAAGCTTCTTGTCAGGCCTTGCTCTGGCTGACTCCTTAATTGATTGCTCCACCTGCTCTTCTGGTGTGAGTGTGTGAGTGTGTGAGTGTGTGTGTGTGTAGATTTAACTCTCTCTGCACCTTTAGGCTGTGGTTTCCCAGGGAAATTACCACTCTTTCCTCTATTAGATGGTGGCAAAGTGTATGTGTGTATGTATGTGTGTGTGATATAGATATATATATGTATATATATATATATATATATATATATATATATATATACACATACATACATACCTCTTGTCGAACCTCTGACACCCTGCAGACATCAGACACCAACAGTTTCTTGCTTGAAATCAAAACAGTGCTTTATTGTTCACATCACAATATCAGCATACATTCTTGTCAGGATGACACCAGTAATGGTAATTACATTTGGGTAATTATATTTGGGCTTTTATTATTTTCAATAATAGTATGTGGTTTAAACGAGGTATGTGATTTATTTACATTTTAGTTTAGTTTTAGTTTTATTAAACAAATTTGGTTACAAAGAAGTGTGTATTTTATTTAAATTTTATTTTGTAGAACTACAAGCACCAGGATACCCAAAGCTGCCAAATCTTACACAGTTATTTAGTATCGAAACAGTAAGCTATTAAACAGCATAACGACAACACGACAAAGTGACAAATAGTGAAAACATAATTATTAGGTTGTAAACCATTGTTTGATTGCTGGAACGAAACCTTGTGGCAATACGACATTTTCTAAATAGCACTTTTGTTCAATTTACCAAATAATTTGCTAATGTATGAAAACTGCTACATATTACAAATCGGACCCGAGCAACGTCAGGTGACCGCTTGAGTGTGTGTGTGTGTATATTATATATATATATATATATATATATATATATATATATTCTATAATATAAATGTCTAGTGGCGTGTGTTAGTCTGTCTGTGTGTGGAAAAAATAAAACCAAGCTGCAGCGCCACCTGCTGGGCGGAGTTATACACTGACCTACTAAATTCTTAGTGTGTGTGGAAAAAAAAATTCAGAAAGGGCTGAAATTTGGTATACTAAGATGTTTTTAATTTGTTAATTTAATTTGTTAATTGTTAAAAGTGTTTATAAAGATTTAAAAAATATATATATATTTCTTGAAGGAGAAGTGACAGTTGGGAGTGGTTGGTGGTTGCCGGGGGTGACAGTGGGGAGTGGTTGGTGGTTGAGGCCTGGGCTATGGCCCAAATGCATGACAAGAACCTTTTTAACACCTTAAGTAGCTTGATTTGACTAGAATGCATGAGTATCATGCACGGGTTAACATATATATATATATATATATATATATATATATATATATATATATATATATCCCGAGCTGCCCAGCCTGTATATATTGTATTTCACCCAATTCAAATATTGGAATATTGTGTCAAATTTATACGTACATTAGGCACTCACGGATGTACACATAGATATTAGAGGAAATCTTTTCTTGTACTCCCACAAATGAAGCAATTCATATGTAAAATCTAGAATTCAATAATAATACAGTGTAATAAGTTCAATATTTTCTGTCTTCCACCACATTAGAGAATCCCAGAAATATCCCAATGACGGTAAGAGATTTTCGAAAGCCACCGGTGAAGAAGGGTAATAGTATATCAATCCTGTGTCTTATGCTACCATCTCGCTTTCAATCTATATTCTTACAGGATGCCTTCTTCTCTGACCATGTGCAAGTACCACACTTTATTCTCTACACGAATTGCATAGGTATGAATGTTATCCACTCGCATCAATACCATAAAAAAGATGAAAAAAAATCTCTCTAGTGTATTACCATTTTTAATTAAAAATCATGTATACATAGAGAGAAACATATATGATAAATATTCATAAAAACCCATTAATCAGGGTGGATAGCCCCTACCTGGACTTTAACAGCTTTGAGAAAGAACTGTAAAAATCAAAGATAGAATAATGTATCCTTCCTCCTATTAACATGTCCAGCCGAGGTCAGGGGTTGTCTGAATCCATCACCAACGCGTTTTTACTCCTCCTGGAGTCTTTTTCAAGGCAGAATCATCATTAATTCTGATTATTGCCCTATAATATTATTGAATTTTATATTTTACATGTGAATTGCTCCATTTGCGGGAGTACTAGAGAAGATTTCTTCCAATATCGCTGTGTACGTTCGTGAGCGCCTAATGTACGTATGAATTTGACATAACATTAGATAAACAGTTGCTGAATTACTACTAGTGCATCACCATTATTCATTCATTTCTTAGTGGTATACAGGCAGTGATAATGCTCTGCTGCCATCAAGGTCCCCATCTTCCAGGATTGCAATGTCAATCTGAGGCCCTGACCTACCGTACATTTTACCTTACACTTGTTCATGAGCACCAGAGAAAAATGTATACACACACACGTGAATTTTAATATAATTGAATTGAAATAAAACTCCCACACCACCCACTATATTTTCTCACGTAGTCCCAGGGTGGCATCTTGCTGTAAAAATCCTGGTCTCCATAAAATAGAAAATCGTAATAGACAAAGCTACAATAGCTCTGTTAAGATCTCTTGTTGTAAATGTGCTGTTAGCAGTAATGCAGTTATATTTATAACTGGGGATTTTTATTTCAATTATACTATTTTTAAAATTGGTGTCTTTTTACATTTTTCTCTGGTTCACTACAGGTCCTACTTGTGGTTCACCAAGTGCTAGCATACCCTGTCAATCATGGGTATGTTGGCACTACAAACAAAACCCGTTGTGCACTATTGGCAAAATGGTTATTTTTTTTTTTTTACCCTACACCTACCGAACAAGGGGTATAGGAATAGCCTTAGTGCTATTAGCACTAGGTTGGTTAATTCTAGGCAGGGGGGCATCATTTTTATTTTTTCGCCCGATCCCCCTAGGGATTTCAAACCCATGCTGACCTTCCTAGGGCTAGTTATAACTATGATGAGGGAAACCCCACACTGGCCTGCATAGGCTAGTGCTGGTGATGGTAACTTTGTGGGTACCCCACACTTTTTGTCCCCCACATGCTAGGCATGCAGCTCTAGCATCCCTTTCGCTATTTATTATGGGTGTGTACATGTTTTTAAATAATGTATTTGTCGGGCTTTTAGCATAGAATAATTTTTAAGCTAATCTTAATAAAATGTACGCATTTTGCGTACTCTGAATACAGAGTAAACTATGGGATACTTACTTTTTAAGACTATATTGCATCCATACTTAAGGCCCACAATGTTTAGTTGTAGTTTGAATCATTCTTAGGTGAGGTTGTTTTGAGCGGATTAGCACTTGCACTCACACACGTCACCCATCTCCAATGGGTCTGGTTGTGACAGTGATGTTTACTTTTATTGCAAGGATAACTGTATATCTTGTATAGCTGTACATAGGTACCCTTACACAGTCGGGCCTTCTAATTATGCTAAAATTTCCCATAACCCCTTTTTGTCAAGTGTCAAAGCTGAATGTGTTTTCATGTTGTTTATAAAAAGATGCACCTCTATAGAAAATATAACTTTGCATTCAATTCTTAAATCTGTTTTTAATTAGAAAATAACAAACAACAAATAATAAGTAAGTTTGAACATTAGCAGAATTTGCAACAATACAATTAACTTGTGACTCCTAAGCAGACAGACATGTGTTTCTTTGTTCATCTGACTTTGAGGCCTGTTTTATGTGAAGAGTATACAAGTTTAATTAAATAATAAATTATGGCTACTTCATATAATCTATGTCACATTTCCCATTTGAGACAAATGTAATGTTTCCTACCCTGCAGCAGCATGTGATGATAAGAGGCAGAGAACATGGGAGAAAAGGAGAAGGCCGTTCAGCAGCATCTTCTTCAGTCCTTTTCAAGTTCTCCACAGGCTGTTTTATTTTCTCGCAGTTCCCTTTATTCTGGACGTTTTTCTTGGAGCAAATAAATGACTCGTGTTACTTAATATTCACTGTGATTCATGCAGTCAGTCTAGCAGCACGTCCCGCCCCTCTCCCTTCTATCAGTATACATGGACGCCGCTGGCTGTTCTGCAGACCTCTAGCACTGAATCCTTTTTTAACTTTCATTCTGATGATGAATACAATACACACCTGCATTCAAAGAGTAGATGGGGCGAAGTTTCAGGAAGATGTGCGAGTCTGTGAAGTGCAAAGTATGTACCACACCCTTAGTGATGAGTTTAGACGTGAAGTAAGCTAATCATAATGTGGAAAATATGCCCTAGCCACAAGTGAGTCAGATGGAGACTGCATACGATTACTTCCCTAAGACTTTAACACAGAATCCCCTTACACTGCAAATTTGTATTACACACAGGATTGGGCTGTGCAATGAACACTGCTTATATTTATGAGTGGATCACTACGATTTTCACATGACACTGGATGTAATCTACAGTAATACATGCATTAGACACTGTTAGCTTTCCAAACCAATAAGGAATGGAAAATCAGATACTTCAGTGTTTAAAACATACAGTATCTCATAGTTATTTTATATAGTAGCCGATTAAATGTGGACAGTTTTCACAAGCTGTTAAATAACTTTTTTTAATACATGTGAATTTTTAATAACCATCTCTGATGAATATTCAACATATTCTAATAATGTGGCAATATAGCGAAGTATATTTTATTTCATACTGGGAGCAAAAAAGCAACTGTTACATTGACTACTTGCATGCAATTCGTTTAACCACAAACATTTACCTTAAATGTATTCACCCAATTTATTTTTAACTTTTCAATTTAACAACAATTACATACAAAAAAACAAGAGAAAGAAGTGATCTTCAATGTAACATCAACATTGCAGTAGAGCAAAATAACAGAGTAGAACTATACATTGGCAGCATGTCATTGTAAGAAATATAGTGTATAAAGGGAAAATGGAAGAAATAGGGAGGAAAGAAATGTGAGGGGGAGGAGAGGATAGGGAGAGAGCAGAGTGTCTGTCAGGGGGAGAATTGAAACCATGAAAAGAGCTAATAGACAATCCGGTAACATACATATCAACCTCAGTGCATTGTATAGGGTCAGGCAAACTAGGAACATGAAGTTACTGAGTAGGAGCAGGAGGAGGAGTTGGAGAATGAAACGTAAACCAAGGCTCCCAAATGGGGTCATAGTTATCCGCCTTCCCCTCAAGGAGCTAAGTGATGTGCTCCAGATCTCTCTCCCAATCAACTTCATGCCCCAGGAAGGAATCTGCAGTATCAGATTGAAGTAAAGAGTATAGTATAGAAGCCATAAATTGTCTATTAGGATGTAGTAACAGATTCTTTCAAATGGGGATAGGCCCTTAAGCAGAAGGGTCCTGGGCACAGAACACAAATATCAAATAATTGATATTTAGTAATTGGTAGTTAGTGAATACTCAAAGAAATCATCCTAGGGGGAGGCCATATTTTTTTGATAGAGTGTCTTTAGATCTCCACTGCAGTCTCTCTAGGAGGTCATAGATAAATCTTGGACCCCTGGGAAACTTCCTCCAAGAATGAGTACAAATTTGAAGATACCAAGCAGGTGACGGGGAGAAAACCAAGCCATCAGGTGGGATAAATTAGTGGCTTTATAATATTTAACTAGGTCTGGGAGTTCTGGACCACCCTGTCAGGGAGAACTTATGAGTGTGAAGAATTTTAATTGAGGAGACTTATTGGCCCAAATGAACTGATTAATAGATTGTTGCAGGTGTTTCAGAACACTATGGGGAATCAAGAGAGGGACAGTCTGAAATACATACAGGAGTCTTGGCAAAATAATCATTTAATAGCTGAAATATGACAACCCAGGAGACAGAATACCTCTAAAACGCATGCAGATCCCTGTGAGTATCAGAAAAGAGGGTGGGATAATTATAATTGTAAAGGGAAGAGTAGGAGGTGCTAAGATAAATTCCTATTTGGGTTTTTAGTCCTCTAATTAAAATTGTAATTGTACAATAAATGACACCTGTCAGGTTCCGGGATATGCAATGGGCGAGTGTCAGACTTACAGTAGTTTAATCTATAACCCGAAACAGTGGAATAGGAGTAATGAACTCTGTATAAATTCTGAAGGGAGATAAGAGGGGTGGTGAGGGTAAGCAAAACATCATCAGTGAACAGAGATAACTTATAGGACTCATTCCCTACCACCACTCCTCCAATATTTGGATTTTGCCTGATGAGGTCAGCTAGGGGTTCTTTGACCAATGCAAAGACAAGGGTTGAAAGAGGGTAACCTAGCCTTGTGCCATTATGAATCTGAATGAGCTTCGAGAAAGCACCATTGAGTATCAACCTGGCTAACGTGTTTGTATAGAGCTCTTTGATGCCCCTAAGATACCCACATTCCAAATTTGCCAAAGACAGCAAACATAAAAGGCTAGAGAATCTGGTCAAAAGCCTTTTCGGGGTCCAAGGACAAGAACAAGGAGGGTGTACAGAGCTTATTAATTCATTGGATAAGATCAATAGTCCTCCTCGCGTTGCCCCCAGCCCACCTACCAGGCACAAACTAAACCTGATCGACATGGACGAGATATGAGAGTATTTGATTCAATTTGTTGACAATTTGGGTTTTTCTATGGACCACACCCACAATTATTAAAACTTTTGCTTTCTTTGAAAAAATTAACAAACATGTGCTAAACAGTTCACAATAATATTGCTCCTTTCTGTCTCTCCGCAGGCAAAATATTTGCTTTCTCTGCAATACAGCAATCTCCCAACTGCAACGGACAGCTTTATAAACAGTTTGGTGCGTGATTGTGGCATTCCATTTGGCAATACATTTCGCTCACCATCATTGCATCTGGTTGGCTGTATGGGCAGCTGTGCATTGGCTGTCCTTTCACAAACCCCATGATGACACCACTTGTAGAACTTCTGACACCCTTTGTGACACTGACACCCCACTGACATCAGACAAACAGCAACTTGCTTGAAATCAACGGGGCTTTATTGTTCATATCACAATAACAGTAAACTTTCATCAGGGTGACGCTAGTAAACAAGATCAAGTTGCCTACACATCTTTGTGACCCCAAACCTAACTAGCTAACAAAGTGCAGCTCCCTAGCCAATGGCCTACTTGCACAGCATCAATCACACATTACAACTGAAAAAGACAGGCTTAAATACACAAAGCTCCTCCCTATTTACCACATTAGACCCTATTCTCCAGGTGTATATTAAACTTAGGGTTCTTGGTCTGTAAGAGCTTAAGCCTTTTCTGCAGCCTGTACCTGAAGATTTTCTGGGACCTTACCTGTCCCTATGCAGTAGAGATATAACAAATAATCCTCTTTGCCACAATATATATAATGGATTTGTACAGTGCTAAAAGAAATTACAATTACAATAGGTAATGTATGCTTTGTTGGAACTCATTAACACCACCAATAAATTCCTATCCTTACAGACTTTTACTTAAAATCTGGCCTGAAATTATCAAGGACTTCTCTATTTGTACAATAATAATAAATAATATTGAAACTTACACAAAATACAAAATCAGCCACTTAACAGTGTATAAAAAGGTGTGTGATTTAAATAAAAAAACAAACAGATTGATAAGTAACTTGTAACTATACATTGAATTAGACCATCTGTCCCACGTACAAATGTGTGGTCAGCTAGATTTTATGTAAATTCAGCTAAGAGGTGCAACACATTGAATCCTACCACATTTACATCATATGTGCATCAAGAGCAAACAGAGGATGGGGAATGGGGAAGAATTCAATGTGTGCACAGAAAAACATTTTCCATTGATTGTGTTGCTTAATTAAGTAGTTACTCACACAGTCTCTCACTGAAGAGCCATGTGAAGGTATACACATAAGGGGTTTGAAAGAAAATTAGGAAATATTATCTTGGGTTTCGTTGGTGGGGGGAGCTGGAAGAAAAAAAAAACAATACTCACGTGATCGCGCGGCGCCGTGTCACTCCTCTCCTCTTCTCCATTCACACTGACTGCCGGTGTGACGTTATCAAGTCACGCCCATCAGTCAGTGAGGAGCGCCGCAGCCAGCATGAAGAAAGAAGACAGAAGAGGAGACAGAAGAGAAGAAAAGAAAAGAAAGAAATTAAAAAAAGGTAAATAAAAAAGAAACAGAGAGGCAAGGGGAGGAAAACAGAGGGACAGTACTATCAAGAAAGGGGAGAGAGAAACAGAGGAGGAAAAAAAAGTGGGAGAGAGGAACAGAGGAGAAAAAAAAGGAGAGAGGCACAGAGGAATAAAAAAAAGTGGGAGAGAGGAACAGAGGAGGAAAAAAAAGTGGGAGAGAGGAACAGAGGAGGAAAAAAAAGTGGGAGAGAGGAACAGAGGAGAAAAAAAAGGAGAGAGGCAAAGAGGAGAAAAAAAAAGTGGGAGAGAGGAACAGAGGAGAAAAAAAAGGAGAGAGGCACAGAGGAATAAAAAAAAGTGGGAGAGAGGAACAGAGGAGGAAAGAAAAGTGGGAGAGAGGAACAGAGGAGGAAAAAAAAGTGGGAGAGAGGAACAGAGGAGAAAAAAAAGGAGAGGCACAGAGGAGAAAAAAAAGGAGAGAGGAACAGAGGAGAAAAAAAAAGTGGGAGAGAGGAACAGAGGAGAAAAAAAAGGAGAGAGGCACAGAGGAATAAAAAAAAGTGGGAGAGAGGAACAGAGGAGGAAAAAAAAGTGGGAGAGAGGAACAGAGGAGGAAAAAAAAGTGGGAGAGAGGAACAGAGGAGAAAAAAAAGGAGAGAGGCACAGAGGAATAAAAAAAAGTGGGAGAGAGGAACAGAGGAGAAAAAAAAGGAGAGAGGCACAGAGGAATAAAAAAAAGTGGGAGAGAGGAACAGAGGAGGAAAAAAAAGTGGGAGAGAGGAACAGAGGAGGAAAAAAAAAGTGGGAGAGAGGAACAGAGGAGAAAAAAAAGTGGGAGAGAGGCACAGAGGAGGAAAAAAAAGTGGGAGAGAGGAACAGAGGTGGAAGAAATGAAGAGAGGCACAGAGGAATAAAAAAAGTGGGAGAGACGAACAGAGGGAAAAAGAAGGAGGGAAGGCAGCATGGAGGGCGCAGTGTGAGCATAAAGGGGCACAGTGTAGTTGTGAAGAAGGGGCACAGTATTGTGTGTGTGATGGCACAGGGGGCTTGTTGCAATGTAGTGAGTGTGAGGTAGGTGGTGGCTAATTAATGGGTGCTATTTTGTTTGTAGAGTGATGGTGGGGACTATTAATTTAAGATGGGGTGGTTTGGGGGCTATTGAATGTTGGGGTGAGTTTAGGGAGAATGAGGTCTATTTATTAAATGTGACTATGAATTATTTAATGGCAGTGATGGTTGCGGGAAATAGGCATTGCTGGGGCTGTTTGCAGGAAGGGAAATAGGTTTATTTATTAAATGTGAATAGTATTATTTTAATGTTGGGGCTGGAGGAAGGCCTAATTATTAATCGTGGGTGCTATTGATTTAACGCCGGGGCTGGCTGTAATTTTATAGGTCCTTCAACATTCCTGGATTCGGACAAGCCACAACTAAAGAAACCAGCAGCCACAGGTGGAGAAAGTGAGAAGAACAGGTAGGAGAGAGCAGCACAGTGTGTGAAATGTTGTGATTCTAGTAGGGACAATGGCAATTTTTGGTGAATGTTGCCCAATGTAAGGTGTAGACCAAGACTGAACTCTCTGTGTACACACTGCATTCTTTGTATACTACACTGTGGTGGTAGATGTCCTGAAAGTCAGGAGTGCTTGAACATATGTGACGCTCCGGCGAATTGAGAGCCTAGTGATTTTGATGTTAGCCACGCCCCAACGGTGCATTGCCACGCCCCTGAATGTATGACCACACCCCTAAATTCTTTTGCGCCGCAAAAATCTTTTGGGGCTTACTCAACTATGAGGGGGGGCCCCATGAATTTATTGTACCCAAGCCTTGAAATCCTCTTGGCAGCCCTGCCAAGGGTCCACAGCTCTATAGAAAGTTGGATAATGGTAACATTCGTAGTAATTACTGGAAGGCATAAGAATTTTTACACACAATTCCATTCCAGAAAAAAACACATTGATTGCATAAAAAATGTGTCGGTACAAGCTAATAGTATCAATATGCAAAATGTTCGTTTATTTTTCTTTAGTGCAAGAGTTTGCAGGTAGGATAAGTCTAAGGGAAATAATATAGGCAGACAAGTCTATAAACATGTTTAATTTTGCAGATAGGAGAATTATGATATGTATAGTAGAATTTATACTCTGCATATGATTATTTTGTGGTAAACTGGAAGTTCAAATGAATTAAGCAAATAAATGAGAACAAAAAGGTTCATAAATAAGAAGTTCTTCTTTTGGCCACACACAGTATCAGAATCACTCATTCAGAGTCACCCAGATTGTCTCTTAAATTTCTCATTATTTTGGAAAATCCTTTTGAAAGAAAACCACATCCAGTGATAAGCCCACAGGACAATGTGAACTATACATAGTAACAATAGAAGAATTTATTACGTTCGAGATTGTTTTACCAGCTTTTTAACAAGGACTTTTTTCAAGTTACCACAGGCAACCACCACAGTTGGATGAAATAGAGACTTGCATCCATTTTACACAGTACAAGTAAAGGAAGGAAGAAATACTACCAAATAGGTACTCCCAAAGCTGTAGAATTTGTTCCAGGAGATGGAAGACGGACAAAGCAAAGAAGAAAAGAAGAATGGACAATCAAACCAAACCAAGTCCTAACTATTTTCTCTTTATATTTTTCATCATTTTTATAATTCCCTTTTAGGTCACTACCCTTAAAAAATATCCAGAAATTGATATTAAAAAATTCTGTAAACCTTTTAATAAGATAAGAAGCTTGGTCAATCCCTTTACTTTGCTCATAGATAAGGATACGGAAAGGAAAAGATATGATAAGTGTGACAAGACTTAATATCAGATATCATATATAAAAGTTGGGGTAAGAATAATTGGTTGGCGGCATAAGAGATGTAAGATGACTCTAACAGGTATGTACAAATGAAATGTAATTTTTTTATATTGAATAAGATACTTTTATTTAACCCCAATAACTGGTATAAACAGTGCTACATTAGAGTGTAAATTAAAAAAATGAAAATATGAGCACCCACAAATGACATATTACATTTTTGTATGAGCTCATATTTTCATAAGCTGACTCGCAGCACTGCTATTTGTCCATATGTTCTGATTCCTATGTTAATAGTTTTGCTATTTCTGTTAAGCTATAGAATGTTGGGTATTTAAAAATACATAGCGGGTCTAAAGTGTAATAATTAAATTAATACTTTAGAAGTAAGAGATTGTTGATGTATTCTTATTGAAGAGATAACTCAGAAGAGGTAAGTAATTAAAGGGTGGATGTCAATAGTCCCACTTAAAAGGGTGGTGTGATAAAGTGTAATGTAACTTTGAAGAAACATATAGTTGAATACATAAAATGGTTCATGGGACAAAAGGATAATAATAAGAAATATATATATATGTCTGCTCTAGACAGATTAAGTATACAATACTGTTCCATCACTGATATATGCAACAATAGAACAGATTGAATGACAGAAAGTGTTGTCTGTTTCAAATATTGATAGAAAAAGTGTTTTAAAATAGATTTGCCAACAATAGGCAAAACTGATTGTAAGAAAAGATTTGATTTCAAATCTGGACACAATTGTTGTTTCCATTTGACATATTTCTGAAACATTGAAGTGTAAAGTATGTTTACATAGATAAGCTTTGATGTAAGGGTAGAGACAGTTGAGAACGGTAGCGGACGATAACCTGTATATTTGAAGACATGATTGTGTGTGTGTTTGATGGTTCCCTCCTTCGGTTACTGCACGAGTTTGTAACTAGGTATAGCCTAGTTGACTGTTATTGGAGGTTGGTTGGCATGTTTTTGTGAGCAACTGCGGCAAGGTTTTGAAAGATGAGGGTTGGTTTTAGCAGTGTAGTGTCACTCCCTGACGGGTACTTCAGTCTGCTGAAGTCACTGCACAAAATGGTGTGGCTGATACAAAACAGAGGTTGATAATTTCAGTGTGGTTTTCCCATGACAGTAGCATTGTAATAATAGAAAATTGAAGGGTTTCCTGGTGTTTAGGGAAAATAAGAAACTCTGTAGAAAGGGGCATATCTGGGCTTGTGACAGACGTATCAGTCTGCATCGTCAATGCTAGTATTGGTCTTTGAGGATAATTAATGGTAAGATTATCTTGGAAATAGCCCCCCGGTGAAGGCCCTATAATTGGAGGGAACACTACAGGCAAAGTTTTAACAGTGTAACTACTTCAGTTCCCCAGAAATTGACTGCATCCGAGAGAGTGGGGCTATGACATCCAAAAGGGCATCTGAAAGCTTAAACTTTTATGCTCATATTCTATTTTGAAAAACCGAGGCAGAAATGCAAAATAACTAATACAAAACAAACTGACAGATTGCAGAAATGTGTATTTATTAGCAAATTCCAACAGTTATGTACCCTTTGAAGGAATAAAAAATACATTTATACTATTATAATATACAGAATGGTCAAGCACATTTGACATAATATCACATTTGACATGATTGAATAATCACCAATCTCATGATTGTTACATAAATGATAGCTAAATCTAAAAAGCTAACATAAAAAGAGTTGTTAGAAATGTTTTATATCTGTACAGAGAACAGCTGTGAATTGCTCTGCCAAGGAAAATACAATTTTAAAATAGATAGTATAATAAAAGAATGCAAAACCAAAACATGGAGAATTCCCGTGAGATGGCGCTGTTGGGTTCCTCATAGAATTCTGGTGAAATTAAGCTGCTGGGTTCCTTAAAATGACACAGATCACAATCCGTTCCACATAAATCACAGATATTTCTCACAGTCTCAGACCTGTACATTCGGGTTGCTGAATTTCCTGAAAATAAATCGTCAACAAAATTATTTTATGTAATGGAAAATGCCATACCATGGTGCTAACCCCTAAATAAAAAAGAAACAGTATATTCACCATTTTTCATCAGTGGAGACTATAATCCAAAAAGAACAAAAGAGGCACTCCAGTCCCCAGTAATCAATTGGTGAAAGAATAATAATATAACAGAATATAAAACTTTACTTTTATTTTATCTTATTAAAAAGCAGCGAAATATATATAAAAAATGAATAATTGTGTATGTTGTGTATTAAAACCTCAATAGTACCCAACAACGGCATCAAGTGTACTATATGATAATAATACATAAAGGGACAGAATATAATAATCCCATAAAAATTAACCAAAATAATATAAAAAGTGATCAGATACCTTCAGCGCGTATCAATGATCACATATTGAAACGGAATCCCTGTATTAAAAGTTCATCAATTATCCCCATTATATAGGAAGTAATATGCACATAGCAATAGTAGTGATCAGATACCTTCAGCGCATATCTGAAATCACATATGTTACGGGACTCCCGTCTCCGACGAGATCTATGTGATCATAGAAACGCGCTGAAGGTATCTGATCGCTTTTTCTATTATGCGTACATGATCGCTTATGAAGTGGAGAAATATTGATCAATTCTCTTATTTCATACCAACTACATACTAGAAATTAGCGGAAAGGTCCGTTTATATGTGGTGATTGTCCTCATGATCTACATGAATAGAGGGTATCTCACATTCAATGTGTTTAACTAAGAATTTTAGGTTAACTGTTATGAGCGTTTTATCGCTATCCAATAACGATTGTCGAATCTCGATTTGTGTTTCCAATGCACAAATATTTATTCTCAAAAAGTAGCAGAATAATGCAAGCAAAATAATAATAAGTACAGCCGTTACTTATCGCAGGCGCTCTGGATCCAGTGAACAGTCATTCAGTCCTGAAGTCTGTGGACAAGATGTCTGAACTCTAGATGAGGAGCTGCTGCTTATATGCAAACAGTATGCAAACAGTAATACAGTAAAACAATGCAAAGGGTGTGGCTTCTATTGGTCCAGGTTTCAGGAGGGTCCAGGGGGTTGTAGTTCATAGGCTAGTTTAAGCTCAGGAATCCAAAGGAGGGGGTCATCTCTCCAGGGGATGAGCTCTGATCTTCCCGCCAAGATTACTAATCCTAATAGTCCATAATTCCTTAACATTAATAACTTGCGTATGCACTCTGCGATCCCTTCGCAGAGTGAACCGGACAGTCGCAAATGTAAAGGGGATTAGTTTGATACCACACATGACATTCCTTCAACGTGTACCATATGTTTTACTGATATGCATATAACTCATAATATTACACATAAACTCTACTATATTTCGACATAAATAACTATGTGCTGCAACTACCATTACTGTGTACTATTTTACAAGTGTGCGTGTTTGTGCAAATGCATGTAAAAGACTAAATACTGTTGTTGCCACGTGTTGCAGCTGCGTACGCCCTTCCACGCCGTGACGTGCCCTTTCACGCCGTAGCGTGCCGTACGCATCTTTTCAAACAAAGACAACCAAGTTTGCTTGATTTTAATTGAAATGACTTTATCCAATTTGCTGACTTCGACAGCTCCACCCTTTGATAGTATAATAAACTATCACCTAATCACCATTTCAAGTTCAGGGTTATAGAACACTTCTTCACATACCATGATCTCGGTGTCTTGCACCACCCTTTCAGTCTCGTTCTCAGTGTTTCTCCTAGAAGACTGTTTTCCACACTTCAACACAGTAGTTACACATTTGACACATATACCAATTGCTAAGATGACACCCAGTATAAGGAGAAGGAGCTTGCCTACACTAGCAACCATTTCCTGTACCCACTCCCCCAGACCAGAGAACCATTTCACAGGGTTCAACCATAAGAACCAACCTGCCACCTTTTCCCTGACCTCATATAACGAATAATTATGGTTCCTTCGAAATTCCCATTTCAGTTGCAGAATTTCATCCATCTTCCGGTATATAACCTCCTTAGGGTCATCCGTATTATTGGTGATGTACGTGCAACATTTGACACCGAACTGGGTGGCCAGTGTCACACAGTACCCACCAGTAATAGAGGTGAGATAATTTAGTACCAGTCTATGTAGTACCAACTCCTTCTTGCACGCTTGTAGCTCCCTTCCAGTATACCTGAAAGTGTCATCATACATCTCGGTGATATTGTCTATTAATTTAGCTAAGTCTTGGATATATTTAAAGTTTAACGTTCTCCGAGCGGTCCTGGTGAGGTCTAGAGCAACCATAACTTGGAAACCCGTGGTTTCACTAATCAATTTTGTAGCTATGGGTTCCTCACCAGGAATCAAATTTCTCTTGTCACGGTGTTCATACTGTGTGTGTATGTATGGTGGTGATGTAATCTTGTGAATACCAACCATTTCTTCATGAGTAATAGTCATGATTTCAGGAACCAGTTTAGCTAAGAAACACAAGCCCTTGGAACTCGGAGTCACCCAGGAATAAGCTTTCCTCCCACAAACAAAGTACACATTATCGGGAAGAACATAAGGAACAGTATGTCCATTAATTATATCACACAGAGTTTTGGTAAAACTACCCATGCCTAGTGTCTCCATTTGCTCAAGACACGTGTCAGCATGGATGACATTCTTACAATTATCTATAGAGACTTTTCCAATGGATACTTTCTTATGTTTGGTTACACGCCCTAATTTGTGACTTCCATCAACATTCCTGCTTATTGGTGGTCTCAGTCTCCCTCCATAAGGAGTGTGGTGAGCCATTGTCTGATCTGATAGGTCAGCTTCCCATTTCTCCAGATGCTTTGCATGAGAGATATTTAGACACAGCAAAGATCTGTCTACAGAGTATTGTCGAAGTGTTAGACTAGGGGACCTAGTGTTATTGTACCTCCCCTCTATGGGCCTCCCACCCCTCAATTCAAGTACTTTGGAGATGTTTAATGGGAAAGGCACTAGTCCTATGTTATGCTGCCCCTGCGGCACGTGAGAGCACACCCAGCACTCGGTTTGGTTTAAGACCTTACCCACCAAGGAGTGATAATCCTCCAGAGGATGCCCGCCCACATTCAGGTTACCGGTGGACTGGCATCGCTGGATGCATCTCTCTTCAACTAGGGAGTCTGATGCAACGTCTCTGGCTCAGGTGTCTTGACTGCGGGCCTTAGGTCTCCCGGAACAGATTTACGAGTGACAGATCTGTGTCATCGGTCTCAGTTTTATCTCGCACTTTCTCCGGGTTATTGACTCTCCTGCAGTGGGTGGAATGGACCCAAGTGGATCCACCAACATAGAGACACGAACCACTCTCCAATTCTCTCTTTAGTAGATCATTCTCTTACTTATCTTGTACTTTAAAGATAGCTTTAATTTAACTGGTTTGCATCAAGTAAACCATTTAAGACAGAGCTTAACTGCAAGTACTTACTTGAGTTGTAATAGTCGTATATTTTGATCACAGCATCTTGAGAACTGGCTACTTTTGCAGAACGTACCATTGGAACGGATATGCAAACTTGATTAGTTGTCACCTAAGTGTTAATAGAAATTTGAGAATAGATTTAGTTTTAAAAACAAATAATATAGTTCTAATGCAAATGATTAATCAGCATAAAATGTATCAGCCTAATTTGCTGGGTACACACTAGGGGTTTATCAATCAATTACCGTGCCAATTACACGAAAAAAGACTGTTAGGTCCGATATGGGATTAGAGCGGCGGTTCCCAAAGTGTCACAGGGGTGGCGCGAATATTGTCACTGAATATTGACGTCAGTGACAGCTGCGGGAGAGAGGAGTCTGCTGGGTCCCGGCGCCGCGCGGATTGGTAAGTTTATGTGCTCTTTGTTTCTTCCTATGGCTGGCTCGCGGTAGAGGAGTGAGAGGGAGTGTGACAACGGGCAGACAGAGGGCAGACAGCAGGGCAGACAGCGGGGCAGACAGAGGGCAGACAGCGGGGCAGACAGAGGGGCAGAGGAGTGTGACAGCGGGGCAGAGGAGTGTGACAGAGGGGCAGAGGAGTGTGACAGAGGGGCAGACAAAGGGGAAGAGGAGTGTGACAGCTGGGCAGACAGAGGGCAGACAGCGGGGCAGACAGAAGTGCAGAGGAGTGTGACAGTGGGGCACAGGAGTGTGACAGCGGGGCAGACAGAGGGGCAGAGGAGTGTGACAGAGGGGCAGAGGAGTGTGACAGAGGGGCAGAGGAGTGTGACAGAGGGGCAGACAGAGGGGCAGAGGAGTGTGACAGCGGGGCAGACAGAGGGCAGACAATGGGGCAAACAGAAGGCAGACAGCGTGGCAGACAGAGGGCAGACAGCGGGGCAGACAGCGGGGCAGAGGAGTGTGACAGTGGGGCAGAGGAGTCTGACAGCGGGGCAGACAGAGGGGCAGACAGCGGGGCACACAGAGGGCAGACAGAGGGGCAGAGGAGTGTGACAGCAGGCCAGAGGAGTGTGACAGAGGGGCAGAGGAGTGTGACAGCGGGGCAGAGGAGTGTGACAGAGGGGCAGAGGAGTGTGACAGCGGGGCAGAGGAGTGTGACAGAGGGGCAGAGGAGTGTGACAACAGGGCAGACGTGGGGCAGACACAGGGGCAGAGGAGTGTGACAGCGGCCAGACAGCGGGGCAGAGGAGTGTGACAGAGGGGCAGAGGAGTGTGACAGGGGCAGACAGAGGGGCAGAGGAGTGTGACAGAGGGGCAGACAGAGGGGCAGAGGAGTGTGACAGAGGGGCAGACAGAGGGGCAGAGGAGTGTGACAGAGGGGCAGAGGAGTGTGACAGTGGAGCAGACAGAGGGGCAGAGGAGTGTGACAGCGGGGCAGAGGAGTGTGACAGCGCGGCAGAGGAGGGGGACATCGTGAGAGGGGCAGTAGAGGGGGACACAGTGTGAGAGGGGCAGTGGAGGGGGACACAGCATGAGAGGGGCAGTCGAGGGGGACACAGCGTGACATAAAGCAGAGGGGGGGACAGCGTGACAGAGGGCAGAGGAAGGGACAGAGTGCAGAGGAGGGGACAGTGTGACAGAGTGCAGAGGAGGGGACAGAGGGCAGAGGGGGGGACATCGTGAGAGAGGGCAGAGGAGGGGGACATCGTGAGAGAGGGCAGAGGAGGAGGAACAGCGTGACAGAGCAGGGGGGGGACAGCGTGACAGAGAGCAGAGGAGGGGGGACAGCGTGACAGAGAGCAGAGGAGGGGGGGGCAGTGTGAGAGAGGGCAGTGTGTCTGGATGCAGAGGGGGCAGTGTGTCTGGATGCAGAGGGGGCAGTGTGTCTGGATGCAGAGGGGGCAGAGTGCCGAGGGCAGAGTGTCTGGATGCAGAGGGGGCATTTTTGCATACAACTAAATAAGTATTTCTGTCCTGACCTAAATACTTATTATATTTTTTTGACCCAAATACTTCTAAAACAGGACTGCTCAATAATTATTTTGGAGGGGTGCCTTGAAAAAATTTGGAGACTGCAAAAGTTTGGGAACCACTGAATTAGAGTGTACGTTCCCACAATCATGTTTTATAGTACCAAAGCACATCATAACATTTGATTTGATTTTTTGAAATAACTAAATCTCTATCAACGATGGAACGATGTCAGGCAAATGTGGAAGTGTGTATGCATTAACGACCAGCAGTGTATTCTGATCTCTATAGAGTTTACAGAATCACAATATTTTCAGTAGCTGGTTATGACAGATGAAGAGCACAGATCTGAAGGTAAATTGTGTAGGTGAGTACAAATAAATCTGCATGCTCATCGGGACTTTCAGCCATTGGTAACCCCTCCAATGGCTGAAAATTGTTACAGAAATCGCATCTGCAAGTTTCTGTATTGCTACTTTCACTTGTGATTATCTTTTGTGATAATGCCACATTAATGCATCAAAGCTATCATGCCACTCTTGTATACTTAAGAGCATCTGTACAAGGTACTATATCTTTGAATGTATGGGAAGTTTAGTTCAATAAATAGCTAAACACATCTGTTGTTAATTTGAACAACTCTATTTTATTTAGTATAAAGTCAAATTAGGAGCCTAGCCCTATTTAAAATAGGTAAAAACATAACATTAGGACCAATAATTTAATCACTGATATTGGTATTGGTGGGCCAAGGTCAGTCGACCCATATCAAACATATCTGCTGACAAACACAAAAAGACCATTAAAATAAGATAGGTCTTTTGGGTTATAAAGATAAAGTACAAGGAAAGGGGTTGAGGAGCTATAGACCTGGGATACAATAGGGTGGGAATGGCTATGTGGACAGGAGACCGCATCTTTAGAGTGAGGAGACAGGAGAGGGGGTGAGCAGCTATAGAGAGAACAGATACAGAGAGAGTGTGAAACTATAGAGACAGTGCAGGAGAATGTGGGAATGACTGTAGGGAAGGGGACAAGAGATAGTGTGATCGTCTGTAAATAGGACACAGGAGAGGGGAGTGGGACAAATAGCTAGAGAGAAGAGAAAGGAGACAAGATGAGTGGCTGTAGAGAGAAGGAAGGAGAGACGGTCAGTGGCTAAACAGAGAAGGCACAACGTGAGTAGACAAGCAACTTTAAAAATGGGAACAGGGTATAAGCAGCTGTAGAGGGAAAAAGAGATGGTGGTGAGCAACTATAGAGTGAAGGGTCAGGAGAGAGCATGAGTGACTCTAGAGACGGGACAGGAGAGGGTTAGAAAGAAGAGAGGGCAAAGGTCTGTAGAGACAAAGGATGGGAGAGGGGAGAGGGGGCGAGCAGCTTCAGAGAGAGGGGATGGGAGAGAGTTTGAGTGGCTGTAGCGATGGGAAAAGAGAGGGTATAAGCATCTACAGAGAACAAAGATAGGAAAGGGAGTGAGCAGCTGTGGAGAGTAGGAATAGTAGTGTAGGAGAACAGCTCAGCAGACTAAGGACAAAAGAGAGAATTGGAGAGTGGTTCGTGCCTCTATGTTGGTGGGTATAGCAGGAGAGAAAGGAAAGCATACACTAAAAGAAATCACTGTGAGGGATATAGTAGTAGGAAGGCAGGGAGCTGTGGTTTGATTAAGTGTCTGTGGGTGTATGATTGAATGTGTGTAATGTTAAGTAAAGACCATGTCCAAGGCCAGCTTACTGTCCATTAAGTGGTATGTCAAAGACACAGTGCTTTACTACTAGATTCAGGTGAAACTAGCATTTATAAACTTTTTTTGGTCTATTCTCAGCAAGATGTAGTTTTTTATATCTGGCATGAATGTAATTGAAATTTTCTAAAAATTGCTATGCTATGCTACTTTCTGTATATCACTGCAGTATATTGAAATAGTGGTATTATAATAGCATAATAAAAGATGTGATGTGATATTGCTGTGGGGTATTGGGTGCTATGGCAGGTAAGTAAGGTGTGTCTCTGTGTATGTGTGTGTGTGTGTAGATAGATAGATAGATAGATAGATAGATAGATAGATAGATAGATAGATAGAGAGATAGATACATAGATACATAGAGATATATTATGTGTGTAGAAAAAGTTGTTTAAGGATAACAAGAAATTGAAAACTCACTGAATCAAGGTAAATATAAACTTCATCATCTTTAGGCTCCACTCGCTTAACTGATCCACTTATGGGAATTCCTTCAGTGCTCATTGTATATCCACTTATAAATCCAACTTCTAGTATTGCCATGCCACTTTCATTCCCTGCACCGTGATATCTGAGAACAGAACATTAGGAAAATGTAGCATTAAAATCTTATAAGAGTGTGTACACATTGTACTTGTCATGTGCCCATTGTCCATTTTGTTTCAGCTGCTCTCCTCCAAGGATATAGGATATATGTAATTTTGAATAGGTCACATGGATATGCAGGGATCATGAACTTATGGTGCACATAGGAGGACATTTATGAAACAAAAAATATAAACCAAGCAATATTTTAGGAGAAAAATTTAAACCTTTCATTTAAATAAAAAGTGTTTCTAAAATGGTACGAGGTTAGGCACACATATGATCATGCCTATCAATTGTCTCGATTTAAGCAGGACAGTCCAGATTTGAGGGAAGTGTCCAGCAAATCAGGATTTTTTTTTTCGATTTAGGACAGTTGTCCAGTGTGCCCCACTGACGAGTTTCCCTTCAATGCCCTATGCACCAGTGGCAGTGCATGTGGTATTGAAGGGGTAGAGGTGTTTTTAGGGTAAGGCAATGTGAGCAATGTGACATGGCCAGGCTCCTTCTTGTCCATGTAAAGCTACATTGCTGACCATCCAGATACAGCACTACAATATTATGCCTTTTTGTGGTATCCATTGAGTGCTGAACACAAATAGCGCCCACAGCATTCATAGTGAAAGCTGGGGCAAACCAAGAATACCATTTACTGTATTTTGTTGCGTTTATGGTATATTACAGTGTTCTTCAGAATATTGTGTATACTGTGTACTTTTTGTACTCATTCACTATTCTAATTTACTTGCTATGTTCGCTATGTGGCTGTATTTGTGCTATTGACACAGTACACTATAATTTAGCTATGAGAAGAATTAATTGTACGCTTTGTGATATTACCTATTTACTATTGAATGCCCATAAAATAATATTTATTCTAAAATGGTACAAAATAGATTCCTATTTGTCACAAAACAATATAAAATTCACGTGGGTAGACTAAGAACTTAAAAAACTATTCCTGGAGAAAACTATGCCACATAAAAACATGGAAATTAGAATGGTTATTGAGAACTGAGCAGCCTTTATTCACTAAGGACATAAATACATTTTCAAAAAAGTCATATAACATACACCTTTGTCTAACTTTTTTTCAGCAAGGTAATACCAGAAATAAATGTAGAGAACAGTAAGAATTTCCCCTTTTTAAAACTATAGAACAGAGGTGCCCAAACCCAGACCTCAAGATCTACCAACTGGTCATGTTTTCAGGATTTCCATCTAGAGAAACAGGTGGTATAATTACTTATCCAGAAAAAATAGATTAACTCACCTGTGATTAAAGAAAACCTGAAAACATGATCTGTTGGTAGTGGTAGCACTTGAGCACTGGGTTTGAGCATAGAGTATGACATTCTTAATCATTATGCAGTTATTATGTAATCAGATGGTGCCTCAGAAGTGTACAATGGTTTACTACAATAACTGTCAGAAAAAGAAACAACAAACAAAACAAAATATAACACATGTAAAGAAAATTATAGGATCCTCTTTTGCTTCATTCTGCCTAGCACAAGCACCACTAGCTATGAAAACTTTTGGTAAACGTTTGTCTAAATGCTGCTTTTTTGGGATGCTAAACAGAGCAGTTAGCAAAATAAGCATTTTATCATGTCTAAAAAATACCTAATCATAAACACATTGTTTTGAAACAAAACATATAGTTAATAGATTGTAAGAAAATAATATTGGAAAATATTAGTAAAAAATGGCAGAATACCTTGTGCATATATCCACTGTAAGAAGATCAGTCTTGTACTTGTCTTCTGTTACTGTGACATCTAATGAGAAAGCTTCTGACATGACAAGATTCCTTTCACGCCTCAAAGATGCTTTCTGGTTATATATTATATTAAGCTACAATATGAAATGAATACAGTACATGTCAGTACAAATGCTGGGACTTGAAATATGAGATTCATTGCTGTTAACAAAATATTTTTTTTTTTAATATTGATGTTAAAATATTAAAACACTAGCAGAGTTGTTTGATTGGATGATTTTAAAGCCACAGTGTAACTTGCTTTTGAAAAAGTTGCATTAGTGAATCTGTATGTACGCTGTATTCAGAGTTGAGGATGCATCCAGGTCTGAATGAATAGGAGAAGCTTCCACTTGGGATTAGACACAACCCTCAGACACTTGCATTCAACTTGCGGACATGTAAAAAAAAACTTTTATATTATAGGTTATGAACGCAATTGCTGTGGATCATCATTTAAACTTGAATTAAGTAGCTAATAAAGCAGGAAAACTTCAGGACAAGCAAACAAAAAAAATATTTGTTTTTATCTTTTCTACCACACGCTCAGCAAATCCTAATCTATGGCCAAGCTCCTACTAAAAGCTCAATAAGTGTGATAAAACTGAAAGGTATGTGTCAGGATGAGAGCATAAATCTGATATGATGAAATAGAATATTAAATGCCAGGGCCCAAATAAAAAATTGCACTGATACATAAATGAACCTGATTTTCAACTCAGATAAATGTTTGACCAAATGTTTTTAAAAAGGAAACAATTAGCCGAGTAGGAGGCAATTAGGTTGAAAAAAACCCTTTTGTGAGGAGACCTGCATAGGATATGCAGATCAGACATCCATTGTTTTGATCACGTATTCCACTTCCTAATTGACTTCCTTTCAATAGGTAGTGTAAACACAAAGAACCACTAAATGTAAATGAGAGATCGATATGCCTAGGTGAGAATCGTGAAGACAAAGGCATTTTAAAGGCTTTTACATTTGAAAGCCTATACAGGTATATAGAAATATGGGTGTCACGAATCAATGTAGGAATACAGCTGAGGAGCCATGAATAAGGTGAAAAAACATACAATGTTTATTGCTGAAGAGTATGAACAGATGATGAAATAATGGGCCTGCAGAAATTACCAGATATACAGCAGTTGCAGGTAAACGGGAGGTGAGGAAAGATTCCAGGCAGCAAGTACAGGGAAATGTAGAGGTAAGTCCCAGGTTCACAGATGAAGCAGGTCAGCAGAATGTATGTTGAGATCTCAAGCAGCATAAACCCAGGAGCACAACAGGAGGAAGTGACCACAGAGTGTAACATCAATAACCAGCCATGAATGCTTGGAGAGTCAAGTATAAGAAGGACACACCCAGGTGCAAGTAATAATTAGTGAACAGAAAGGTTAACTCCTAAAGCACAAGAAGCAGGCACAATTGTAGCACCTCTGGTTATCAGAGGTACTGCTGCTAACACATGAAATGAAACACAAATAATACAGTCCAAAACTCCAGGAGACAGGGGCTGCTAATACAAGCAGCAAGCTGTAAGCAGATCGTTACAATGGGCTTCAAAGGAAAATGTCTTCATAGTTCATATTTTGGGATATCGGGGTGCCACTCCATACCAAAGAGCAGAAATCACACCAGGGTTGTAAATGACAGGTACTGGCGGTATCCGGGAACAGTTATAATCACATATCTTTGAAAAAAGGTATGTCACATTGTCACAATTCCATCATGTTTGGCATCAAAAGATGGACATTTTCATAGGGGATTTGTTAATAATGAAATTGGGTATGTGTGACACTACACAGAAAAGTTAGGTCACAAAGATAGAATTGGGTAGTAAATCAGGCAACATGCAAATGGTGATTGAAAAAAAGTATCACAGACACAACCCCTGGGGGCGGAGACATGTGTGGAAGTGTCTTTAAAAAACAGACCAGTTACAACAATTTGTCAGACTTTTTGCAAAATCAATTCACATTGATAAACTGTCCATCTTCCAAGCCAATTTCCCTTCGCCAGAAAAGGAAGTTCACGCAAGTGCTACTCTGAATGTAACCCCTTTTATTTTAAACTGCTTTGCTTGTGTATGTTATCTCAATCTATTGTTTATTAATTATTTTTTATATCTGTATGCCCTGTACTTTGTATATTAAATCTATAATTTAATATGTTGCGTCCTTCATACTCTAACAAATCCATTAGCCTGTTAAGAAGAAATAGCTCGACCAAGTTAACCCGTTGAATGCCAGTATGTGATTTGTTGATACATTTCATTAACAAGCTTAGTGTGTGCTTGCATTTACATTACATTCCACCACTGAACAATTAGGTCTACGGCTAGTGTAACCAAATGTATCGGGCTTGATTCATGTTTGCTTGTTAGGTGTAATTGCAGACTCATGGTAATGACGGCATAGTCTTTGGAAAAGTATAGAATGCATGTCACTAGCTAGCACAGAACATGTATTTGCAAGTAAGATAGACCATATGGACCCATTGTATGTACAGGACGTATTAAAAACATCTTGATTTATAAATTTAATGTAAAAAAATTATATAAAAGTATTATGTTTAAACCAGCCAAATTTGTATTAAAGATTATAGAGTTGTTCATTTATTTTATAATATACATTTTTTGTATGCGCTCTGATGTGACCTTATATTGTACAGATGCTCATGCATATACAGCAGTCTGTTTTGTCTGTTAACATCTGGCAAGCACCATTTAGCAGGTACTTGCTGTAAGTAGCGTTCCAATTAGAATCAAGCCCACTATGGATAAATTACCACAGACTCAGTTGTTCATTGTGCAGTCCAAATGATCAAATGAGAAGAGGCACAATATTTCCTATTGGCCAATGATCACATACAGGCCCAAGTGGGCCTAGGCCAACAGGATTTATTACACAGTCCAATCAAAATTCTGTTAGATCTAATCAGATTTTTTGGGCCAGAAAAGGTGACTGTTTTAGGCAAAGATATATCTCACCTAAGTCAAGAATTACCAAATTGGCCAACAACATTGCAACATGTGTATCTAGCTTTAGCTTTTCTAAGCTATCTGAACAAATATATTTACTCATCTATTGATTTTACTTTACTGCCATATCACTCAAAATCAACACTTAATTTAAGACAAGTCATTTGCAAAGAACATCATTTACAAGTTACAGCATACAATTGCTCAGTTGCATGTATTAGTATGGATCAACACATGAACATGTGCATCTACACAATTAGCAAGTTTATAGCCCACATGCGATTGTGTATGATCATTGTGCTTTTGAAGCTATACCGTCACATAGAATAGCCTATCATCACATTTGACCAACAAATTGCATTTATAGGCTTTATGAAGTGAATGTTTTAGTTCAGATTTACAATCATAAAATATTTAAAAAGATGGATTGATAGCAGAGGTATTTTGCATACTGCCCTGCTATCAAATTTACTGTATGCTACAACATGTCTTTGACCTACAGCATGTCTTTATGTTTTAACCTCTCACATATTAACTAGCCAATCAATAACAAAACATTGTTATGGACATTGTTCTGCTACCCCCATACTCTGGTGATCTCTTTCAAAAAGGGCCATACTGTACAACTACTTGCCAGCAGAGGGAATTAAGGAGCCAATCAGTTCCTAAGATTGACAATAGCACAATGTGTTAATGAGTGTTTTAATGCTAGCTGACTCATCAGCTATTATTAGATCAATAGTAATTTAACAATGCTTGGCATCTTCTATCCATACAATTGTATTATGGACCATACCATTTTCTGGCTTCCCATACATCCAGTCATATATATAACAGTTACCAAACTATTTATTTTTCTTGCCTGTTTGCTTATTTCTAGGTCTCTACATAGCCAAGGTGGACTGACCATAGCCTCTAGGTTGGGACCATGTCTTCTCCCCTGTCTACAACTCTTGGACAACCACTTTTTTTTGCTTTCATTAGATACCAGTGGTAGTTATATAGTTATTTACTATATTACTTTTAATGTACATATGAACCTTGCTTAAACTTATAAACTAGAACAACTTTAAAATAACCTTATAAGGTTTATTTCCCCTCTTTACCACACACCTGCGGACACCCCCCCATGCGCACTATTGCTCCACTATACCTATTTACTTTTTTTTTATAGTACCCACATAAATATAGTTCTCCACAGAATAGACTTTTATGTCTTAAAAACTTACACACCTAGCAGTTAACTGTGGTCAATACTGCACTACCCTTTTCTGGCCATAAGAGGTAGCTTCAGACAACTTAGGCACTTCCGCCAACCCCATCCCTGAGTACAAGTACTTATGTTACTGACCCTAGCCCCCATCCCCTTGGCCAGTGCTCACTCTCCAACCCATTTTTCTCACCCCCATTGCGTGTTCCACCCTTCCTTCACCCCTGAGGCGACCTCCAAGGGGCCCTGATGGCCTTTTTTCTTCTGCTCTCATTTTCAGTCAGTGCTCAACCACATAAACACATACAATTACTGTAATTTAATGTAAATGATCTGCATAGCCTCCAAAACAGATCTACCTTGTTCCCAGACTGTGAGAATAATGAGAGGTGACAGTATATCTCTCTCAGATCACAATGCTTTCCTCTTCCTTTCAGACTTGCAATCCTACACATAAGAAGAAGGGTGTAGCTACTTTGTTATCTAGCAGTCTAACATTTAAACTTTTTAGCATCATCTGTGACAAGGAGGGGTGATATTTGACCTTGTCAGGAGAATTGATGACATTCCTTATACCCTGCTTAATGTTTATGCCCCCCAATACAGGACCGCTGTCTCAACTAAATTAACAACTAGTTCATTGGAGGTGCTGGGTGGGAGAGCCCCAGGTCTAGATGACTTTAATGGCTTTACAGGCTCCTATTCCAAAACTTTCAGTGGTATCCCCCCCAATCGACCTCTCTGGTCAACTTAGACACTGTAATCAGGTGGGTTTTATCCCCGGCAGGCAGGCCCATGACAAATCCAAGAGGGTCATTAGCCTCATCCACACTGTTAAATCTCATAAATCACTGACACTTGTGCTTTCTCTCGATGCAGAGAAAGTATTTGATAGAATCAGTTGGCCGTTCATGTTGGATACTTTTGTTTGGATTTGGGGGTGACTTTCTGAGAGGAATAAATGCCCTATTCTTGGCTCCCAGTGGATGTTACTCTATAGGGGTATCCTCTTTCACCCGTTTTATGCTCTTGAAATTGAGTCCCTGGTCACGAGAATTCAACTGTCTCCAATTACTTGGGCTCGGAAGATTAAAAGATCTACTTGTTCACTGATGAGGTCCTTCTTGCCCTAACTTCAACAGTCCAAAATCTAAGATTTTATCTCTATATAGCCTCCTGTTGCGGTAAAAAATCAATTATTCTAAAACTGAGGTTCTCCCTTTCCATCTCCACCAACTACCCTTGAGTAACTAAAAATTTTACAATGTAGGCAGCATGAGAAATGGCAGTATGGCATACCATCGCCCACTTCGGCACTGGTGATAAGTTAGTAGTACTTAATGAGGGAAGGAGATCATTTTTGAGACATCATGGTATACCTGCACCATAGCCAATCCTGTTCCAGTTGCAGTCACATTGATTGACAGTGGTTGGGAAACTTCAATCTAAAATTGAAACAAATAATATGCAGTTTTTTTATTAGAAATGTATAAATTCATCAAATTACATTTGCTACCTTATATTATTAATATTATCAAACATAGCATTTTACCTGCTGACTTTGTAACAACAGAATATTTTCACTGTTGATCTGAAATATTTTTGGTATGTGTAAACCTGATCCAGTGATAGATACTGTAAGAGATGAGTCACTAGAGGATGCAGCTAGCAAAAACTGAGATAGAGCTTGCAGAGCCATTATTGTATCCTGTAAAGACACAACAAACATCCAATGTCAACCATGTTCATTGCTGTATCATATAAATAAAATAAAAATAAATAAAAGCAAATAATAGAAATGGCATCACAAAAACCAAAGTACAAACATGCTAACAGTACATACGGATAGTTCTACAAAAAGGCAGCTCATTTATCTTGTCTGTAGAGAGCCATAACACACACACACAAAATATTAAAATAATGGGGACTAAAATGATAAGAGGGATTTAATAAATAAAAAAAAGTTTTCAAATAACCAAAAAAAGATGTATTAATCTGGTTGAAGCCAAATAAAAATAAAAATATTGTAATTGATGAAGCGTACATAAATAATCTATTATTTATGTTTCATTTTATAATGGAATTAGAAAGTGACTGTGCACATAAAAATACTCCCCCCACCTGGGACTATGGCTTTTGAATACCAGAGAAACACGTTTTGGAGTAGTTGGTCAAATTAACATATGAATGCTGTAGCCTGGTTCCTGTGGAAGGTAGTCTCCATCCATAAGAAGGGGTTTTTACACTTTACACAGAGGAGGAAAGGTCTTTTTGTGAGCTGCTCCCAGACTAATGAGACCAGGGCCATCTTAACAACATTATGGGCCCCGGGCAAAGCAGTGCACCGGGGCCCCTACATATATAGATATATATATATATATATATATATATATATATAGATGTATAGAAATACAGATATAGATATATAGAGATAGAGATAGATAGATGTACTTGCTCAGTGACCCTTGAAGGTTTTTTTTGCAGGTTTTTTCTTTTGCAGGATTATTTATTCTAATTAGGAGCCCTGCCTATGGGGCCCCCTTGCCCGTGGGGCTCCCGGGCACCTGCCCATCGTGCCCAATGAAAAGGATGGCCATGCAGGGAAGTAAGTTCCCTGACTAGTAGGAATGATGGAGTTTTTGAATGGAATGAATGAAAGGTGAGTGAGTCAGTATACATAAATGTTATAAATGTTGTAATGTGTTGTTGAATGGAAGATGGACTTCGAATCTGGACGCATATGTGTAGAGTATCTGAGAATGAATGATCATTTATACAGATTGTCATATGTGTAGAGTATCTGAGAATGAATGATCATTTATACAGATAGTCATATGTATAGAGTATATGAGAATGAATGATCATTTATACAGATGGTAAATGTGATTGGAAGTGTTTTGGAGCTTGTGTTGGTTAAGTTTTGGCCATAGAAGCATTGGTGATATACATAGTTCTGTGGTTGTAATGGAGTTTTGTATGGAAATGGTTTGCTTTATGCAGTTTAGTGTAAATGCATAGAAAGTGAATGGATTATTCAGGAAGTGGTCAGATTGTTAAATATAACATTTTGTTAGACTGTTGGTTTAAAGGGAAAGTAGAGGAAATGGATCTAGTATGTGGTTGAAATACCATGTGTTAAAATGGTTGTTGAACTTTGAATGAGAGATATGGGATGAATGGAGTGTGCCTGTGTGCTCCTCCCCCCCCCCTCCTCCCCCGGCAACATGCACAATGCATTCACAGGCCTAATACAATAGGTATGAGCTTAAAATGCACACACCTAGTTAGTCAATAGTTAGTCAAAACACATACACAATTATATGTATATTTATATTAAAGGCAATTAATGTAATATATGGCACCAAAATCTATAATTTGTGTAAAATATTGTTACGCTGTTTACGGTTTTATAATATAATACAACACTTTAAATGAAGTTATATCTTGCTATGGTTATTCTTGAAGATATGAGCATAAGCTATTATATGAAAATTGATCCTGTGGATTTAAGAGAAAAATAAGAATTATATTTCTTGGGTTAAATCACAAGTGCCTTTCCGAGGAGTTGGTTGATGGTAATAGTCATATATAACGGCATTAAATGGTCATCCATACATTTGCCAGAATATTAAAGAGATTAAAACCCATCAACAGAGGAAACCCTTTTACAGTAATACAGTCATAGAATATGCATGGTATTAAAATGTTCTCACAAAATATACTTATTCCACAAGCAAAATGTTATTGTACCTTGATAAACAAAAAATTGATCATCAAATGTTTTGTCAATCTCCACCTGCCTCTAGATTCCCCCTCACCACAGAGCTCCAGATGTCAGGCTTCACCCTTTCTTACTCTGAACTTGGAACCGGAGTATGCAAAGCCTCACTCTGCTTTCACTAACTCCTACATTAGTCCCCCCAGGCATCAGACATAGCAATTAGCTCTATATGCATTCGAATAGGAGAAAATGCAGCCAAGTTATATTACATATGGTACTTAGTTCCTGCAAAATTGCATAAAACATTTCCAATCTAATTTGTGTTGTAGATTGTACAATCAGGAGGGCAGCCAGTCCCTAATTTTAAGGGACTGTCAGAAGCTCACCCCAATGTGGAAGGAAGTTCATCTCCTAAATTTCAAAGTCACTTTAGTCACACATATTCCCTCTTGCTCTGACACAACCCTGATGTACATATACATATAGAAAGGATAATCTGGAATATTTTAAATTCAACAAAATGCAAATTTAACATAAAAAAACTCTGATCCGCCATCATTCTTCTAGAAGTGAGGGAGTTTGGTATGTCCACAGTATGGAACATATCACATGCAGTATCACCAACTCCCCTGCTTTATTTACTGTAATCTGTTCCCTTTAGCTTGAACATCACAAGGCTACTCCACCACTCAGTCTCAGCTTGTAACTCGAATTGGTACAGGCTTCAGAAGACTGGACCAACATACTGACCCAGCACTCTCCCCTCCTGCAATTTTTCCTATCCACTCATCAATAGTCAAGATATTAAGTTCCAGTGCTTCCTCTGTACTCTGTTGCTTCCTTAACGTTTAAATCTGTTTAAGAGGTACTCTGTGATTGATCAGGAGGGCCAAGGGGCATGGAGTAGGATATTGTTGTTGTGCTGTTCTCATGTTTTTCATATTTACTTGATATGTGTTGTAACCCCCACTCCTGCACCTCCCTCTTACTCCCATGTTTTTCTTTCTGTACGCCTGTTATAATTTCTCTTACAAGACTCAATAAAACGTGTTTAACAACCCACAGATTGCTGCCCTAAGAGAGACTCATGAGGCTACTGCAATAGCAAAACAATGCATTGAATCAGAAAACAAGTACAAAATTCCACAGTAGAGTTAAAGATACATAAACATGTTGCTCAATCAAAGAATGAGGGAAATTAATATAAAAAAACATGTGATATCACTGGCGTAAACCATCACAAGAAGGTGCATAGAGAGCATAATTACAAAGTGAAGCTTAGTTTATGTTTAAAAAGAAGCCAGGCAGACAGAACAGGAGTTCAACTGCCATTTAATAGTCACTTGGGGCCTGATTCATTAAGGAAAGTAAAGCAAAAAATGAGTGAGTTTGAACCTCGGCAAAACCATGTTGCAATGCAAGGGGTGTAAATGAGCTTATTATTCTGCACATAAGGAAAATACTGCTGTTTATTCATGTATGACGCAAATACTTAATAGCTTTATTTTTACACTGACATTAAAAGTTGATCTAGGACATGCTGTCCTCACATTTTAAATTTACCTCCCCCTCCAATACAACATAGTTTTGCCAAGATTCAAAGTTACTCATTTTTTTTTCTTTCCTTAATAAATCAGGCCCTTGGTGTTTAAAATGTAAATAAACATAGGGAGTATATCTCTTATCCCACCCCTAACATCCAGCACCAAGTTACGGATGACTTCAGGCCCCCTTTTGCTGGCTTAAGAGAAAATAAAAGGAAGGTGTTTTAACAAGAGGAAGAGCATGTAAATATCATAACCCTTCTAGTCGACCAAGTACTGAAAACAGTTTCTGTATGACTTTGAATTTTTGATGATCATCAGCAATTACAGGTGTAGGGTATACACTTAAATAATAATGATTGACAAATTAAGGTTTTAATAAAAAATGTGGAAGACTTTTGAAATGCTTAAAGAAAATAGATATTTAAGATGGAATGCCACCTGATTACCCTGTTTCATAATTTGAAAAGGGCCAATGCAGGAGAATATATAAATGAAAAGTTTTTTGAATGTGTTTAGTGGATAACCAGATTTTACCATCAAAATGGAGGACAAATGAGAACCTCTGATGTTTGATAGCAAAGAATACTTGAAGACAGTCAGCTTTGTTAGAGCAGCCTGTTATTTAGAACCAGATAGTGTGAAATTAGTGTCCTTGGAATTTATAGCAGGAACACAGGAAAAAAGTCTTTGGCTTCAGCACCATTGGATGTACAAGACAGACAATCAGAAAATGAAAAATAAAACAATCTATAGACATTTGGGAACAAGTTAATACCACAAAACCAGCATAAGCCCCTCTTGTCTTCTGTATATACATTCCTCCTCAGAAATAGTGGTATGACCCAGGTGCATAGGGTATACGTGGTAACAAGGGATTGTGGAAGATGGAATATAGTCATGAGCAATTAGGTCTTCTAGACTTCTCCCCATTATGTTCACATCAGTGTATATCAGTCTTGTTGAATAAGGGGATCGTTAAGATTGTTCAGGAGACCACTTTTTATAAGTTCATCCTTCAATCTGTAGGGCAGATCTTGTAAAAAAAATCCACTTTGCCTCATAATTCCGATTGGTCACCATAGCCAGGCATCAGAACTGAATGGCATACTGAGCAGTGATCCCATTACCATGAAACCACCCTTCCAGGTCCACCAAAGATCTTATCTGAATGTTGTGGTAAATGCAGCAATTGTGAGTATTAGGGTATCTCCATTTTCACAGAAGAGAAACCAAAGGGTAGGGAGGGCCCTGCTCATTATAGAGCTTATATTCTAATTGAAAGTGGGCACAGCTGAAACAAGGACACGTGTGGCTCAGAGTAGAGATTGGAAGAGTTGTGAGGATACTTTAGTGTGAGTAGTACAGGTGGGGGAAGGGTAAGCTCTAATAAAGAGATGGGTTTTCAGAGAGAATTTAGAGATTTGAAGGCTGAAAGAGAGTTTGATTGAGCATGGTAGAGAATTCCATAATTGAGTAGCTGCACATGAGAACTCTTGTAGACAGAAGTGAGATGTGGTTACCAAAGATTAGGCACAAGTCAGAAGAGTAGTCCCATTTTCAGATAAGATGGACATGCACTCAGTTTTAAGGGGACCACAGTCACTTACCCCTAAAGGATTCTCACCAGCATTCTTCTGATAACAGTCAGTACAAAATCTGAATACAAGCCACTGGTTCAGAGTCAAGCAGGCAGAGTACAAAAGGAGTATAAGAACAAACCTTAACAAGCCCACATATATGACATAACGGAGAACAGTGTGACTATAAATTATAACTAGAAGTCCACATGTCCACTTAAGAATGATGGCAATTCAAGCGCCTCCAAAAAGGAGCTGGGCACCAAAACGCAGAAATAGGTAAAACTGTTTGACAGGTTTGTCACTATAGTTTGATAGGACAATATTTTGTCTTAATGGGCATTAAGTCTGCACAGTCCTTTCTGGGAGAATTCTAGATGGCAGGCTAGAAACTAAGGGTGTGCACCGGGCACTTTTAGGGTTTTGGGTTTTGGGTTCTGATTAGCTTGAGGTTTTGGGTTCTGATTTGTTTTGCCAAAACACCTGACGAAAGGTTTTGGTTCTGATTTCGGGTTTTGGGTTCTGATTTATATTTAAAAAAGCATAAAAAGCACTAAAATCTAGTTTTTTTTTTTTTTTCCCACTCCTACGCTATTATTAACCTCAATAACATTCAATAACAATCATTTCCACTAATTTCCAGTCTATTCTGAACACCTCACGCCTCACAATATTGTTTTTAGTCCAAAACGTTGCACCGAGGTAGCTTTCTGGACTGCGTAGTGGAGTGGGCCCGGTACCCAATTTGGTACCGGGGCCACAATACCTCCGCCTTCAAATGGTCTCAATTCCACTGCACAGCTGCCTGCTCCTACATCCTCTGCAGCATATAGAGGGTGTAGTTCGAGCGCGTCAATACCTCTTGTTTTTGACGATGACAGGTCATTTTCATTAACTTTGGATTTGCCCCAACACTGAATGAAGTTGATACGCATCTATCTGGACTGTGTAGTGGAGTGGCCTCGGTACCCAATTTGGTACCGGGGCCACAATACCTCCTCCAACCATGGCACAGAGCATTCATCATTGAGATCCCATCAAGTATGTCAAAGACAGACAGGGTTGAAGTGTTATTTGTTGACTTTAGGAACAAAAAAACTGTCCCTGTTGCAAATCTTCGTGCAATGAAGAGTGACTTTTTCATTTAAAGGGTCAAGCTTTCAAGTGTAGTGTTTATAAGTTATAAACACTACAGTAGTTCAAGCACGTCAATACCTCTTGTTTTCGATGACCATGGTACAGAGCATTCATCATTGAGATCCCATCAAGTATGTCAAAGACAGACAGGGTCGAAGTGTTATTTGTTGACTTTGGGAACAAAAAACTGTCCCTGTTGCAAATCTTCGTGCAATGAAGAGTGACTTTTTCATTTAAAGGGTCAAGCTTTCAAGTGTAGTGTTTATAAGTTATAAACACTACAGTAGTTCAAGCACGTCAATACCTCTCTTGTTTTCGACGACCATGGTACAGAGCATTCATCATTGAGATCCCATCAAGTATGTCAAAGACAGACAGGGTCGAAGTGTTATTTGTTGACTTTGGGAACAAAAAACTGTCCCTGTTGCAAATCTTCGTGCAATGAAGAGTGACTTTTTCATTTAAAGGCTCAAGCTTTCAAGTGTAGTGTTTATAAGTTATAAACATTACTGTAGTTCGAGCACGTCAATACCTCTTGTTTTTCATTATGACAGGGCATTTTACTTTTGGTTTAATTTGTTTAAATTGTTTTAATTTTGTTTTACTTTGTGCTCATGGCAAACGACTGTTGGACGGTCAACTGTTTGGTGAAAGACGTAGCGGTCTTACGACTTCCCCTCTGGGAAGATGACCGACTACCAGCAGCAACAGCAGCAGTGGCAGTAGTAGGCATACTGCTGCAGGATTCCTCGGATGAATCCCGTATTGAAGAGGACTCAGTCTGTCTGGTGACATGGCCTGCAGGACTAAATCTGATGGAGATCGTGGAGGAAGTTGACGAGGAGGGTGTTGGTGGTGTGTATCCAACAGGACCAAGGGATTTAGGTGTCCCTGGACTGATGACGGTCCTAGCCCCAGTTCCTGAACTAACCACTGAACTATGAAGGTTATTAAGGTAACATATAAGGGAGGATGTCCCTAGGTGGCCAAGATCCTTACCCCTGCTTATTTGAGCTTTACATAAGCTACATATGGCCATACATTTGTTGTCCGGATTTGGATAAAAATAACTCCAGACCGAAGAGGTGCATTTTTTGGTCTTCTGACCAGGCATGACAATGGGCTTTTTCCTCCCATGGACATCAGCTGTTTCCCCCCCTGGTGCCTCATTTACAATAACCACATCAGCATCCTCATCATCAAGTTCCTCCACAGCGCCAGCTACATCAATAGCCTCCTCCCGGTGTACAACATTGACACCTTGATTATCCAAATCTGGATCTACACTGTGGGTGATCCTTCCAGCATATGCAGATGGTGTGCTGCAAATGGTGGATGGAGTCACCTCTTCCCGTACAGTGATGGGAAGGTCAGGCTTCTCAACCACCAACACCCTTGGACTCGCCTTGGGGATTTGTGATGTCATCTTTTGAGTTGTTTGCTGTTTTGTTGTTGTTGCTGACAGCATAACGCTCTTAAATTTTTTTGAGAGGGGGGGAGGAGGAGGGCTTAGATCCTTGAGTGAAGCTGAACCACTAGTCCTGAACACGGGCCAGGGCCTAAGCCATTCCTTGCCACTCCGTGTCGTAAATGGCATATTGACAAGTTTTCGTTTCTCCTCATATGTTTTTAATTTTCTTTTTTTGGCAATTTTAGTCAACTTTGGGTGTTTGAATTTTACATGCCCTGCACTAGGAGATTGGGCATCGGCCTTGGCAGACGACGTTGATGGTATTTCATCGTCTATGTCATGACTAGTGGCAGCAGCTCCTGCATTAAGAGGAAGTGGTTCTTGATCTTTCCCTACTTTATCCTCCAAATTTTGGTACTCCATTATATGCAGCACAAGAGAGCTAAACCACACACACTCGGCAAAGCCTTTACAAATTATCTGTGGCACAGGAGAGTACCACTGGACTGTAGTTATACAGCAGTACCTATTTTTAGTGACAGCTGCAAGAGTGAACGTAGTGTGACTTTGAATTGAAATAGTACTACCTATTTTTTGTGACAGCTGCAAGAGTGAACGTAATGTGACTTTGAATTGAAATAGTACTACCTATTTTTTGTGACAGCTGCAAGAGTGAACGTAATGTGACTTTGAATTGAAATAGTACTACCTATTTTTTGTGACAGCTGCAAGAGTGAACGTAATGTGACTTTGAATTGAAATAGTACTACCTATTTTTTGTGACAGCTGCAAGAGTGAACGTAGTGTGACTTTGAATTGAAATAGTACTACCTATTTTTTTCAACCTAATTTTTTTATTTATTTTTTTCAATTGTTTTTGGATAATTTTTTTATAATTTTTTTATAATTTTTTTTTATAACTTTCTTATAAATTATTTATAAATCTTTTATAACTTTGGAATAATTTAGAAATAACAATGCCCTTAGCAGAACAGAGCACAGGACACAGCACCACTGGAATCAGCAGGACACAGCACTGGACAAAGCACCACTGGACTCAGAAGGACAGAGCACAGGACACAGCACCACTGGACTGAGCAGAACACAGCACAGCACAGCACAGCTCAGCACAGCACAGCACGAGAAATAGCAGGACAGAGGACCACCTAACACACCCTCCCTCTTCCCTGATCAATGCCCGAGTGAAGATGGCGGCAGCAAGCGGGGAATTTAAAGGATCCGAGTATCGCGAGATCCGACAGCGGGATTATGAGTCAGAGCCTTGTTTTAAGTTTCGGAATCGGCGGGAATACCCGGACAGTGCTCGGATCTGACTCGGATCCGCACTGTTCGGGTGGGCTCGGATTCCAGAAATCCGAGCCCGCTCATCCTTACTAGAAACAGCTCTCACAGCTGTAGAGTAGATGAATGAGATGCTGCCATTCAGTCCTTTCCATAGTATACTATTTTTCAAAACCGAGACGATATCAGATTTTCTATCTATTGTCTATTGTCTCAGTTTATTAATAAGCTTTAACTGGGGGAGCTTAGTGATGTTTAGCCCCTCTGTGATACTGTCTGGTATTAGTAAGTGGAGTCTCCAGGTCAGTGCAGTATCCATTTGCGTATGTACCGCCACAGTCCTTACTAAATAGACTTCCCAATGCTTTGCAGGGGGGTGCTACACTGGAGGCCCCCAACGGATGCTACTTATATGAAGCCACAAAGGGTCAACAGTGCCGTACATTACATATACAGAAAACAGAACCAAGACAAAACATGATACACAAATATATACAAACACAGGTGACAGGGTAAAGCAAATCAGATTATATCTGACAGATAGTGAAAGGGATGGTAGAAATCAGCAAGAAGAAGGCCGAAGCTTAATAAAACAGGGAAAACAGGGCTAGTGAAGCAGGCCAAGAGGTACAGAGGGTGAAGGAACAGTAGAAGGAGCACACAAGGAAAGAGGGCCCTGCTCATGAGAGTTTACAACCTAAAGGGAAGGGGGAGACACATAATGGGTGGTACTAACTGGGGGAGAGAGCCAGGACAAGGAAGTTAGGAGGACTGATAGACTTGAATAAAGAAATGAGTCTTAAGGGCACGCTTGAAGCCTTTGAGAGTAGATGCTAACCTGATGGAACGTGGTAGATCGTTCCACAGTAGGGGAGCAGCCCGGGCAAAGTCCTGAAGACGAGAGTGAGAGAAGGTGATCAGTGAAGTAGTGAGGCGGCGGTCAGAGGCAGAGCGGAGGGGACGTGTAGGAGTGTAGGTAGAGATGAGATTGGAGATGTAGGGAGGGGAAGATTGACTAAGAGCTTTATGGGTGAGGGTGATGATTTGCCGAAAAAACGATAATTGTTAAATATGCCCCTTAAGTTCTTGTGAAGAGTGATAGACATGGGGCTCCTTGCGTTATATGTGAATTCCTGTTTCCTCAAAACAAAACATATAAAAAAAATCAGTTCACAGATTTAATATAATTCTCCAGGGAAAAAGGCAGAGCTCAAACAGAAAAAACACAGTTTTACATTTTTTTACGTAATCATTTTAAGACTTTAAAAACTGCAAAGAAACATTTAACCTGAGTAGAAGTGTAGCCTCCAAGATTATTCCTCTGCTCACTGAGCCACTTCATGACAGGTATTCCCTCTGCAATTCTGTTCTGTTGGTAGTAGGAAAGTAGGGCATACGCTGCTGTCTCAATATCTGTTGTCCTTGGCTGCCAGTAATAGTTTGATGTTTCAGATGGTGAAGACCAGTACTTTGTCCCTCCTATATAACCAAAAAATAATGATTTCCAGGAAATTCTTACTTTATTTTTAGACTTCATTTACATTTTATACTTTAAGTGTTCAAAAAATAAAGAGACATTCTTCATGAATAGCCTTATTTCACTAAATTAATTTATTTGCTTACATTAGGGGAATACTGTTTACAGAGCTAGCGCTGCAATTGCCATCACCCACAGGTAGGCAATTTGTGTATGCGCAGTGAAGCCTTTTACAATTATAGAAATGTGAATTCAGACCATCTTGGGTAGCTATATATACAAATATAATTAATAATGAATGCTTTATATTGTCACGCTTCAACACTAGTGATGTGATCAGCAGAAGTTTACAATGTATGGAGATTCAAGAACAAACAATGAAAAACAAATTCTGTAAAAAAGTCTCCTACTTTTCTTCCTTACTAAGCTCTCTCTTAATAAACTGCTTAATTTATTTGTATGCCCAGCCTCTTTACCATACTTGCCAACTCTCCCTGAATGTCTGGGAGACTCCCGGGAGAGTGTGGCAATATCCCGGATCTGCCCACTGCACTAGGAACTGCCCACTTCCTAGTGAAGTGGGCAGTATTAGCTCCCAAACGCCGCAATTCCCGGTGAATCGCAGCGTTTAGCCCCCCCCCCTGTCAAATGACGCATTTGCGTCATTACGTCACGGGGGCCCAAAATGACGCGCATTTTGGAGCCCCACCCCATCACACCCACCTCTTCCGGAAACCAACTTTGGCAACTTGGTAAGTATGCTCTTTACCCAGTACTCAATGACATAAACAGTAGCAACAATACCCTTCAAAGTCAAGGTCTTATTATTCTTATTAGTCGTATTCCTTTGCATATGCTCTAGACCCAGTCATTGAATATCTCTGCCTCCTGAGGTTTAGGAAGCTTCTCCCTAATATTCAAACCCCAGTGCATGGTCTATCAGTTACCATTCCCTAGTCAGTATAAAACAACTATCCTGGGAACAGCAAGTTATCTCTACATTCCAGCACATACTCCTTCCTATCCCAGTCATACACGTCAGCCCTTTAAATCTAAATGCGGCATCATTATAAGTTGCAATAGGATTTCAAAGGATGCAGTTTTTATTAAGACTAATAGCCTCTTTAAATTTAAATCATACAGAGAAATAACCCTGTCAATGCTGGTTATTAAAGCCCATGATCTCCCACCCAAACCAGAGCAAAGCTTCCTCCCTCCACTTGTCCTGCCAGATGTCTTCATTTTCTAAAACACTGTAATACTGCTATTGTCTTTTAGTGAGCAGAACAGTTTTACATTAGAGCAGCAATTCCATGAAAAAACGAGATTTGTTTTTTAATATAAATCACTGGTTATAAGAAGAATGTTGGTATTTATAAAATCCATTGTTTTTTTCTTCAGGCTGCTATTATTGAGTTATAATTCTGCAGTGTCATGGAATGCCATGGCAACCACAGTCACATGGAATATGATGTAGTGAGCAAAGAGGCTTTGGAACACCACTCTGAGCTCTGTCTGCTCTGTATAATGTAAAATCCTCCCCTCTGTGCCTTCAAGTTACATGCTGAGAGCATGTGTTTGTGTAACTGGCAGCCATATTTTGCAACTTCCAAAGGGATTTTGAAAAGGAGATTACAATTTGTAGAAGGACAGCTACGAAAAAATGCATGCTTAAAAGGTACTTAACTTGCTATTTAAAGAGGAAGAAAAAACTTCTATGTGAGTTTGCTGTTTTAAGTACCAACATTTAAAATGGCTAAACAGTATGGCTTATCATTAGCATACACAGATGAAAACACATATTTTGGGAAATAAACTCACAAAACATATACATGCTAAGCTTGCAAATGCACAAAATGTGGATGTTTATATGTTTGTATATTTAATTGAAGCTACAAACTCATCCACAGACTCCATAAGTGTGTCTCTTTAAAGACCTTTACATGGAAGACATTACGATTTGGAAGAGCATAGTGGCAGTTGTATTGAGTTTTTGCTAGTGTTCTAATATCGCTTCTCGGTCTTTTGGCTAAGATCAAGTGTAGTTCCTGTTCTAGAAGGGGTGAGAGGAAACGCCCTGGAAGGGATGGGTCTCCTTGGTCTGATGCCAGAAGGTCAGTGGTGACTTGGCGGCTCGAGGTGTCTGTGCCTCCGGGGGGACAGGGCCCGGAGGTGACCTGAAAATGCATGGGTGATGGTGGTCCCATAATCACGTGTAAAGAGTAAGGCACAGAGTACAATACACTGAGAGCGAACCCTGCACCACTATATACTTTCTTGGTCCCGGCCTTTAGGCTGGGCCAGAAACATTTTTACAACCTCCGGCCATCAGGTTTTTTTGCACAGATTTCATTTGAGTGATTTTTGTTTGCACGTTTTGGGTTTTGGGTTTGACCATAAGGGGAACCCCTCTCCCTCAGTTGTCTGAGACTCTCTCCTTGTGGGGAGAGTTGAAGAGCCAGTCCCCCCGGGGAAAACTTCGGCCAACCTCAGGGTAAAGGGAGTTGCCCGAGCCTTTCGGCAGAGGCAGCTCTGAAGACCCTTGCCCTCTAAGGGGCCTTTTGGCTCCGAGGGTCGGGGACGTAAAGGGGCACCCCCTAGCTTCGGCGAAGGGGTGTCCGAAAAATCTTTGTCCTCCTAAGAGGCCTTTTGGCTTTGGGGGATAGGGAGCAACAGGGCACTTTCCTTTTTGGGAAGGGTCTAAAGTCCCAAGCCCCCAGCACTGTTTTTGCACGGCATCTCGAGCTTCAATATATAAAAAAAAAAAGTGTTCTAACATTAATGTGGTTTTTTACCTATAGTGCTTGCCCTTCCATTAAGCTGGGTAAGAGCAGCCTCAGCTCTGGTACTATTGGCCAGTGATAGAGCATACACAACAATTGACAAGGCGTAGTTGCTGGAAATTCCTTCATCAAACTTCCGCTCAAGATACTGTAAGGCTTTCTGAACTCTGAACTCATAACGATCCTAAAAGAGAATATAGAAATCTTGTTTATGTACATTATTTAAAACACTTTCGTTTTTTAAAACATTTAATGTATTTAAATTGCATAATATCAAAAAAATTGTTTAGGGTGATTTACTGTACCAGTCACAGTAATAATACAACCTTAACATTGTATTAAAAAAATAAAATATTAAACTTGCAATCTAATGATTGTATTGATTACTCAACTGAAAACAATTACTGTTCTTTTAGTTTAATGTCACTAACATGGGACCAATGTACCCAATCTGCCCACAAATTAAATGACATACAAATGTATGTAGGAGTAATACTCCACCCAAAATGAAATTGTTAATTTTGAGTGGAATAATCCTTTAACCAAAGTAATCAGCCTTAGTCACTTATTTATGACCCCCATGCTAGTTGATGGGTAGGTAATTTGACCTCACTTCAGTGGAGCTTTGAGAAGTGTTAATTAATGCATTTCAAATTTGCACTGTGGCCTGGTATACTATTACTATTATTATTATTATTATTATTATCGTAGATTTGTAAGGCGCCACTGTGCTCCGCAGGCCCATACAGTAGGGAAAACAGGACATACAAAAAACAAGGGCATACAAGGTAGATAAAATAAATGCAGACATGAAAACAAAGGGTATGAAGGACCCTGCACATTAGAGAGCTTACATTCTAAGTGAAAGAGGGCACAGCTGAAACAAGAGGAGTAAATGTGTTTCAGAGTGCAGATTGGGATACTATATACTTTAATACAAGAATAAGTGTTCCCATATAACACTTTTTTTTATTTTACCATGTGCTAATGCTCCTGATTGCTGCAGGCAATGCCAAGAAAATACTTGTAAGAAAAAGTGTGTGTACAGGTCCATTTGCTTAAATCCAGCATCAGTCAGAGTTTACTACCGTGTTTCCCCGATAATAAGACACTGTCTTATTTTTTTTTTGGGCAAAAAAACACCATAGGGCTTATTTTCAGGGTAGGGCTTATTTTAATTAACATTGACAGCAATTTCAATTAAACAAAGGTAAAGGTAAATGATGACCACCAGTCCTGCTTTTATCCCCATCATGCCCCTCAGTGCTGCTTTGATCCTCCATCATGCCCCCTCAGTGCTGCTTTAACCCCATCATGCCCTCAGTGCTCCTTTTATCCCCATCATGCCCCCTCAGTGCTACATACCTGTTTTTTTCTGTGTCCTGCCTCCTGCCTCGCGTCTCAGCTCTCCTCTGCGGTTCTCAACAATGGCGCTGGCACATCAGGGGGAAGGAAGAGAAGCGCGCTCACTGCTGCAGCCTGTGATTGGATGCCGGCGCAAAATCGCGGCATCCATGTCAGGAAAGGTGGGCAGATAGGGTACCAGTGTATACCATAGCGGAGCGCAGGGAAAATGGCGCTCGTGATAGGGCTTAATTTCGGGGTAGGGCTTATTTTAGCCATAGGAAGGGAATTTAGGGTAGGGCTTATAAAGTGACTAGGTCTTATTATCGGGGAAAGCTTTGTTGACCTGCATTATAAATTTGATTTCAAAGCCAATGCCTTTGTGATATTTTTTGTTCACTATTCAAACACGGTGGCCAATTAGGCACTTCAATATTGCTACCAATTTCAAACTAACACAATTAAGTGTGTTACATTCTTTGGAACACTTAATGGGTATGCAGAGATAATCCCATGGGGGCTGTTCAATCACAAGTGTTATCTCATGGGTTATTCTGGGCTGGGCTTTAGTAAAGTGGGGGGACAAACAAAGTGGGTGGTCTCATCGCTACTAATTTACTTAGGACTGTATAGAGGATAAGGAGTCATTAATTTGCAATGGAGGAAAGATGATATCACTAGTAGCATAGGAAGTGTTCTTTATTGTAAGGGTGGTTTAACTGTGGAATTCCTTACCACATGAGGTGGTGCAAGTCCATTATCTAATATATTCAGTGTTGGTTTGACTGCTGCATTAAAGTGGGGGCAAGACAAAACTGGATGGCCCCTATCTACTTATTACCACCAACACCAGCCCTGAAAAAAGCAGATTCTACCTCTGGATCAATGTGTATTGCACAGGTAGTTCATAAGACCCCTATCAAATACACAACTAACCACACAATTTAAAAATACTCTTCACCCCTAGCTTCACATTATCAGATAAATGAGGAGTGGTGGGAAAACCTCACTGAAAAATGTTATTATGGAGCCTGGTGATTTTTAAATATCACCCCTGCATAAAGTGACTTTCATGAATTCCAACGAATAATTAATATTCTTCACAAACTTAATAAGTTGCTTTGCTACATGAAGTTGAATACTGCAGTGCAAGATGTAAGTTTCTCTACTGAAAGCCCATCGTCTGGCTTTACATTATTAACTAGTAACTTTGAAATCCACTGTCAACATGGAGAATAGTTTGCTGATGACTAAAGCAGACACTGGTTGGGGCCATTGTAAAAGGTGGTGGAAACATGGGTGAGCAGAATCCCAAAGTAGGTAGCTAGATCAAAGGTGTACATGGAAGATTGCCAGACAGAAGCAAATGCAGGATTTGTAGAGGGGGGTTTCCACACCATGCCTCCAGTGGGCGTGACAAGCATGCATGGGGGTGTAGCTATAATTTTAGACAGTGCTTGGCTGCTCTCCAACTCTTCCTATCCCCAAAATGTCAGGCGCTGCCCACGATCTCCCGGGATGGCCGTCTGTGCCTCCTATCCAGCTAGGCAACCAGACGCGTCACTTCCAGCTGCTCGACCGCCCGGCTACAGCTTCATTAGAGCGTTCCCGTTGCTAGGCAATGGGACGCTATTCTCTGAGCGCGATGGCGCTAACTATGACAGCGCTGCGGCGCTGACCTCCCATTGGCCCACAGTAGTATATTAACCCCTCCTGGCCATCCTACCAATGCCAGAGTTTCAGGTCCCTACCTGCCTCCAGCATTTTCCTCAGTGTTCCAGTTCATTGCTTGTCTCCTGATATTTGCCTGCCTGCCTTTGACTACCCCTTTTGGATCTCCCTTTGTGCCACGCTTCCAGAATGCTACTGACCCGACTTGACTCACCTTCCCTTCGGATTCTCCTTGTGTAGCTTCACTGCCCGCACCGTTACCGAACCGGCTTGTCTGACAATTCTTTCTCGTGCTTCGCTATCTGACTCGTGGAAGGGCCGCGACCTGCGTGTCTCCTGCAGAGTCCATACCTCCTTGCGGGGCTCCCTGGTGAATACCAGGGGCACGTCAGATTCCGCACCTTCCTTCGAGTAGTGCCAACGATAGCAGGTACACTATACTAAGTCGTGATGCATAATATACATGGGCAATGCTGCGTGCACTAGTGTTAGGTGCACGCAGCTCTCCCTTTTCAATCAAAGCCGTGTGAAGCGGGGGCAGGGTCCAGCCACCTCAATTATACAGTGCCCCAGGCTTGGAGGGGGGTTTCCAGGCAGTAGGAAACCCTCCATCGGTTTGCCTATGTCAGTGTGGTTGGTTCTGACACACCACAGTAAGTTATGTGGGGATGTGAGTTCAGTAATGTTGCTGCAGCAGGATATTTCTAATAACAACCACAGGAGTGGCTGCTCCAGTGAAGATGAGAAGGACAGAGGCTGGAGGTAGTGAAGTCATAGGAGGAAAGATCTATTACCAGAACCATAAATGCCAAACAGTTTGTTGTCTCTATGGTGCTCTTGTTCTGTTCGATAGATTGTTGGTAGGTGGTGAAGACTACACAGAGATCAAGGTACATATTGGTAATAATGGCAATTTAGAGATAGGTAGATGATCCTTAAACATGAATTAGACTGCAAAGCTAAAGAAAAAGCCTAATAGGTATTATATTAATTAAAAATCTACCTGTAATATGTACAGCACCTGAAAGACATTGGGAGCTTGGGAAAATTAATAAGTGACTTAGAATTTGGTGTAGGAACAACTATACCAGTAACTGGTGGCACCTCAGAGGGGTGTGCTGGAGGAATATTGGGGGCAGGGTGAAGATAGAAACAGTGTGCAATATATTGTAGACAGGGCAAAGAACTTAGGCAAGGTAAATGCATGAATGGTGGTGGGTTTAAAGGGAATAATGAGATGCCAATAAAGGTAGGTGAACTCAAATTATTGATTTTGAAAGAGAATTATGATATAGAGGGTGTAAACAAAATTTGGCTTGAAACATGACTGGGCAGTGAAAAATGTTTATGAAGGTTAGGAAAAAAGGAAGGGTATGTGTATAGAAATCTGTCTAGCAGGAGGATACAGTATCTGCTGGTTTTAACAATGTAGAGACCTTATGGGTATACATGGAGAATAAATACACCAGTAAAGTACTAATTGGGGTTTACTATAAGCCACTTAGCAGGGCAGCTTTGAAAATGTCATCCTCCTCATGAGTGATTTTAAGTAGCCATCTATGCATCGGGGCAATGGTTCTGGCAAAAGAAGAAGATTTATCTATTTTAAAAATGACTACCTTATGCAAGTGATAGAAAAAACAACTAGAGGTGGAGCGCTGTTGGAATTTTCTATGTAAAAAACCAGATATTATAAATAATGTACATATGGAGGGAGGAAGGTAATAGCATCTTAGAAGGGCAAAATGTAATCAGCTAAGAGATTCATTGTAACATTTCTAGGAATAAAAGATAATCAAGGTGGTTAAATAAGAAAGAATCGAAGGTAATAAAGAGAAAAACACATTAAAATTCTTAAAACTAGAAGGGTTCAATTTATTATCGAAATACAAGGAATGTAGAAAAATATGTAAAAAGGAAATCAGGCTGATGCTGAAAATATTTTGCAAAAAATAGCAAGTACAATCATAAACATATTTTTAATTACATACACAACAAGCAAAATAAAACATAGAATAGTGGGTACTGAAGATAAAGTAAGAAAAATAAAATATATAAGCTAAAGAGAAAGTTAGTGTTTCCCACCCCCACATCTCTTTTCTTGAAGGAGAGAAAATGGCAAGAAATAGATTACCCAGCAATAGCCTATGCTTACCATTAACAATGCGCAGTTATGCCTAATTCATGATAGTTAACTGCAACAGTATATTGAGTGCGAGGCTCGGGTGCATAGTATTTTGCACCTGTTGGACAGAGACATCTTCTAATGCCTGATCTACCCAAACTACATTCTCAATACCTGAGGCAACACCAACCAATATGTAAACCCCATCTGGAACCTAAGAATCAGGGTTGTCCAATTAAATATGGAACTATTGGCTGGTATTATTAAACAATATCAGGTAAAAATGACAGGTAAAAAGCAGGGATATATTAATAACACCTCTCTAAACAAAAACAAAAAGAATTTAGACTGGACATATCGGTGAGGGATTAAAGTCTACCTGTTTTGTGTCCTCAAATGTTAGGAAGTATGTCTATATTATTATTATTATTATTTATTTATTTATTTATTTATTTTCATTTATATGGCGCCACAAAGGGTTCGCAATGCAATACATAGAGCATGGGATAAAACACGGCATTACAGTACAAAAGTAAAAATAGAGTGCAATTTTAACAACCAATTTAGCTAAGAACAAGGGAACAAAGCTAAGAGGTATAATTGAATGCCAGAACACATAGAAGCTAGGAAAGGAAAGGAGTAGAGGTGGAGAGTAAACTAAAACAGGCTGACATGTGCCCAGCATTGTGGTCACAACTAACAGGAACAGAGCAGTGATGGATATGGGAAGGTAAGGGTAAAGAAGAAAACCAAGGGCAGGAGCCCATTGTCGAAGTATAAAATGAAGCTGGGGAGCCGAAGGCAGAGTTAAACAGGTGGAGGAGGACACAAGGGCCCTGCTCATGGGAGCTTACAATCTAAAGGGAAGGGGCAGACTGACAGGAAACAAAGAAGGGTGTCAGAGGATTAGTTCTCGGGAGGGAGAGATGAGCAATAGGGTAGCTTGAGGGGCAGAAGGAGTAAAGAGGGTGAGGTGTACTATGGCAAGTGAAGAAGGACCAAGAAGAGGTGGAATGAGGGGGGAATATAGGAAGTTAGACAGATGAAGGGTTAGACAGATGAAGGGTAGGCTTTCTTGTACAGGTGGGTTTTGAGGGATCATTTGAAGATTAGCAGGCTAGGGGATAGCTTGATAGAATGCGGGAGATCGTTCCAGAGACAGGGGGACTGCACGGATAAAGCTGGTAATATATATGGTATATATATATATATCTATATATATATATATATATATACACACACATATATATATATTTACACATATATATATATATATATATATATATATATATATATATATATATATATATATCACAATTGTAGAGTGCAATGCTCCAAGTCTACAAGTCTAATATACTTTTAGACTTGGAGCATTGCACTCTACAATCTTGCCTATGCAATTTTGTGAGAAGGCAGGCAATAATTTAATTAATTGTTTTTAAGTTGTAAGTGAGTGTTTATACTTACTCTATAATATTCATCCTCTAGCAGTGCGGTCAGTATATAAGCAGTGAGGGTGATGGGGCCATTTAATCCTCCCTGGAGTTCTGTGTGAATAACTCGCCCAGGCTCAGAGAATATACCGGTGTTAATATCCTGAAATTGCACCAGCCACTCTATTGTTTCATTTAGAACATTTGGATTTATGTATATAAATGGCCGAGCCTGAAGAAAACATCTAAGAACAAAAGCTGAAAGCCTGAAAACAAAGGAATATGTTTATGACAGAGCATGACAAAGTACAGAAGACACAAGACTACTGTGAATTTCTTGTATCAGTAAGGCATTCGGTTTGGGAATAGTGTGCACAAACTAAATGTTATTTTATATTCATAATGTAAAATAAACTAATGATTCAATACTAAAGGAATACATAACTATATTTGATGGTTGTAAATTGCAATACTGGGGTAATTAACTATACCTCTATAACAATTATTAGACAATAATATACCTATATACATATCTCTGCATTATAGCTTCACATTATCTGTGAGGTTTGATGCCAGAATCACTGATAATTAAAGATATGTTGCATGTTAACCCCTTCACTACATAGCTGGTAGGATGTGATAGTAAGCCGGAGGGTTTACAACATTTTGAAATAGAGGCAACTAAGAATATTGTGAGGAGAAGAGGCAGATACAGGAGATAATGTCAGAGGGAGGCTTTCTGGATGTGTGCATAAAATACTTAAGGAGAGGACTTTTCAGCTTCCCTGATGTGGGCAATTATTCTCCTGTATTTGAGACAACATTCTACTTGTGGGACTAAGTTACATTGTGGAACATCTTAGGTGGGAGATAATTGGTGAGTCCTAAAACTTGTTTGATGACCTTTTTATTTTAATGTTTTTTATGGAGGTATTGCCAAATCAAACCTGGTTAATTGACACGTTTTTATCAATATACAAATTATTTTTTTGTATTTGTGTTTTTATTAACAGATATTGGTATTTTAAATGTTGTGTAGTCAATTCCGATGTGAAGTAAACTCTGCCTGTTCTAATTATATGAACTCAATTAATTGATAATATACGTTATGGATCTTAATATACCTGAGCGCCGCTTGAGTGTGTTGTTAATGGCAGCTCGGAATACTGTGTGCATGTATGTATGTAGATATATATATTAGAGATGCTCACTGAACCCCGTGTTTTGATTTTGGTTTTGGTTTTGGATCTGGATTAGCTTTGTGTTTTGGTTTTGGCAAAACCACCCTCGCGTGTTTTGGTTTTAGCTTTGGTTTTGGATCTGTATTTTTTTTTAAAAAAATTGCTAAAATATGCTAAAATCACATAATTTTGGTCTTTTTTTTGTTCCTACATTATTATTAACCTCAATAACACTATGTTCCAGTCATTTCCAGTCAATTGAGACCACATCACAGGTCACAATATTACTTTAATACACTTTCGGCCAAAGACTGCGGCGAGCTGGCTGGATGCTAAGCGACAGAGCAACGACACAAATACATGACAGTTCATAGCACATCTAGGAAACATTTCCACACAGCAGTGGCAGAAAAAAAGAAAAGTGGTGCAAGATGGAATTGTTCTTGGGCCCTCTTACCCACCCTTATGTTGGATCTTAAATAGAACATATACACTTTAACAAACCAAGAACTTCAGGAGTGCCACTTTTGTGGCTGAAGTGTTTGGTTTGTTTGGACCCCCACAGAACAAGCTAACAATGGGCTTAAAGCACCTAAGCTAATTGTGCTTTTAATGAACTCTACAGTGGCAAGATGTTGTTGTCATCACCCTGAGCCTCATCCTCACCCTCATTAGTGTGTACATCATCCTCACACAATATTAATTCATCCCTGCTGAAATCCACCATTACAGAAGTCTCAGTATTTTTATGTAATTGGCGGTAAAGGCCTTCCTCATGGAAATTGTAGTTCATTTTGATGAACATCATCTTTTCCACATTTTTAGGAAGTAGCCCCATATGCCGATTGCTGACAAGGTTCCCGACTGTGCTGAAAACTCTTTCCGAGTACACACTAGAGGGTGGGCAGCTTAGGTATTGCAAAGCGAGTTGGTATATGGGTCTCAAATCACATCTCTTTTTTTACTCCCAGTATGTAAAGGGACTGTCTGACGTGTCTATTTCAATGCTGTCGCTAAAATAATCCTCCACCATCCTTTGGATGTTGACAGTGGGATCAGGTGGAGTTACGGCAGAGGTGTCATGGTTTTTGGTCAATGCTTTTAGACCATACCAGATGTAAGATGTTGTGCTGAGTCATCTGCATCATCCCTGGATCTCTTGGGAAAGATAAGTATTTTCCTAGCAGCAGTTGACTGAGAAACTGAAGTAGGAGACGCCGTCCTGTCACATAACACTTGAGCTGTCATCTTGCTCACCAAGAGCTCCTTGCATCTCTTGAGATCTTGGTCAGTTGGAAACAAAGAGAAGACACAGCTCTTAAACCTAGGATCAAGCACAGTCGCCAAAATGTAGTGATCCGATTTCAAGATTTTAATAACTCTTGGTTCCCGGAGAAGCGAATAAAGAACTTGATCTACAAGCCTGACATACTTAGAAGAATGGCTTTGTTTCATCTCCTCCTTCAGTTTCTCAAGCTGCTTTTCCAAAAGTCTAATTAAGGTAATCACTTGGCTCAAGCTAGCAGTGTCTGAACTCACTTCACAGGTGATTACTTCGAATGGTTTCAGCACCTTGCACAACATGGAAATTATTCTCCACTGCACTTGAGTAAAATACATCACCTCCCACGCTCCGTCCGTTTGTCCCCTAACCTGTGCTCTTTCATATGGGCACTCAAAACTCATCTCTTCCGCAAAGCCTACTAGCCTTCCACCTAACCCTCTCTCCACCCTCACTCTCTTCACTTCGCTCCTCCTCAGTAGTGGGGAGCACTTGCTCCCCTCCTCCGACTCCCTTTGTGCCTGCCGTCTGTCTACCCTCCCTATAGGATGTAAGCTCGTATGAGCAGGGCCTTCCTCCCTCCTGTCTCGCTACCTTATCTTCTGCTCCACTTCAATATATTTGCCTTGCCTGGAGCCTCTGAAGTCTTGGTACTACTCATTTATTGTTTTGTACTGTTATTCCCTGTACGGTCCATTGTTTGTACTGTGTACGGCGCTACGGAAACCTTGTGGGGCCTTATAAATAAACGATAATAATAAAAATAATAATCCCCCCTCCTTTCCCAATGTCATGGCTTGTGGAGTAAGCATGGATAGCTTTCTGCTGTTCCTCCATCCTCAGAATCATATACAAGGTGGAATTCCACCTTGTTACCACCTCTTGCTTCAGTTGGTGGGAGGGCAAATTAAATTGTTCTTGTAGATGCTGCAATCTCCTACATGCTGTTGCTGAATGCCAGAAATGTCCAGATATTTTACAGGCCACAGACACCATCTTCTGCACATCCCTGTCATTTTTCAAAAAGCTCTGCACCAGCAAGTTGATTGTGTGAGCAAAACAGGGAATATGATGGAATTCACCCAGCTGTAATGCTCTCACAATATTGGTGGCGTTATCAGAAATGACATATCCTGAGGAGAGTCCAAGTTGGATAAGTCATGTTGCAATGACATCCCTTAGATTTTGTAACAGATTGTCAGCTGTATGCCTCTTAGTGAAGCTGGTGATACACAGAGTAGCTTGCCTCTGAAAAATGTGATGTATTTGGGTACATGCTGCTGCTGTTCCAGCTGGTGAAGGCGAATCATCAACTCAGTGGACTGCTACAGTCATATAATCTTTAGTTTGCCCAGTTCCGCTTGTCCACATATCTGTGGTTACGTGTACAGTGGGTAGAATGGCATTTTGTAGCCCAATTATTACATTTTTACGAACCTTCTTGTACAGGCGAGGAATAGCTTTTCGATTAAAATGGTGTTGTGATGGAATTTGGTAACGGGGACACAAGACACATCAATTAACTATCTAAAACCAACTGCATTAATATTGGATATTGGACGCAGATCTAATACTAGCATAGTCGCCATGGCGTCTGTGATCCGCTTTGCGACTGGGTGACAACTTTCATACTTGCTTCTGCTAGCAAAGGATTGTTTAACAGTCAATTGTTGTAAACTACTAGTAGTCTTCTTCTTGGTCTGCTTCTGGGTTGAAGATCCACCCCCAGCAGCAGCAGCAACAGTGGGACTAATGCTCAATAATTCTTCAGAGGAATTATAGAAAGTGGAGGAGTCATCTAGCCTTAGCAACTTGGATGCAGGACTAACTCCGATTGCTATAGAGGACACTGATGAGGACGGTGTTGTGGGTGTAGATTGCAGGTGCTGGTATCTAGGTGAGAGAAGGGAGCTAGCTGATGCTGGACTGCTTGTTGTTATTTTTTTAGCATAACTTTCAGATTTTCCCAACAGCTTGCCATGAACTCGCTTCAAATGGCGTAACATGGATGAGGTTGCTAGATCATTAAAGTCCCTACCTCTACTGACTGTGGCTTTACAAACGCTACAAATGGGTAAAAATTATTCCAGACATAAGAGGTGGATTTTTTGGTCTTATACCCAGGCATGACAATGGCCTTTTTCTTATCATGTGCAAGAACTGCTGTCACTGGTGCAGGACTTACACAAACAACATCATCCTCATCAACATCCTCATTAGTGCCGTTGTCAGCTACACAAATATTCACCTCATCCTGTTGCAATTCTAAAGTGGCATCCTCAATTTGTGTATCACCGGCTACACTTGGGCTGCTCATCAACACATCTGCAGAAATTCTGATAGGAGGCTTCTTTATGAGTATAGTAAAGATCAGGCTTACACCTAGCACTCATGGGTAGACTCTCCTCAGGTATTTGTGTAATTTCTGAATCTGAACATACTGTTTATTCTAATGCCTTACTGTTTTCTTCCAGCTTGGCTTTTACATGTAAAAATATTTGGGCACCACTTTTTGAGTCAGAATGACAAGGTCTTGAATCATCATGATTTATCTTACAAGAAGATGCCTCACTGACAGTTGCAGAACTAGCACTCATAGAGAAAGGCTAAGGCCTGATTCTTTCCTTGCCACTGCATGCGTAGAATGGCATGTTGGCAAATTTATTTTTTTCAGCACTTAACTTTGCCTGGATTACAGGTGTTTTTTCTTTACCGAGATAAAAGGTGCTTTTTTACATTTTTGTTTCCCTGACTTAAAATCACTATGCACTTTAACATAGGCTTTAGCAGGTGACGTAGAGGGATTGCTATCAGCATGACTGGTGGCAGCAGCTGCTTAGTGCTCCTGGTCTTTTGTGGACTGATGTGAATCCATTTTGACTATATACAATTGTGACTGTAGACTTTTAATTTCACAGCCAGCCCTATAATGTGTCTTTCAGCACTGAAATTTGCCACCTCTCCTGTTTCTGGGTGAGCTATGGTACAGTAAAATGTCACTGGAGACTCTGAAAAACACTGCCAGCCCTATTATTACAATTTGGTTTCAGCACTGAAAACTGTCACCTCTCCTGTTTCTGGATGAGCTTTGGCACAGTACAATGTCACTGGAGACTTTTAATTCCACTGCCAGCCCTATAATATGTCTTTCAGCATGGAAAACTGTCACCTCTCCTGTTTCTGGGTGAGCTATGGCACAGTAGAATGTCACTCGAAACTGCCAAGAGCACTGCCAGCCATCTTTTTTCTCTTTCATTAATGACACTGGGCAGCTGCACTGGAGACTTCCAACAACCCTGCTACCCTTTCTGTGTCTCTCTGTGAAATGGCGCTGGATCTCCGTGGAGGACGGTACTTATAGAATCCAAAACTCACAAGATCTGATGACGCAGCGATGACGTTTTGCCGAGGGTGCACGAAGGTACTGAGCCAGTACTCGGATCAACGAAGTTTGGGTGGGCACGGCTCTCTCTCAGATTGATTTTGAAACAAACAGAGTGTCAGCAGCACATTTCTTGTTTTTTGGACAGTGAATGTGTTTCTTTTCTTATTGTAATGGCATTTTTTCAAATTATATTGAGTCATGTTATGTATTTTGTTTTACATTATTCATCACTAATAAGCTAATTTACCAACAACGAATGCATTGTGTTGTGCTGTGTATGTGTTAGACTCCTACATTTAGTTAGCCTGGGCTAGGTGATTATACTGATTGGTGTTTTAGACATCCTATTGGAGAAGATGCTTATACTCCTTCTAAGCCGACTGGATACTGAATCTACAACATAATTTGTTGGAGAAGGAGAATTTCTTCTTAGATTTGGCCATTTTCGATGGTAACGAAATGCGTTGAGGGCTTAACTTCGGTGAAAGGCTTTGAAATTCTTTAACTACCTTTGTATAGAGGTTTCCTTTATCTCTACACAAATTTACAGAGATGGACTAATTTTTCAGAGCCTGTAAAGTATCAGTTGTAAGTTGCTTTATGTGAAGATAAATGTGACTGATTTTCAGGCGCGGGCTGGGAGGTACCAGCCCGGGGGGCACACAGGCGGCCGCATCACGTGATACGTCATAAATTACTGCATCCACGGCGGGGGACGGGGGGAGGCGGCCGGCCCTAACAGCCGCTAAACTGAGCGGCCCAGCTGCCCCCCTGCCCCCTGGTCCAGCCCGCCCCTGCTGATTTTCATTTTTGATCCATGTTCATTTTGAGATACTTTTGTCCTAATAAAAAGAATTATTTAATATATAAATTAAACTGCTTACCAGGTACTTCCAGAAGAATCTGAGTTCCCAAAGGCACTAAAGGAACCGTCATGTCTCTGGTAATTTAATTCATTCTGGTAGCCTATATTTTTAAAAATGAAAAAGAGTATGAGTAGTTAAGGATAAAAACAATATAATTGTGACAATGAGAAATTTGCTGAAAGTCTCTGTTGAAAACTAATTGTAAGCTGCTTGTAGCCTTGGACAAATCACTGCATGGATAATTCTATATGTACAGCTCTGTAAAATTGAATGGACTATGTAAAATATAGTAAATCATTATAAATGATGGTTACAATCACATTTTGATATATATGTAATTCAAATCCAGATTTTTGTTAATGATTATATTGTTAAGAGTTGTAAATTTACTGTACAAATCTAAAAAAAAATGTAAACGCTCTGATATGACTTTATATGGCACATACACTTGTGTGTACAGTATACTGCAGTCTGTTCTATCTGTCTACCTCTTGAGATCCCGCTTCATTTTAATGTGGTCCGAACAATGCTTAAGTTCAGTGTTTGCTTTTTAAACGCAACTTGCGTGCAAGTTGCATTCAAACTTTAATCCGGCACCTGGTCTCCAATTTTGGCACTTGTGCTATTCACTGTGTCTGTGTACTTCTCCTTATACAGCTATGTGTATGAGAAGTGTAAGAAGTTCAGCAACGTCTATCATCTAAAAGAAGTCTCTGACAGACACACCACAAAATCCTAGACCTCCATCTGGATGACAGATATATGTATTACAGACAAGCAGACAGTGAGGGCCTCCTCCTCGAATCCCATACAAGAAGAAAACTGTACATATCTGCGGGTAAATGTATCAAGCTGAGAGTTTTTCGGCGAGTTTGAAAAACCAATTAAATTCTAGCTATCATTTATTTAGTGCATTCTACAAAATAACAGCTAGAATCTGATTGGTTGCTATAGGCAACACCTCCACTTTTCAAACCCGCTGGAAAACTCTCAGCTTGATACATTTACCCCCTAGTCTTATACTTACCTTGTTCCATGTTTGCAATACATTTTGCTCTTATTTGTTCTGATGCCTGGTTAGTTGCTTCTAAATACTGCAGAACATAGATGTTTGGTGAAAGGAAAATCATATTTTGCTCTCCACAACCACAAGGCATCCGTATCAGATACTCCAGACCATCGATTGAAGCTCCAAGAAGGTTTCCTTAATAAAAACATGTATGTAGAGTTAATAGCTCTGTGGAATAATAAAAATGATTACATCAATCACAAAGTTATTTGTGATTTACAAGTCACAATTAAAAGATTACAGCATCTGATTTATTCTTGTCCACCCACTAACACCCATGGTTTTGTGATTTGTTATTCTGCTCACACCACCCCTTCACTGCCATTTAAACTTGGTTAACTAAATTGATATGCCACCAAGATAAAGGGCTGTATTAAGCAACCCCCTTGTCTCTTGCTAGAGGTAGGATTGCCTTAGTAAAATCCTTTATGTAGAAGCTTTTAAAGCTATTTATTAACATGAAACCAAAGTAATGTGTTTACACTGTTTTGTGAAATAAAATTATTACTACTAAAATGTAATTATTTTATAATTATTAAGTGATTTTAGAGAATTGATAATTACTTTTTTATTTCACTAAACTGGTAACTTAATTAAGAGTAGCACATAGCACAGCCATAAAATGTTGAAAGAAGAAATCATTTTTTAATTAATAAAATAAGATGCATTAATGTTGAATATAAATAAATGTAAAAAAAATTAACTTCTGATTTACAAAAACATTTGTTAAAATAAAGGCAATTTGGCCAAGTCCAGTTTTAACATGTAAATTTCTAAACTGACTTTCATGTCAGAAATACCTTTGTTAATTGTGGTGATATTGGTAAAGAAAAAAGTATGTAAAACAAATGTAACAGCTTAAAATTTTGTTTATGAATTCCACTCTTAGGGGTTTGTTTACTATAAAGAGGAGATATGGCAGGTTTTCTATTGCTTATCTCAGAAATAGAAACCTTCTATCACTACAATTTACCAAGAAAATATTGCCGGAGCTATAGACTCAGCCTCCCAGAGATAAAAAATGTAAGAAGTAATTTACATATGTTCTGGAAAAAATGCAGCTGCAATCCTTGTTAAATAGACTTCCATATGCATGGGTTAGACTATCACTAGAGAAAGCATGGCGGTAGACCATGATAGATAGGAAGAAGCCCTGTTTCTCTCAAGAACACCAGTTTTTGCTGGAGATAGGGTTTTTCTCTACATAGTAAATAGACCAGTTAGCGCGATCATTGCAGAACTCTTTATGGAATTTAAACACACCAGGGGGTAAATGTATCAAGCTGAGAGTTTTCCGGCGGGTTTGAAAAGCCAATCAGATTCTAGCTATCATTTATTTAGTACATTCTACAAAATGACAGCTAGAATCTGATTTGTTGCTATAGGCATCATCTCCACTTTTCAAACCCGCCGGAAAACTCTCAGCTTGATACATTTACCCCCAGGTTTGCAGAGAAAAAAGTTTGCTCCAGATCCATCTATTATCACATTTGAACCCTCATCGCCTTTTATTTATTTGTGCTTTTCCTGTTTTCTCCCAACATTCTACTCAATCGAATAATTCTTTTTTAGATTATATAATACAAAGTGAGGGAATATCAGTGCTACTTTTATTTCATGTACCATCCTTTTATGTCCATAGATTGTAAGCTGCGAGCAGGGCCCTCTTATCTCTATGTCTGCATGTATTACCCAGTATTGTTTTATTAATGTTTGTTTCCAATTGTAAAGTGTTACGGAATTTGCTGGCGCTATATAAATAAATGTTGATGATGATGTTCAGTTTTTCATTAAATTGTATTCTTTTAATGTAAATTACTGAGCTGAGCAGTATACATGAAATAATTGAAGTATTTATACTTAACTAAAGATGTCTACCATGCTATCGTTCATTCCTGAGAAGCAAATTGCTGGTCTAATTAAAGAGACAGGCAGTGACTGACAGTCTTGCAGCCTTGCTTTTGTGGAAATAGATATGAGGTAATTTACAATGGACATCCTATGTGCAGCATAAATTGCTTTGGTTTTGCACTGGATGGTCCTTGTCTACCCTCTGCTTTTGGGAGACGCTTCTGCAACCTAGAATTGTGCCTAGTTATGTGGAGAAAAGTCTGAGGAGGCTCACTATACAAATGAAAAATGACATGCAAAGTTTAACTTCCTACCACTTTAGAGTCACCCATTGCATTAAATAAAAGATGTCCATTTAGACTCATTCATGGCTTAAATTAGTTATTAGAGTGAAGGGTCTTCGGGACTGCTTATTTTACATAAAATGTAAAATGTGCCTATAGATTTGCTCCTTTGCTGAAGTGCAAGAGACGGTGTAAATTTTGTCTCTTTGCAATATAAGGTGACCTAAATATATAATATAAGGTGACCTAAACTGAGCCTAGAAGTCATTTTGTGAAGTGTCAATGGCCATGAGGACAGCAAGGAATGCACCCTGTTCACACTTTTATCACATTGCAATAATCATGAGCCGCAAAAGAAATCTAATTTCTGCACTGCTCTGTAAAATGAGGCGCATTGGTCTGCCTACTTTTATTAGGGACACATTAACTCCATCCAATGCCTCCCATCTATCTGTGCAAACATCTACTTCTCTGCAAATGCTGTAGCCTTGCTGTGTAAACTTATGTGGCAATCTTATTGCAATTGTGCTAATCGAGTGCATGACATGTCCAAAGCTGCTGTTACACTGTCCAGCAGACTATTTGCATTTCATAAATGACCTATGTTATTTGAATTGGTAGATTCACACATTGGGTTGGAGCTAGTGATGTCACGGCAACCCAAATGTCTGCCCTCTTAGCTTTTGGACCTGCATCAAATCCCATTAGGACACTGTCCTAAGGATTTGGGAAGTGCATCAGCTGTCTGCAGTGGAGTGGAAAGATAATAATTTATTCATTAAGAGACCTGCAATGTCAGATTAATGTCAGACTAATGCTGAACAATATATTATACCTTCATGATTCATATCTGAATATTTCACATTTGGGATTCAGAGGTTCTTTGAAACGTATTGAATAACAAATAGCAGTCGAAGTGGAAATGTAGAAGTGGCGGTATGAAAAATGTAAGGTGAATGTAAGTGAATGGGATTTAATAGGTTTACATTGAAGGCTGTAGGGCAAGTGGCGATATGGTACACACTCATTTTGACCACTGATAACACTAATAACATTATATAAATTTAATGTAAACATTCTTACCAATAACAGTGACATAAGCTTGCTGACTTCCTTTCACCACATCATCAGGGAAATTGAATGACAAGGTCTTTGAAAGAGGGCGACTTGGCAATGTGGTGATCGTAAAGTCAAAAAGAGTAGACTGGGAATAATAATGTGGCACTCCTTCAGCCTTTGTAAAGTATAATGACATATTGTTAGGGCATTTTTCATCATTAGCACAGCATGCAGGCCTGTAAACTTTGCATCAAATTCATTATAACACTTGGGGGCTCATGTAGAGTTGGATACATGTGTGCCTAGAACATAAGCAGGAAACTACACACACATGAAAAATCGCACTTATGTGCATATGTTTAGTTTAACTCATCTCACAATGTGTCCAGCTCTACAACTCTACCATATGTGCCAGGTTGTCATCAGGAGCAACAAGAGTTTTTAATTATGCATCACAATAGTGTAGATAAAGCGTTGACGACTTAACAGTTTTAGTAGTAAATGCAAAGTCATATTACCCTATTTGGGAACAATACAAAAATGTAAAGTGGCATATACACCAGGGATAGTAGTGTCCTCACATTGTTATTAATAAATGCAACATTTGCATTTAACATATAAAATATAATTAAATGCAAACCCAAATATAAAATACTAAGCAAAATTAAATGAAATAAAAACTTGTTTCCTCTTTAAAAATTAAATGGAACTCTTCTTTCCTGATGCAGTTCAAATGGACATATCAATTAAGTAATACAAATAAATGGCTGTCCCTTTATATAATATTGCAGCTACACTAATGAATGAAGTACTGTCACCTGGACAGGTGAATGTACACTCAGCCAATCAGAAACTAGTGTTTCTAATCGTCCCCATCATCTTTGCATATCCTTGCACCAGCCCTCCACCCTCCACTGAACTTGGCCTACAGTCGCTTACCCTTTACCCTTTCACGTCTCCATTCTGGCTTTCTAGCCATAAGGCGTCACAAGTGTAAGAAGTGACAAAATCTGCATACAGACATATATACGTGCGCATTTTAGTTGTGCATGTGCAGTACGGAAATGCATATTTTACACAAATAAAAACGTATGTCAGACACTATATGAGTATTTAACACCTTTCTCTTAACAAGGGAAATATTCTTCTTTTAAAAGAATCAGGATGGAGTCACTATTTGTGGAGGCATTTAAATGACCTGAGAGTACATGTATCAAGCTCTGATTTTGAAAATCCAGCGATTTTCTCGCGGCTGTTTCATCTCACAGGTGTATTAAAGTGAGATTTGCTATTAAATCGCCAGAGATGTGTTTCTGTCAAAATCGCTATTTACAAAATCGATAGAGATCAAAGTCATGACTGTTTGCCACTCTGGCTATACAAGTCTCAAATGTATGAAGCTACAATTAAAAATCGCTAAATACATCACGCTGCATTCTAGCAGCGTGGTTAGTAAACACATCACTGTTACACTGCTCCTGCCTATAGAGCCGGAGGTACGGCGGGTGTCAACAGTTTAAAAATAGATAAATGTTCTAAAAAAAGAATGTGTGGAGTCCCCCTACCCAAAACTATTTACCCTAGTGCTGCCAGCCTACTGGTGGTTGTGTGAAAATCTGTGAAAAATTTGCGTGGGGTCCCCGCGATTTTCACGCAACCAGCAGTAAGCTGGCAGCACTAGCGTTAATAGTGGTCGGGTGGGGCTGCCCCACATTTTTTTTTTTTTTTTACTTTTATCTATTTTTAAACTTTTGACACCCGCCGGACCTCCGGCTCTATAGACAGGTAGTGTAACAGTGATGTGTTTACTAATTATGCAGTTAGGAAACACAAGAGGGTTTGCAAAACACAGGAGAGTTAGCTAAATACGGGAGTGTTTGACATTGCAGCAAATCACCAGAGATTTTTAAGATCAGATTCAAAATTGCAGTTTAATACATCTGGCGACTTGGGGACTAAAATCGTGGGTCATAGATTTGCCGCGATTTTAAAACGCTGAAAAAATCGGACCTTGATACATTTACCCCATGGAATTTAGTTTACTCACTCTAGTTTTCAACTTTTGCTTCCTTTGTGGAAGACCTGGTAAACTACTATAGAATACCATTAAATCCTATTAATTTATCCATATCAGAAAAGATCTTAAAAACTAAACATTCCAAATAAAATATATTCAGTGTGAAAAACTGAGAACCCTAATCTAAATGTCCCTTATTAGTTATTATTCATGATTGATTGTTAAAGACATTTGTTTGTATTTACCACATAATTCTACATTTTACATATATTTCTGTATCAATATAGATTAATTACGCTCAAGCCATGTAACATGCAATGGGAGAGATAAGACATTGTATACAGCAATCACTGACCTTCACAAGTATTTGTTTGGTAGCAATGTCAGAAACTGTTTTCGAAGTTGCTTTCACTGTGATTGGGATCACACCCAGTTCTTTTGGTTTAATTAGAAATAGACAAGTTTTTTTTCCATCGCTGGGAACATCCACAATCTGTTGGCCAGCTACAGAACTTGAATTATTTGGTACAAATATTTCAAATGAATCACTAGCCTCCAAAGATACCAGAACCTGCAAACACAATCATTTTACGATATACATTATGAATTTATTTTATTTAGAATTTGTATCATTTTTTTATTTGTAGTCTCAAGGGCTGCCAAGTTCCCGTGACAAATAAATAACATTTAGTTTAAGCATACTGACTATACTATGCAAGATTAATGTCAAAATTCTTGTTACCTCCTATTCTAACTAGTAACCATAGGCTGTGTGCCTATTTTTTTTAAAGCAGTGCTGAGTTCACAAAAAGAAAAAAGGTTGCCCAAGGACACTTGGTGTCACACTGACAATTATTCAGCCACATTTTTCTATTGTGTCTCTCACTGCCCTACCAATGCCCCACTCCTAAATCTACTGCATTGTCTTCTTCTGTAAAAAGTGTGAAAAATATTGAATAGCTCATAATGCCTCTTAAAATGAATTAACCTGCCAGCACTGGGTGGACTACTACCCCAAGAATATCTCTCATGCTTTACCCCAGGCAGACTACAGTACAGGCACAATTGCCCCCATTCTATATTATACACATAAATGCCCCAATCTATAGAACAGGCACAAATGCCCACAGGTCTACAGTACAGGCACAAATGCTCCCATTCTACATTACACACATAAATGCCCCAATCTATAGAACATGCACAAATGCCCACAGGTCTACAGTACAGGCACAAATGCTCCCATTCTACATTACACACATAAATGCCCCAATCTATAGAACATGCACAAATGCACCCAAGTCTACAGTACAGACACAAATGACCTTTCTGCAATTCACTTACATAACTTAAATTAATTACATTGCTTGCTGGGCAGAGGGCCATCTGACCAACTGGCCAGTCCCATAGTGGGCTACCTTGGGCTGGGTCACTGGGCTACCTGCATTTTTTTCCTTTGAAATGTTCCTAACAGGCTGCTGAGCCGAGTCTGGCAGCCTGAAATAAAATTTGCCAGCCAGACCCCGATTCAGAGGTGGTGATGTCAGAGGGGATCAAGGCTTTCAGGACCCAGTACCAGCCCAGTCCTTTTTTAGACATAACATTAATCAACACACATGAATAAATTAGAGTAGTAACATGGCACTGAATTTGAGTGATTACCCATTTAATTTCCTTTTTTAGTTTTTTTTAGGTTAGTCGAGCTGTGAGCTGCGTATACTGGTCAATAGAGGATATATTATGTCAGGAGGAGAAAATAAATGTAGCCACGGGACTGGAAGAGAGAAAGGGTTATGTCTGAAGGTACCAGAAAGAAAACAGTACATATTTTTGTTCAGGTAGGGGATGCAGGTGGAGTGAGGTAGGTAATTATTTCATTGGAAGGAGAAATTAATCACAAGTTTTAGCACTGTACACTGAGTAATATCACTGATGTAGTACAATACAACACAACAGAATTACCATGTAAAATCTGTACACTGTACCTCAAGGCTTTCTGTCAAATTGTTGAATAATGTGGCTTCCGCAATGAATAATTCACCTCTAGTTACGGCATAAGGGAGAATCAGTGAAATAAAGAATGGTTGAAATACTTGAAGCTGCAAAAAACATAAGAATTCATAAAAAAAATATTCAGTAGCATAAAAGCAAATAACATGACAAATATGTATGATATATTTTCAAATTATCTGAGGAGGACATTTTCACACTTTCATTCTATTTACATCTATTTGTATCTCACTGTATAACAATATGATATACTTCATTCATGAAAACATATATGCTGTGTACACACTAAAGCAAATATGTCACCATAAATTAACAGTCTGAATTATTAGTATGTTAAAAACTACCTGTGAACCATGATACCACAAACATATAGAAAATTAGCTGAAGTAGCCAGTGTTGGCCGGGTTTAAATCTTCAAGTTATTAAATTATCAATGAGTTGGATGTAACTGTCAACCTTTTAAAAATAATTAGTAGCTTAGCAGTTCTTCCAACACAGCCATGATGTGGCTGCCTAGTGTCATTTTTGTTTTTATATTGTCATCCAAATTCATCCAGGATAGGCTCCCCGGGTCCAACTTCTGCCCAGCGTACACCAGCGGGAGGTCCGACTGGGACCCTATCCCAGGATCCAGCTGGACCACAAGGCATTGGCTTCATCCCAATAGCTGCAGGGGTGTCTGAATGCAGGCTCAGAACAAGCTCCCTGGGTCAAAGTTCTGCCCAACATACATCAATGGAAGATCTGACCGGGACCCTGACCCCCCTAAAACCTGGCCAGGATCTAACTGGACCACCTCGTATTGGTTTCATCCCAATCGGTGCAGGGGTGTCTGATTGCAGGTTCAGAACAGGCTCCCTGAGTCAAAGTTCTGCCCAGTGTACACCAACGGGAGTTCTGAATGAGATCCTAACCCCCCTAAAACCTGACCAGGATCCAACTGGACCACCTCGTATTGGTTTCATCCCAACAGGTGCAGGGGTGTCCAAATGCAGGCTCAGAACAGGCTCCCCGGGTCAAAGTTCTGTCCAGCGTACACCAATGGGAGGTCTGACTGGAACCCTAATCCCACTAAAACATGGTCAGGATTCAACTAGACCACCTTGTATTGGTTTCATCCAAATCGGTGCAGGGATGTCCGAATGCATAACCGGAAAGTCAAACAGACAATGATTTTTATATATAAGTTTAGCCTTGAGTGCTTTCACATAATTAAATAGTTGTCATTGTGGTGAAAAAAGACAGCAAGTCTATCAAGTTCAACTGTTCACCAACTGAAATCCTCATATTTCTAGTGTCAGAAGGGGATAGAATTTAATTAAACTGTAGTAATGTACTAATGAGGGATTCACCCTTCCTGCTATTTAATATGCAGTTTATAATCATTTTGTTGGATTTGCATTTTATTGGATTCTGCTTTGTATTTTCTTTATTCTTACTTTTTTAGCTGTGTACCATTTGTCTCTTCCTTGCATTCTAGCTTTTCATACACACCCTCATACTAATATCTTTCAGGTTTGAGAATGGATCAGGGGATTGTGTGTTGTGAAGTGGCCTAATATATCCTAATAATCAGAACTTTGATTTTTCTAGCTGCAGAGGCATTTGTATGCATTCTATGAGGGGAGAGGAGAAATAACATTAGAATAGCTTTTTAGTTTACAAAGAAAATGTTTACCACTGAGGACTTTGTGGAAGATAGAAGTTCTCGTCTGTCTTTAAGACAGGAGACTATAAAATACATTTTGAAATTTGAAGATACATAACTGCTGCCAACCTGACAGTATTGATAACCTGATAGTATTGATCGTGTGATAATATTCTGTATCTGCTTTTGACATTAATTTTCCTATTGAAATAACCTGTATTGAGTTTGTAAACTGAGGTTAAGAAAATGCCTTTAGCTCCAGATAATTGACTCAGATATTTAGAAAATAAGTGTGAAAAGAGAAAGTGGATTATCTCCCTTTGAAATAAGTACTTGGGCACTTTTGAAGATACTAAATCCACATAAATGCAAATACACAGTATTAACCTGCACTACAAAGAAATTGTTGGAAGAGCCACCTTAGTTACTTGCAGAATGTGTTCCTGTTTATATCTGAAAATAATCACAGTTCCGTTATGTAAAGTAATTTTGAGATACTCATAGATAACAACATTCTAAGAGGCTATCACCTCAACTGCTTCATCTGTAACACCCAGTCCAAGCGTCTCAGAAATAACAAATGCACTGGCCACCCATGTAGTCATTGTGTCAGGGACAGATAATGGCAGATTGAAGGTGGCTCCTGAGCTGTTGAATAATAATGATTCATTAATGGATTGTATTATAAGCACAGAAAACAATTGCATTAGAATTTGCAAGGACTTCTCTCTCCAGTGACAGCTGTTTATCTATTTTGGAGTTGTATACTCACAGCCCTGTACATGGAGGCAATCACTGAAAGATTAAACTCGGTATGTAGCTGTAGCTACATATTAATATTGACTTTATCACTATGAAAATATTATTCATAAACAACAAATGGCACCCAAGTTACAGCTTATTGAAAGACTGAAATTGAAAGATGCATTGACTGTATTAATGAAAATACATGTCTAAGTGCACTTCAACAAAGATAGAAGCACCTTTTGCGCTTGCCAGAGATCCTCCTAAATTTAGATTACAATGTAAAGTCTGTACCATATTACTAATTGCCATTGTTCTATCCTGCATGAGTAATATTGAAAACAAAACACACTTAGATATATGGCATAATGTATCCCTTGCTGCAAATGACCAAGATAATTATGAGGTACATTTATCAAACCTTCTAATCTGGAAAGTGGAGGTGTTGCTCATAGCAACCAATCAGATTCTAGCTATAATTTATCTATTACATTCTAGAAAATGGCAGCTAGAATTTCATTGGTTGTTATGGGCAACACCTCCACCTTTCCAGATTAGAAGGTTTGGTAAATCTACCGCTAAGTCACTGAGGAGTTTCGTGACCATGTAAAAGCACACAGCCAGAGGTGAATAATAAAATACATGTGCTTTGCAGTAGGGGTTGCATAATTCCCTGTGGCGTAACTATACATTTTGGTGCCATGGGTGAGACAGGGCACCAGCGCCCCCCATCTAAGGAGGGGGAGAAGAGAGAGAGATTAACTTACCAGAGTTTGATGTTTGTCCTTAACTTCCGCCGTGGAACGCATGTGCATTCCACTGACAGTAAGTTCACGGCAGATGTTAAAGTTAAGGAGTGAAGCATCAAACTCTGGTTAGTTAATCTCTCCCTCTCTCTCTCTTCTTCAGCCCTTAAGCGGAACTTAAGGGCTGAAAGTATGAAGGCAGGTAGCGGGCTGCTGCTGCGCCCACTTGGCTTTGCGCCCTGGGCGACGGCACCGGCCCGCACCACCCTCATTACGGCCCTGGTAATTCCTTAAAATACACATTTTCCTATTGAACTCTGACTCTGAACCCACAGAAATATCATTTACAGGAGTTTATACACATATTGAACTCACTTGTATATTATACATATATCAGGATCACAAATACAAGTAACGTATTTTCAGTTACCAAACCCAGCTCAGTAAACACTGCAGTTTCATTAAGCAGCTTAGCATAAAAAATGGGTTTACCTGATGTTGGCTTCTAACCAAATCCAAGTTTCTGGCATTAGTGATCTAACAAGTGGAGGTGATGGCGTTGTGAATTGTATGCCTGAAATGGCCAGCTCAGATGCTAAAAAATATAATTACAGATTAATTAAATTCATGTACTGTAACACTGATTTAGGTGCATTACTCAGTTTACTGAAGTATTTGCCACTGTTATTTGAAACAAAGAAAATGAAACACAGAAAAATACAAGTCTTGTAACTTAGATAAATACACACAAAAAACTATAACTAAATAGTACATTCTAAACAATGACTATATAACTATGCTTATATAAGTAAATAAGAGAGTAGCCACTGCAAATCTTAAAGTGATTTCTTGTTTTGTAAGCATCCCTATTTTTCATATGTGGATTAAAATAGTAAACAGCAATCTTGAATTAGTTTACTTTATTTGCAATGGAAAGGAAGAATGACACATTTTAAGGGTGGAACAAATTACATATTAAAAAGGATGTCAATTTCTGTTTCATAAAAATGGAAGCCTCTCTGTCCAGAATATATTTACGAACATAATAAGTATTGAGCAAACTTGCCTACTTTCAGGCAGTGAGGTCCGAGAGATCCTGGGCAGGAGGCGTGACTAGAGAGCGGGAGGTGGTGGGGCGCGGTCATCTCGTCATTTTGACCCCGCCCCCAGCAAAGAAAATTCTGTTTTGTCGCGGGGGGCGGGGCAAAAATGACGCGATTCACCGCAAATCGCATTTTTTTGGCCAGGAAATTGTGGGATGCGGGAGACTTGCCTGCTCTCCCGGGAGTCCGGGAGACCGACTAGGATTTCGGGAGTCTTCCGGACATTCCGGGAGAGTTGGCAAGTATGGAATTGAGTAAAAACATAAAACTAGAGGTGCCGTAAAGTATTATGCATGCTTTCTAATGCTTGTAAGTTTTAGATTGTATTACTAATTAACCTTTTTGCACAAATGTTCTGGCATCCTAGTTTAGTTTTACTTCTATAATTTTGCAGAAGTGATTTTATGCGCGATGTGTATTAAAAAGAACTTTTTGCCTATTTTGTGAATTGTCATGTAATACTAGTGACTGACACACGAGGGCAATATAACCTATTGTATTTTGTCCAAATGTATTGTGTTTTAGGGCTTGTTATTTACAGGACACGTTATGCATTATAAATTTGCATGTAAAATCGGTGAAAATAAAGTGTATTGCTTTTCCATCTGATTTTCTGATAAGTGCTGCATGTATCTTTTTTAGTATATGCATATTTCCAGTCCTACATAACAACAGTGCACATATGTGTACAATAGGGATGTGCACCGGCGACTTTTGAGGTCTCGTGTTTTGTGTTTTGGATCCGGATTTTCGTTATTTTTGGGGTTCGGATTTGTCTCGCAAAACACTTGACGAAAGGTCTCGGTTCGGATTTAAGGTTTTGGATTCGGATTTTTTTTTGAAAAAAACATAAAAAGTTTAAAAATCAAGTTTTTGGGCTTATTTTCACTCCTAGGCTATTATTAACCTCAATAACATTCAATAACAAGCATTTCCACTAATTTACAGTGTATTCTGAACACCTCACAATATAGTTATTAGTCCAAAACGTTGCAACAAGGTATCTTTCTGGACTGCGTAGAGGAGTGGGTCACCACAATATATATTAAAAACCCTGAACTTTTATGATTCGCACCAATAAATGTACCTGGACTGCGTAGAGGAGTGGGTCACCACAATATATATTAAAAACCCTGAACTTTTATGAATCGCACCAATAAATGTACCTGGACTGCGTAGAGGAGTGGGTCACCACAATATATATTAAAAACCCTGAACTTTTATGAATCGCACCAATAAATGTACCTGGACTGCGTAGAGGAGTGGGTCACCACAATATATTAAAAACCCTGAACTTTTATGAATCGCACCAATAAATGTACCTGGACTGCGTAGAGGAGTGGGTCACCACAATATATAATAAAAACCCTGAACTTTTATGATTCGCACCAATAAATGTACCTGGACTGCCTAGAGGAGTGGGTCACCACAATATATATTAAAAACCCTGAACTTTTATGATTCGCACCAATAAATGTACCTGGACTGCCTAGAGGAGTGGGTCACCACAATATATATAATAAGAAAACCATCAACTTGTATGATTCGCACCAATAAATGTACCTGGACTGCGTAGAGGAGTGGGTCACCACAATATATTAAAAACCCTGAACTTTTATGAATCGCACCAATAAATGTACCTGGACTGCGTAGAGGAGTGGGTCACCACAATATATATTAAAAACCCTGAACTTTTATGAATCGCACCAATAAATGTACCTGGACTGCCTAGAGGAGTGGGCACTGGGCACCACAATAAAATATATAAAAAACCTTCAACAGGTCTGCATTACACTACACATACGGCTGCTCCTCCATCCTCTCCATCATATACATGTTGGAGTTTTAGCGTGTGACAACCTCTTGTTTTTGATAATGTCAGTGCATTTTGAATATTTTTCAATTTGCCCCACACCACTGAATGTACTTTATCTATGATACGCATCTATCTATCTTGACTGCGTAGTGTGGTGGCCCCGGTACACAATTTGGTACCGAGGCCACAATATAATTAAAAAACCCTCCACGTGTCAGAATTCCACCAAAAAAGGGTATGGACTGCGTAGTGTGGTGGCCCCGGTACACAATTTGGTACCGAGGCCACAATATAATTAAAAAATTGGGCATCAACTGTCACCGTTGTTTAATATCTGATACACCTAAATATGGACTGCACAGTGGAGTGGCCCCGGTAGTAAATTTGGTGCCGGGGCCACAATAAAATAAATACACCCTCAACTGGTCTGAATTCCACCAAACAAGTATCTGGACTGCGTAGTGGGGTGGCCCCGGTACCCAATTTGATACCGGGGCCACAATACCTCCTCCAAACATGGTACAGACAATTCGTCATTGAGATCCCATCAAGTATGTTAAAGACAGACAGGGTCGAAGTGTTATTGGTTGACTTTGTAAACCAAAAAACTGTCCCTGTTGCACATAGTCGTGCAATGAAGACTGACTTTTTCATTTAAAGGCACCATCTTTCAAGTGTAGTGTTTGTAAGTCTAAGTCATATTATACTTTTGGTAAAATTGGTTTATTTTGTTCCTCTTTATGGTAACTACTAATAGAATTAAAGTATTAAATAGAAGCGGCAGTTCCTCTTTATGGTAATTAGTAATAGAATTAAAGTATTAAATAGAATTAAAGTATTAAATAGAATTAAAGTATTAAATAGAGTGGTATAGAGTTGTAGTGTGGTATAGATATAGTGGTCCCCACAATATAATAATAAAACCCTCAACTGGTCTGAATTCCACCAAACAAGTATCTGGACTGCGTAGTGTGGTGGCCCCGGTACACAATTTGGTACCGAGGCCACAATATAATTAAAAAACCCTCCACGTGTCAGAATTCCACCAAAAAAGGGTATGGACTGCGTAGTGTGGTGGCCCCGGTACACAATTTGGTACAGAGGCCACAATATAATTAAAAAATTAGGCATCAACTGTCACCGTTGTTTAATATCTGATACACCTAAATATGGACTGCACAGTGGAGTGGCCCCGGTAGTAAATTTGGTGCCGGGGCCACAATACCTCCTCCAACTTCCAAGTGTAGTGTTTATAAAGACAGACAGCGTCGAAGTGTTATTAGTTGACTTTCTTAACCCTAAAATTGTCCCTGTTGCAAATATTCGTGCAATGGACAGTTACTTTTTTATTGAAAGACTCAAGCTTTCAAGTGTAGTGTTTATAAAATATAAACAACAATACAGTAGTTTTAGAGCACGTCAATACCTCTTGTTTTAAATTATGACATGGCATTTTACTTTTGGTTTAATTTCTTGAATTTTTTTAAATTTGGTTTTACTTTTTGAACATGGCAAACGACTGTTGATTGGTCATATAATGCAAAAAAAAAAGGTCCAAGATGGAATTGTCCTTGGGCCCTCACACCCACCCTTATGTTGTTGAAATAGGACATGCACACTTTAACAAACCAATCATTTCAGCGACAGGGCCTACCAAACAACTTTGGCTGAAATGATTGGTTTGTTTGGGCCCCCACACCAAAAAAGCTATTCATCTCTCCCTGTACAGACTAAACAGGCTCTACTGAGGCAAGATGTCGTCCTCATCCTCAACCTCTGATTCCTCTCCCCCTACAGTGTGTACTTCCTCCTCATCACACATTATCAATTCGTCCCCGCTGGACTCCACAACCACAGGTCCCTCTGTAGTATCTGGAGGGCAGTGCTGTACTTCATTGAGGAATTGATTATTCATTTTTATAAACATCATTTTTTCAACGTTCTGAGGAAGCAACCTCCTTCGCCGCTCACTGACCAGGTTCCCCGCTGCACTAAAAACTCTTTCCGAGTACACACTGGAGGGGGGACAACTCAGGTAAAATAGAGCCAGTTTGTACAGGGGCTTCCAAACTGCCTTTTTTTCCTGCCAGTAACAATATGGACTGTCTGACATGTCTACTTGGATGGTGTCAGCAAAGTAATCATCCACAATTTTTTCTATTGTGACAGCATCCAATGCAGCGAGAGTAGACATGTCTGCAATGGTTGGCAGGTCCTTCAGTCCGGACCAGATGTTATCAGCATCCCCGCCAGTGCCTCTTTTGGGAAAACTGAGCTTTTTCCTCGCAGCCATAGATGTGGAAGAAAATTCGGGTGGAGCTGTTGGCATGTCACGGTCCTCTTCAGAGGACAATCTCCTGACCAGCAGGTCTTTGCACCGCTGTAGACTTGTGTCCGCCGGAAACAGAGACACAACATACGCTTTAAACCGAGGATCGAGCACGGTGGCCAGAATGTATTCCTCTGACTTTAAAAGAGTGACCACCCTCGGATCCTGGCAAAGCGTACGAAGGGCTACATCCACAAGAGCTACATGCTTGGTGTAATCGCAATGGCTTACCAGCTCCTCCCTCACTTTCTCCAGCTGCTTCTGCAACAGCCTGATCAGGGGAATGACCTGACTAAAGCTGGCAGTGTCGGAACTGACTTCTCGTGTGGCAAGTTCAAATGGCTGCAGAACCTTGCACAACACGGAAATCAGTCTCCACTGCGCTTGACTGAGGCGCATCCCCACTCCTTTGCCTATGTCGTAGGTGGCTGTGTAGGCCTGAATGGCCTTTTGCTGCTCCTCCATCCTCTGCAGCATATAGAGGGTGGAGTTCCAGCGCGTCACAACCTCTTGTTTGAGGTGATGGCAGGGCAGGTTCATGCTTTTTTGATGTGCCTCTAGTCTGCGGTAGGCACTGGCTGAATGCCGAAAGTGTCCAGCAATTTTGCGCGCCACCGCAAGCATCTCCTGCACACCCCTGTCACTCTTGAGGTAATGCTGCACCACCAAATTAATGGTGTGGGCAAAACATGGGACGTGCTGGAAATTGCCCATATTTAATGCCCGCACAATGTTACTGGCATTGTCTGACACCACAAATCCCCATGAGAGTCTAAGTGGGGTAAGCCACTGGGAGATAATTTCCCTCATTTTCTCTAATATGTTGTCAGCGTTGTGCCTCTTATTAAAGCCTGTAATACACAATGTTGCCTGCCTTTGCACGAGCCGCCATTTTGTAGTTGCTGCTACTGATGCAGCTGTTGCTGTTGCTGCGGAAGGGGATGCATCTACCCAGTGGGCTGTCACAGTCATATAGTCCTTCGTTTGCCCAGAACCACTTGTCCACATGTCCGTGGTTAAGTGGACAGTGGGTACAACCGCATTTTTTAGAGCACTGAGGACACTTGATCGTACTTCTCTGTACATTTTTGGTATCGCCTGCCTAGTGAAGTGGAATCTCGAGGGGATTTGGTACCGGGGACACAATACCTCCATCAGCCCTCTAAATCCCACTCCACTGATGGCGGACACCGGGCGCACGTCTAACACCAACATTGCAGTTACAGCCGCAGTTATACGCTTTGCAATAGGGTGACTACTATCGTATTTTGTGGTCATGGCAAACGACTGTTGGACGGTCAATTGTTTTGTGAAAGACTTAGCGGTCTTACGACTTCCCCTCTGGGAAGATGACCGACTAACAGCAGCAACAGCAGCAGTGGCAGTAGTAGGCGTACCGCTGCAGGATTCCTCGGATGAATCCCGTATTGAGGAGGACTCAGTCTGGCTGCTGACTTGGGCTGCAGGACTGAATCTGATGGAGATTGTGGAGGAAGTTGACGAGGAGGGTGTTGCTGGTGTGTATCCAACTGGACCACGGGATTTAGGTGTCCCTGTACCGATGAGGGTCCTAGCCCCAGTTCCTGAACTAACCACTGAACTATGAAGGTTATTCAGGTGACGTATAAGGGAGGATGTTCCTAGGTGGGCAAGATCCTTACCCCTGCTTATTTGAGCTTTACATAAGCTACATATGGCCATACATTGGTTGTCTGGATTTGGATAAAAATAACTCCAGACCGAAGAGGTGCATTTTTTGGTCTTCTGACCAGGCATGACGATGGGCTTTTTCATCCCATGGACATCAGCTGTTTCCCCCCCTGGTGCCTCATTTACAATAACCACATCACCATCCTCATCATCAAGTTCCTCCACAGCGCCAGCTACATCATCAATAGCCTCCTCCCGAGCCACCTCTTCCCGTACAGTGATGGGAAGGTCAGGCTTGAAAACCACCAACATCCTTGGACTCGCCTTGTGGATTTGTGATAATTTCTCTTTAGAAGGCAGAGTTGTTTGCTGTTTTGTTGCTGACAGCATAACTCTCTTCAATTTTTTGTAGGGGGGGGGGGAGGAGGAGGAGGGCTAAGATCCGTGGGTGAAGCTGAACCACTAGTCATGAACACGGGCCAGGGCCTAAGCCGTTCCTTGCCACTCCGTGTCGTAAATGGCATATTGGCAACTTTACGTTTCTCCTCAGATGATTTTAAGTTTCTCTTTTTGCTACTTTTTCTTAACTTGGGCTTTTTGGATTTTACATGCCCGGTACTACGAGATTGGGCATCGGGCTTGGAAGACGACGTTGATGGCATTTCATCGTCTATGTCATGACTAGTGGCAGCAGCTTCAGCATTAGGAGGAAGTGGGTCTTGATCTTTCCCTACTTTATCCTCCAAATTTTTGGTCTCCATTATATGTAGCACAAGATACTGCAGAATGTGTGAACTTGGTAATATTGCAGTACCAATGGACTTATACTGCTGTATTGGTTTTGCAAATTTGGTTATAATTATTATATATTTTTTTTTTTTTAAATTTTTTATTTTTTTTTACTTTTTTTTTTTTTTTTAAAAACTTGGGAATAATGGGGAAATAACTATGCCCTTAGAAGCACAGAGCACAGGACACAGCACCACTGGACTGAACAGGACACGGCACAGGACCCAGCAGCACTACGGAACTCAGCAGGACAGAGCACAGGACACAGCACCACTGGACTGATACTGCAGAATGTGTGAACTTTGTAATATTGCAGTACCAATGGACTTATACTGCTGGATTGGTTTTGCAAATTTGGTTATAATTATTATATATATTTTTTTTTTTTTACATTTTTTATTTTTTTTTACTTTTTTTTTATTTTTTAAAAACTTGGGAATAATGGGGAAATAACTATGCCCTTAGAAGCACAGAGCACAGGACACAGCACCACTGGACTGAACAGGACACGGCACAGGACCCAGCAGCACTACGGAACTCAGCAGGACAGAGCACAGGACACAGCACCACTGGACTGATACTGCAGAATGTGTGAACTTTGTAATATTGCAGTACCAATGGACTTATACTGCTGGATTGGTTTTGCAAATTTGGTTATAATTATATATATTTTTTTTTTAATTTTTAATTGTAATTTTTTTTTTACTTTTTTTTTATTTTTTAAAAACTTGGGAATAATGGGGAAATAACTATGCCCTTAGAAGCACAGAGCACAGGACACAGCACCACTGGACTGAACAGGACACGGCACAGGACCCAGCAGCACTACGGAACTCAGCAGGACAGAGCACAGGACACAGCACCACTGGACTGATACTGCCGAATGTGTAAACTTTGTAATATTGCAGTACCACTGGACTTTTACTGCTGAATGTGTGAACTTGGTAATATTGCAGTACCAATGGGCTTATACTGCAGGATTGGTTGTGCAAATTTTGTGGTAATTAAAAAAAATTAAAGTAGTTTTTGGTATTTTTTTAAATAACTTTTTTTTATTTTTTTAAACACAGGGGAATATTGGGGAAATAACTATGCCCTTAGAAGCACAGAGCACAGGACACAGCACCACTGGACTGAACAGGACACAGCACAGGACCCAGCAGCACCACTGACCTCAGAAGGACAGAGCACAGCACACAGCACCACTGGACTGATACTGCAGAACACAGCACAGCACAGCACAGCACAGAACTAAACAGCACAGCACAGAACTAAACAGCACAGCACGAGATCTACCAGGACAGAGGACCACCTAACACACCCTCCCTCTACCCTGATCAATGCCCGAGTGAAGATGGCGGCGACTAGCGGGGAATTTATAGGATCCGAGTATCGCGAGATCCGACAACGGGATTATGAGTCAGAGCCTCAGTTTCAGATTTGAATTTGGCGCCAATACCCGGATCTGTCTCGGATCCGACTCGGATCGGCAACGTTCGGGTGGGCTCGGATTTCATAAATCCGAGTGCGCTCATCCCTAGTGTACATACATCCTGTTTCTTTGAATTATACATGCTGAAGTTATCTTTCAATGTATCAATTTCAAATATTTTTTTAATTTTCATTAATGTCTTATATTATGAAGTCCTTCCACTCTGCCTTGGAAGTGGTACCATCATCATCATCACCATTTATTTATATAGCGCCACTAATTCCACAGCGCTGTACAGAGAACTCATTCACATCAGTCCCTGTCCCATTGGAGCTTACAGTCTAAATTCCCTAACATACACACAGACAGAGAGACAGACTAGGGTAAATTTTGAGAGCAGCCAATTAACCTATTAGTATGTTTTTGGAGTAAGGGAGGATACCGGAACACCCGGAGGAAACCCACGCAAACATACAAACTCCACACAGACAAGGCCATGGTTGGGAATTGAGACAGAGGTGCTAGCCATTGAGCCACCGTGCTGCCCGCGTTATAATGTTTGCAAATGGACAGAGGACAAAAATCTAATAGTAGTTGAGAACGTGTACCCTAACAGGAAATGTGTTCCTGAGAGAGATAGAATGAAGAAGAATGTGTGTATTATTATAACATAACTCCCAAAATGTGAGTATCGAGACAGGGGCCGTACACTTGAAATTAGCTCATATTAAATGTAGTTGCAACACATAGTTATTTATGTCGAAATGTTGCAATATTTATGGTTGATATTATAAGTTATATACACGTTAGTGATATCCAAGGTTCAGGTCACAGGAAACATATCATGTCTGGTATCATTTTAATCCCCAATTTATGCGCAGATGTCCGTTCAATCGCCGAACGGATCGCACCTTGCGTATGGAAGTTATAGATTGTAGGAAATAAATGATTAGAATGATATTGTCTGTGTAGTGCAAATAGACCAGTTTAAACCAGTTCTTGGCGGGAAGATTGGAATGCATCTCCAGGAGAACTGACCCCCACCCTTGGATATTATCGTTTGAACTGGCCAATGACATGCATTGCACTGAACCCTCCCGAAGCCTGAACCTATGGAAGCAAGCCACATAATCTGTATTGTTTTCAATGTATCACTGACTGTATATAAGTGGGAGCTCTGGGACCAGTGTTCAGTCTACTTGACCACAGCCTTCAGACCTAAATGACTGTACACTGGATAAAGAGCGCCTGCGATAAGTAACGGCTGTACTTATTTTATTCACACTTGTTATTCTGCTACTTTTGGCTAATAAATCAAATTGTGCTTTGAAACCACATCACTGGAAGTGGACAATCGTTATTGGATGCAACTAGATGCACATAACAGTGTATATTGCATGTTCTATAAGGTGAAAAGCAGTCTAAAGTGAATAGCAAGCGAATTATAAACATAGCAATGCATATCACACACAGTGCAAAGTAAAATGTACTTTTATCTAAGCTTTGTAATATTTAAAGAATGTACCAGCAGACGTAATATATTCTTTACAAGACTCACCTTCATTTGGCAGATAAAGCGTATTTATTATGGCGTCAGACAGAGTGTTGTAATCCCTAGGCTGGTGGTAGATTAGTAAAAATGTCAGGCTTAGTTTGTAACACAAGGAATCATTTATTAGCAAACAAAAGTTGAAGCTAAACATATATCTAGTCCTACTGTTCACTGTATAGCCATTCAGTTTAGCACATTAAATTGCATATTCTGACACTACTAAGATTTTTGGTGCATTTTCCAACTAAGAAAGGTGACAATGTCAAATTCACTAATTGGATTTAAAATGGTCTTGTCTGGATGTATTTCTTATAAGAAAATGTTGCTGTATCTATGATTAATAAATAATATAACTGATGCAGACAAAGGAACAATGGGCCTGATGCAAATAATTGAGTAAGTTTTCGTACTCAAGTTTTCTGGACAAAACCATGTTACAATGCAAGAGGTGCAAATGAGTTTATTATTTTTAGAGATGTTCATTGGACCCCCGTGTTCTGGTTTTGGTTTTGGTTTTGTATCTGGATTAACTTCGTGTTTTGGTTTGGTAAAACAGCCCTCGTGTGTTTTGGTTTTGGACCTGTTTTTTTTTAGAAAAATTGCTAAAATATGCTAAAATCACATAATTTTGCTCTTTTATTTTTCCTACATTATTATTAACCTCAATAATATATATTTCAAGTCATTTGCAGTCAATTCGGGCAAATACTGCAGCGACCTGGCTGGATGCTAAGTGACAGAGCAATGACTCAAACACACAGCATTTCCTAGCACATCTAGGAAAAATAGGCACATAGCAGTGGCAGAAAAGAAAAGTGGTGCAAGATGGATTTGTCCTTGGATCATGAAATCAGTTATGGTTCATTTGATCACTCCACCTGATCCTTGGATAACTGTGGTAATTCTACAGCTAATACATGGACAGAGTGAAGCGGGTGGTCATGTACAAGGAGACCCTCAAAAGTGTGAAAGGGATCCCGGATATCCCCACCATGCTGCGAGCCTTCTTTGTCTGTAACTGCATCCGCAGAACTCTTATTGAAAAGAATATTTTTTCTGCTGTGAAGTCCATGTCTTGCTTTTTCCTCATGACTCTTTGGAGGACCCTTGGTTGGTACAAGTGGGACAGCTCTTTCCCTTACAATTGTACTACACCTTGGTTTTACCTGGATGTTGGACAATTTGTGAGAGAGCACCATCTGGAGGGACTTAAACTAGACTTGTGGAAGCCACAAACTGTCCACAAGCTCATCAGAGCTAAAGACATTATGAGGTCTGTTCCAGGTCTCTCTGCTGCAACAACAAAATACGTGTGAGAGAATGTGGCCTCTAAGAGGCTAATAGACGCAAAGACTTTGCATGGATGGCTATTCAGAGAGGTCTGCCTCTCAGGACATTCATGCACTCCCGGAACCTGTGCAAATATGTCCACTGCCCCTTCTGCATCACGAGAAGGGAAACAGCACAGCATATTTTTTGGGACTGCCCCACTGCACAGGCACTGTTGCAGTGCGGCACATGAATTTAAGGACAGTGTGCCCAGAACTTGCCTTTGGTATTTTATGGATTATTTCCTGGGACCAACACCACTGGGGCAATCCAGGAGGCCTGGCGCCTTATGAATTGCTTTAAGGATGCTATTTGGCTTGCCAGAAATTGCCTCATCTTGAAAAGGAGGAAGATGACCATCCAGGACTGTCGCAGGCTGAGCCACAGCCTGCTAAGAGACTATAACACCATTGATAGTCCTGAGGAAGAGGAAGATGATTAATTTTCTGTCTCTCTCTTCTCATTCTCCCCCTATGTATCTGTTTATTCAATAAAACCTTGGGCTTGTGTATCTCCCTTCCTTACCCCCCCCCCCCCAACCCATTCCCCTATCAGTGTTTGAAGTTTTGTTGAATGTCTTGCCTTAATTTATGCACCCTTCCCTATATTTGTGTCTGTCTCATTAAAGCTTCAGTATTCTGTGTACTGCTGTGAATCCATTTTGTTAACACAGTACAATGTGACTGCAGATTTACAGCAAGCCTGCTAGCCCTAGTATTTGTATTTCAGCAATGACAATTGGCAATGGAGCTCTCCTCTTTGTGTGTAACCTATATAACACCGTACAATTTGACTGCAAATTCAGAAGACCAAGCCTGCTTATTCTAGTATTTGTATTTCAGCAATGACAATTAACAATGGAGCAATGGAGCTCTCCTCTTTGTGTGTAACCTATATAAGACCATACAATTTAACTGCAAATTCAGAAGACCAAGCCTGCCAGCCCTAAAATTTGTATTTCAGCAATGACAATGAGCAATGGAGCAATGAGGCTCTCCTCTTTGTGTGTAACCTATATAACACCATTCAATTTGACTGTAAATTCAGAAGACCAAGCCTGCCAGCCCTAGTATTTGTATTTCAGCAATGACAATTAGCAATGGAGCTCTCCTCTTTGTGTGTAACCTATATAACACCGTACAATTGGGCTGCAAATTCAGAAGACCAAGCCTGCCAGCCCTAGTATTTGTATTTCAGCAGTGACAATTAGCAATGGAGCAATGAGGCTCTCCTATTTGTGTGTAACCTATATAACACCGTACAATTTGACTACAGATTTACACCAAGCTTGACAGCCCTAGTATTTGTATTTCAGCAATAACAATTAGCAATGAAGCTCTCCTCTTTGTGTATAACCTATATAACACCTTACAATTTGACTGCAAATTCAGAAGACCAAGCCTGCCAGCCCTAGTATTTGTATTTCAGCAGTGACAATTAGCAATGGAGCAATTGAGCTCTCCTCTTTGTGTGTTACCTATATAACACAGTACAATGTGACTGCAGATTTACACAAAGCCTGCCAGCCTAGTATTTGCATTTCAGCAATGACAATTAGCAATGTAGTTCTCCTCTTTGTGTGTTACCTATATAACTCCGTACATTATGGGACTGCAGATTTAGAAGACCAAGCCTGCCAGACCTATTAATTCTATTTCAGCAATGACAATTAGCAATGGAGCTCTCGTGAATGTCACTGTAGACTTTAAAGAACACTGCTACCCCCTCCTCTTTCTATTTTACCCATGACACTGTCCAACTGCTCTACAGACTGTGCTACCTCTTCTGTGTCCCTCTGTGAAATGGCGCTCGATCGCCATGGAGGGCGGTACTTACAGAATCTAAAACTCACGAGATCCGACGACGTAGCGATGACATTTTGCCTCGTTTTCAATTCCTAAAAAGCGTGAAAGTACCAAGCCGGCTCGACTCGGTACCCGGATCTGCTAAGTTCGGGTATGTTCGGTTCTTAGGGAATCTCTAATTATTTTGCACATAAGGAAAAGGCAGTTTTTTCATGTAGCACACAAATACTTGATAGCTTATTTGTACACTGAAATTTAAAGTTCATCTAGGACATGCCCTACCCCAACTATAAATCTGCCATCAAATTTTAAATTCACCTCCCCCTCCAATGCAACATGGTTTTGCCTTACTTGCTTACTTTTGCTTAACTTTCCTTAATGAATCAAGCCCAATGTTTTTTGCCATTTATAGGGGTAGAATAGGAATTTGTTTAACTCTTATGAGGTTAATTTGCAATTCTTTTAACTTTTTATAATAAATCAAACATCTAAACACATTGGATTCACAGGGGTTAAGTATTTTTACTAGTGCTTTATGAGCATCTAATAAGCATTGAAATGCAGAAGTACACAAAACAGTAGAGTTCCACAAAACACTACAGCAATAGAATGCAATGCATCTATAAACATAAATGGATATAATAAGACTAGAAACAATGGTTTTATACTGTCAGGCTCATTTAGATGTATTTTACAAATGTTAAAAACTATTGAAACTTTTAAAACTTCAATTTTTAAAAAAAGCAGTATGTATGGCAAACTACATTCTTTACCCTCTTCTGGATCAATACAATTACGTAAATGTTTTTCACTTTCAATATTAGTAACTATATTATTTATTCAGAGAGTGGAATAAACTTAAAAAAACATGTTTTATCTATAGAGTGTTTGCTAGACCATTTAATTTAGCTGTGTCACAATAATTTAAAAAATGGCTCTATGCTTTAGAATATGTCACTATGGTCACGCATGGGCGTTCACAGTGATATAGATTTATGGTGCCTATAATCGTCAACTGCCTGGAGCCAGGAGCTAGCACAGTGTCTGTGGTTGACAGCTGCATGGAGTCACAACTAGCACAGTGCCTGTGGTTGACAGCTGCATGGAGTCAAAACTAACACAGTGCTTGTGGTTGACAGCTGCATGGAGTCACAACTAACACAGTGCTTGTGGTTGAAAGCTGCAGGGAGCCACAACTAGCACAGTACCTATGGTTGACAGCTGCATGAAGGCACAAGTAGCACAGTGCCTGTGGTTGACAGCCACATGGAGCCACAACTTGCACAGTGCCTGTGGTTGACAGCTGCATGAAGGCACAACTTGCACAGTGTCTGTGGTTGACAGCTGTATGGAGCCAGAACTAGCACAGTGCCTGTGGTTGACAGCTGCATGAAGCCACAAATAACACAGTAACTGTTAGCACTGGCTGCATGGATCTAGCAAGTGTAGGCAAAGTACAATAAGGGTGAGTTCAAGTACATGAGTTGGCAAAATGTATGAACTGATAGCGATGATGATTAGCTGAGATGCATCCAACTCAGCATACTATGTACAGTTGCAGGCCGGGCTGTATCAAAACTGTTAAATATATGATTGTGTCAGAAGTAGTAAATCTACATTTCCCAAACTTAAGAAATGTTTAATAGAATACATACCTGTATGTAACTCATAAAACATTTTTCCACCTGGAAATACAATGAGATTATATAAATATAAACACATAAAAAGGCACCAGCCATTTCCAGCCTTTGATCAGTTTTTTAAGCAGTTTATAGTAAGTAAAAGAAACAGGTCCAATCTTTCTAGAACACAATCATGCCTATAAATGTGTATGTTTTCCCAAGTGGTATATTCACGCAAACTCACTCTACTTGTAGTTAAATCATTTCCTTCTCCTAGAAGTGTGGAACTTTTATCAACAACTCGGAGTCCCACCAAAGAACGGGATTCTTTAACATTGACAGATAAGGACACATTTTCTGACGGTTGAGCTGTGTTTTTACTCCACGATAAAGTCGCCTGCAACAGAGACAAAATAAATACAACTGTAGGTTAAAAGTTATAGACTAGTAGTGTTCTCAACTCTTTATGCCTTAAAGGCTAATATAAAGCATGCTGTCATGATCTAGGGCCTGATTCATTAAGGATCTTAACTTAAGAAACTTCTTATTTAAGTCTCCTGGAATAAAACCATGTTACAATGCAAGGGGTGCAAATTAGTTTTCTGTTTTGCACACAAGTTAAATACTGACTGTTTTTTCATGTAGCAGACAGATATCAACTTTAAATTTCAGTGTACAAATAAGCTATCAAGTATTTGTGTGCTACATGAAAAAACAGTCAGTATTTAACTTATGTGCAAAACAGAAAACTAATTTGCACCCCTTGCATTGTAACATGGTTTTGTCCAGGAGACTTAAATAAGAAGTTTCTTAAGTTAAGATCCTTAATGAATCAGGCCCCTAGTTCTTAACATTATGACTGGAGATAATATGGAACAATTGGTAATGAATGGCTTTCTGACTTTATATTTTATAGTACATATTTTTATATCTTAAGTATATGATTTTATAACCTTTTTATGTATTTGCCTTAAGATTGCTGTCAATGAAAATCTAAATTAAATTGTTCTGTCTTTGAGGCCTTAAAAAATTGTACTCAGTCAATAAGTGTAAATCCATTGATCTCAGGCGTTTTAGTACTGTGTTCGCTGGGTAGTGATTTGGTAGAGATTGGACTTACAGCAAAGAGAAAGGCTGGGAAAACCTGGTACTGACCACACTCAATGTTAAGCAGAAAGAATTTCAACAGCTGACACAATTTCAAAATGATGTTTTATCACAAGAGTTACATTTACTACAAAAGGGCAGCAACAATTTATCATCTAAAACCTTTTTTTCAAATTGTAATCTAAATGCTGTACAGTTAGAAACCTTACATGAGTTTAACCATTAAAATTAATTAAGGTAATTAGATTACACCTAGTACAATCACAGTTAGGTGAGAAAGATAAATTGAGGACATTTACCTTGTTCTTTAACATGCCTTTGATGTACAGCATGTAAGAGGTTTGCACAATATCACCGTAATTTCCATTAACATTATGAAAGTAAAGGATGAGTTCAGCGGAGGGAGCCCAAGAGTGCTGGGGTGTGAGACTAAATGATGTCCTGTTCTTCCTCCCAGCAGAGACAGGCATCCTTTTAGCCATAACCTACAGTACATAAGAACAAAGTTGTGCTCTGTCTTTATTATAATAACATTATATAGAACAAACTACATTTATCCCTAAAAAACATGAGTTTACAAATGAATATATATATATATATATATATATATATATATATATATATTTTTAGTGACATAAACGCAGGGAAAGTGATTGAAGGCAGATATGTGTCTCACAGGCTTCTGTCTTGTACGTTTTAAAACCCCAGGGAAAACTTGAAAGGGTTCCTGGGGTTATGAATGGAGGGAGAAGGACGGGCTCCATTCACATGGCTCATTTTGGGTTCCAGAGAGCTAGCAAGCTGCTGGCTAATCAGGAGTTGCACCTGGTGAAGTGCTGTTAACAGACTGCTAGGCAGTTATTCGAGTCTCTTATTACCTGTGACATAAACACTGGGAAAGGGATTAAAAGCAGATATGTATCTAACAGGCTTCTGTCTTGTACTTTCTAAAACCCCAGGGAGAATGTTGTGTTTGGGAAAACTTGTAAGGGTCCCTGGGTTTATGTATGGAGAGAGAAAGACAAACACCATTCACATGGCTTATTTCCGGTTCCAGAGAGCTAGTAAGTTGCTGGCTAATCAGGAGTTACACCTGCTGAGGTGCTGTTAAAATGCTGCTAGGCAGTTTATTGAGTCTCTTATGACCTGGGGAGGAGGTCAGATGCTTCCTGAGACATTGCAATGTATGGCCAGTAAGTGCTGTTTGTTATGTGTGGGGGGGGCACAAAGGTCCTTCAATTGAGGGAGGGTGTTCCTGTGTACAGCCATCTAACCCCAGGAGACAGTAGCCCAAATATGAATATATATATATATATATATATATATATATATATATATATATATATACAGACTGGGGTGCAAGAGGGGGTTGCCCACATTGTATAGACAAAAAAAACAGGAATACTCTGCAAACACATAATTAATGCTGTACTAAATGCTTTTATATATTAATAACAGGGAATGTTAGTTCCACATATTGCAATATCACGCCAAAGTCTTCCCATTCTGGTCAGTCCTACCATGATCAAATGCAATGCTTTTTTATCTCTATGCTTTTTTATCTGGGCTTAAGGCCAGGTCTCCCATGGCTGTTAGTGCTTGGGAAAGACTTGCCTTTAAAAGCTGTGTGCAGGTGAGCCTTAAACCCAGATTAAAAGCATAGCATTTGATCATGTTAGGACTGACCAGAATGGGAAGACTTTGGCGTGAGTTGGTCAGCTTATAAAATACATTGGTCATTTATTCATATATATATATAATATACAATTAATGCTGTTCTAACCACTCTACTATATTAAAAACAGGGAATGTTAGTCCCACATATTGCAATATAAGTCCAGTACATAGAGAGTGCAGAGGATCACTGCCTTTTTTTGTGTATATATATATATATATATATATATATATATATATATATATATATACAATGCATTCAAATCCCTAAAAAGTCTACAGACTTGACTGAATTGCAAATTACACTTTCATTGTGTGTTTCTTCTTTTAAAATATGCTGACGAATAATAAATTATGAGTTTTAACATTTACTTTAAGTGCCTATTGGTTTAAAATAAAAATATTGTCGGGAACAATCTGTGTAAGTGTACTTTGTAATGCAGAAAAATCTGTTACATTTTTAGGCATTTCAATATTTTTGCAAGCCTGCGTGTATAGGAAAAGCTATAATTAATTTCCTACTCCCTTTTACTAAATATGGCTGTTCTCTTGACTCTACTTAATGTATATATTGCAGGATTATAGTCTGCTCATAATTTCACAGTATGCGCCATTCAAGTGTATTAACCTGCTCCGTGCTTGTGGGTTACTGTTGAGTGAGCCACTCAATGTTGCATGATCATAACACATTCTAAGATTCTATACTATAATATGCTATCATTTTATAACACATTATAATCCATTATAGCTAACAGGAGAGTGTGGACCTTGTACATCTTACAGCTAGGAAGCTGTGCAGAGTGATCAGTGGCAGCAATCAGATCTAGTTTACAGGTAAATACTATTAGCAAAATAGCACTATGAAAAATGGGGTAAAACAAAACGTAAAATAGTAGAGAACCTCATTCACCCGCACCTTCTTTAAACCACACCAACATTTAAATAAGCATGATGGTCCCAAAATGTCACATCTGAAACAGCCAGACTAGAATAAATAGGAGTTAATGTACAAAATAGTAGAATAACTTTGGACTTGAATTTGTGAAAGTGCACCTAGATTTCAGTAGGACGCATAGGTTTGTTGAGTAAGATGAGAAGGGTAGAGGGTAGAAGATGTGGACTATGTTATTGAATATGGTGTGTGTTTCTCCACCAAACTGGTCCCATTAAATATATAGGCTTCCAGCAGAGAAGTGCATTTCTCTGCGCTTCCATGCAATATATTAAAAAACATTCCACAGACAAAAATGACTAGTAATAAAAACATTCCTGATGACCCATCACTCTGATCTCATGATTTATTTAAGTCATAAGTGAGGCTTAAACCGAGCAGTATTTTACTAGGAAAACTGAAAGGTTTTTAAATTGAAAGTGGCGGTGCTAAAAGAGTAGGAAGTTGGTCTTTGATGTAACATCTCCATTTTTCTACAAGACACCTCCTTTTGTCCCCTTCCTACAGGCAGGGCCGGATTAAGGGAATGGAGGCCCCTGGGCTAAGGGGCCCTCCATTCCCCGCAAGGCCCCCAATGTGAGCCGTCCGCCGCCCCCCGCGAGGACCCCCCCCAAGTCCTCCGTCCCGGCGCGCTGTAAGCTCCTTACTGAGGAGATCTCGCGAGAGTTCATGAACTCTCGCGAGATATCCTCAGTAAGCAGACTACATCGCGCCGGGATGGAGGACTGCACTGACAGTACTCAGCAACATTGATCGGGCCGTGGACCGATCAATAATGCTGCTGAGGAGTTTGAAGGGCCCCCTGGATGCCCGAGGCCCCTGGGCTATAGCCCAGTTAGACCTTGGGTTAATCCGGCCCTGCCTACAGGTACACTTTTAGTTTTCTGAGGCTGCTCCCACAAGAGGCATGCATCCCTTCATGTGCTGGGCATACCAGCAAAGTGTATCAGTGCAAAACAAAAGTATTTTGCAGTGCACCTCGGTTGTGCATCGTAATTGACTTTTAGAGTCTTTTGATGATTCCAGTCAAACCTTCCAAAAACTAATTTGTATTACCATGGAACAGTATTTCATTTCGTATCCCTATTACTGTTTATTTATCTAGACATAACAAAAATGTTCTTTATCTTTTATCCTGCCGCCAATTAAAAATTAGCTTTTCTTTATTAACTGTATCTATCAACATTTTAAAATGATTGGGGGTGCTCACGTTATCGCCCCTCCCCTCGAAAAAACCATGCATAGAAATGGTTAGTGGCGCAGCAGCACAAGTACTGGGGGTGCTCAAGCACACATAGCACCCATCATCATCATCATAATCCTTATCAACATTTATTTATATAGCTCCAGCAAATTCCATAGCACAGAGCTGGCTCCCATTACCCATGGTGCCTAGTAGTATTTATTATTATTATTATTATTATTATTATTATTATTAGTAGTAGTAGTAGTAGTAGTAGTAGTAGTAGTAGTAGTAGTAGTAGTAGTATTACCATGGTACACTTTGGAAGCTTGCAAATATACTATAATTTAAAAATGTGTGTATGTGTACTTCAAGCTCCTGGTAGGTAAAGAGTTAACTGCAGGCTGATGTTCAGCAATAGAAACTGTAATGACTGTAAGCAGGCCCGGCGCACCCATTAGGCAAGGTTAGGCAGTTGCCTAGGGTGCCGGGCTCTGATGGGCGCCACAGATTTAAAATGCATTTATTATTGTACTTTAAAACTGCACGGCGACCGCTGAGCATACCTTCTACGGCCGCCGCACAGCTTCAGATAGATCCACGGGGAGAGGGGAGAGGCTATGGATCACCACCGCCGCCTCCCCTCCAACAGCTGATGGGGCGCTCCGTCTCCTCCCCTCCACTCACTGACTGTCGAGCATGACATCATCATCACGGCCCGACAGTGTCAGTGAGGGACAGGACCCGGCAGGGAGGAGCAGCTTTATGGAGCCAAGTTAAGGTAAGGAAAGAAGTGGGGGGTGGGGGGGGGGGATTTTGAAATTGTGCCTAGGGCGCCGAGGACCCTAGCACCGGCCCTGACTGTAAGGGATAGAGTTTGGACAGGATGGCAAATAAATGCAGCGCATGAGATTATGTGACAAAATATAGAGTGCCAGTGTCACAATTAGACATTTTTTTTACCAGGATTTGTAAATGTATATTTACAAACCCTGGATTTAGTTATCCTTAAGTAAATTGTTTTCCCAAATTTTAAAAATACAACTACATCACATTAAAGCTGAGTGCATACATTTACATGTTAACATTTTTAGCTATCGCATACTATAAACAGTAACTAGATATTAGCATTTAAAAAAAGAAACCAAAAATTCAAATTATTCCTTTCTGTACATACCACATAAAATAACTCATCCACCTCAGGATAGACATCAATCTGCAATTCAAATGGTTTCCCAACCTGATATTAGTAAAAAAAAAAAGTTAAAAAATATATAATGATTTTCTTTTCATGTTGATTGCAATCTTTGCACCTTAGAAGGGGAACACACAAATTATCTTACTTAGTTTAGCATTACCTCTATTGGAGTACTTGGCTCTTGTATCTCTATAAAATAATTCATTCCATACGATTTGTACAATTGCCAGGATTGTGTGATGTTCTGATACTCAGCCTGCAAACATATTCATTTGCTAATTACTAACAATGTGAAAAACAATGTGGATTTGGATTACTAGCAATAACCAAATGACAACATTTAAAGATGCTACTGCAACTCTGACCACAAACATAGTGCAAAAACTTGATATAATCAGCCTTTGTCATTATACAATAAGAATGACAAAATAGAATATTAAAAATACAGCACGATCCTAAGGTTGATAAAGTCTACAAATTATGTACTTAATTTATGACAATAACAAATAATGCTCTATAAGGTCCAACAAACAAGTGTGTTCCAATATACAGCCGCAAGTAAAGTTATCAGCATTTGTTACCAATTATGTCCATTACCCACAGCACCCATTGCTTATTACACCCATTTCCCTATATATGCATTGTTATGTTGACGTTACCTCAATTTGAATCAATTCAGTTGATTGTTGTACTTCAAATTCAATGCTGATAATGCCATTTTGTGGGATTATGTATTGTTGTGGAATGGAGTTGTTATCTATGTTGAAATTATACCACCAGTAGCTAGCTAACTGTGTTATTTTAATAGAAACATTGTTTTCTCTCTCCTCTGTGGACAATGCTTCATGATCCAGTCGCAGTATTTTTACCTGTGAAAGCAGCAAATTCAAGGCAAATGTAAAGTTCAGGAAAAAATTGTTGGAAGCACAAGGATTATACTATACAGTTATCAATGCTTATTCTACTTTTTGAATGGGAACATTTAATTATAAACTATGCAAATGTAGAATGCACACAAGGACTTAATTGAATGAGTTGTTAGATTTAGTCCAAACTGGCCCTTAATGACTACATGTCAGCCAAAATGCTTGTCATTCCTAGCCAGGGTCACTGATCTGCCTGTAAGTACTATCACAGCTGACCACACTATTAAACCCCCTTGTGTATTTGGCCACGCAAGTGTCCTTGTAAGTAACATATCCTGTTATTTGAAACTCAGGATTGGACATTCATTTATTTATTTGATCACTTTTCATTCAGAGCAGCACGATGGCACAGTGGTTAGCATGGCTGTCTCACAGTGCTGGGGTCATGGGTTCGATTCTGACCATGGTTGTATCTCTAGATGCTGTGGTTTCCTCAGAGAGTTCAAAGACATAGAATTTAGACCGCAAGCTCCAATGGGGCAAGGATTCATATGACTGACTACAATTTCCCTGTACAGTGCAGCATGACATGATTGACAGTTTATAAATAAACAATAAGCATCGGTAACAGTTCTATTTATTTGTATACAACATTTAAACTTTTATTGACATACCTTTGTGGTGTAATTTAAACCTGGATAAAACAATCCTGTTCTGTCTTGTAGTATAAGCATGTACTCAGAATATGCTCTTGTGATGCATGATGTTGACTTAATTGTGATACCTATAAATATATAATACTTATTATTATCAAAAAAATAATTATGCAATACCCATATTTCCCAACATTGTCCCTTGAGGAGATTGGGACAAGTAAAGTGCACCACCAAAGGGGTGTGGTAACGCAACACTGGGGATGTGACACATCCCCAATGAGTGTGCCCAGTGCTTCTGAAGTGCTAGGCAGCTGCCAACCCTCCCCCCAAAACACCCTTGAATTGTTGGGTCCACCGGAGGCACTTGCCCCAGCTTCACAAGGCAGGGGACTTATCTTCCAACTTTATGTGAGTCGGGACAAACGTGCCGACTTCAGGACTGTGGGTCATTCCCCTCAAATTAGGAGTGTCCTGCTGTAATCAGGACAGTTGGGAGATATGAATATCTGCATTTTACATTAGTTGCATAGTTAGATCATGAACAATTGTCTAATGCTGTTATAAGAGAGTCAAAAACCCCAGTAAAGCTACTGTATTTCCTAATTTATTTCATAGCTGAAATTGTCTACAACACATCTCACTGAACTGCCACTCTACCAATGTTTTTAGCAATATAATGTACACAGCATCTTTAGTACTATTTATTTAGATGCTTTGTACATTATACTGCTGTGAAGCCTAGAGAGGTGACAATGTACATAGACCTGGGGCCCATATGCCACAAATTATGTGGCAATCTAAGTTATACCTTATTAAATCTGTGTACAGCACAGACATTATTTCTAATAAAAAAAATTAAGGTCAGTTTGTACTTATGTTTTGACCTCTTATCTAGTTTTGCTAAATTACACATTCACCTGTCATGCTGTTTGAACTTTATGTTGGCCATTTATAATTGATATATCTTTAGGCCTATAGTACAGTATAGTATAGTATAGTATAGTACACAAGTTACATTTGTTTGTGTTTGAAAGCAAACCTGTAAATAGTGCTTTAATAAACACCACAGACAAAAAATGTCTTTTGACAAAAAAAACCTTAAATGTACATTATGTAGTGTAATATTCCACAGATTACCTGTCAGCTCTTCTGTAACTGAGGCTGTTACATTCACTAAACCCCACATCATTATGTCTACTACTTCCATGTGTGTGAAGCTGAAGTTTACAGATCCTGAGATCTACAAGGAATATAGAAGCATGATACAAAAAAGCATGATTTCTACTTCAACATATTGCGCTCTAAATTATAAGATTGTTCTTAGTCAATAACATCCATCATTGCAGTACGTTGCTTTATTATGCTCTTGGGGCTAGATTTACTAAGCTGCGGGTTTGAAAAAGTGGGGATGTTGCCTATAGCAACCAATCAGATTCTAGCTGTCATTTTGAAGAAAGTACTAAATAAATGAAAGGTAGATTCCGATTGGTTGCTATAGGCAACATCCCCACTTTTTCAAACCCGCAGTTTAGTGAATATACCCCTTGGAGTCTACATACAAAAATATGTCAATTTCAGCTTGTCTTCTCTGCGTACATGTACTATAATCTCTACTCTGGATTAGACATTTAAGTGGTCTGTTTCAGAGCATGCTATGGAAAATAACCATACTTGTAGTGCATTTTCCTGCGAGCTCAAGAGTGCAGACCACACATATCTCTTGCTGTTATCATTAGGATTATTGCTTTGGCTACTTACATATAGAGGAATGGACTTTTAAATAAATGGTACAAAATTACTGTGCTACATTGTGTGACAGTTTGTGGTAGGCATCTTAACTGGCACTCCATGTGACGAACACCCACTTGCACAGTATCTCAAAGACCGTTGCTCCACCTGTACATTCTGTATACAAATTACTATCCATGGACCTGATTCATTAAGGATCTTAACTTGAGAAACTTCTTATTTCAGTCTCCTGGACAAAACCATGTTACAATGCAAGGGGTGCAAATTAGTATTCTGTTTTGCACATAAGTTAAATACTTACTGTTTTTTCATGTAGCACACAAATACTTGATAGCTTATTTGTACACTGAAATTTAAAGTTGATATTTGTGTACTACATGAAAAAACAGTCAGTATTTAACTTATGTGCAAAACAGAATTCTAATTTGCACCCCTTGTATTGTAACATGGTTTTGTCCAGGAGACTGAAATAAGAAGTTTCTCAAGTTAAGATCCTTAATGAATCAGGCCCCATGTGTTCAATATAAGTAAAGTGAACTTTGGTAATCACAGTGTCTCACTTTTATACAGTGCGTTCCTTCTATATCTTATTACACTAATATGTACTTGGACATGATTGTAAAGCATTTAGTTTCATTGACTGCATGGCCTGAACTGGTTTTGAAACTTTTAGCATTGCTCTTGTATTATGCCACAAAGAAAAAATGTGATTTGTTTAAAATTATCTCCCACCAGCACATACATGCTGCCTTGGATCTTGGATCCGGGAATACATGTTTTTTAGAAAAAGTATATTTATATTTTGAATTAATTTTATCTTTAAAAATGCAGAATATGTTATTAACCTGTTATCTTGAAATACAAATCATTGTTTGAGAAAACAGTGATTCCATCTGGACCCCTGACTTATCAATGTTTCATTATGTGAGTTCTAGTAACAACTCTTCTGTAGTAAATATATGTGTGTCTACAGTATAATAGTATATACCTGCCCATTGGAACACTGAACAATAAATACAGAGCAAAAATAGTTATTTAGGCAGTCTGCAATTCCTTTGTCAGTCATCATATCCACCCCTTCAGTTTTTGACCACACTATTCTTCCCTTTGTTTTTTTTCTTTTCACTAATTTATCTAAAGACCATTTGTCTCCTGTTTTACTGACTGTGCATTTGTTTCTTCTGTTTGTGCTTGAGCACATTTTGTTGTGTGTTTAGGATTTTCTAGAATAGCTTTATATGGCTTTTTTATCCTCCTCTGATTAAATTTGTCTATATTATATTACAGTTTTCTTAGCACTTTTAACAACTACTGCATATTAACTCTCTTTTCTTTTTGCTTTTCACTATTGTATTTGTCACAAAGCTCTGTAAGCAGCTTGGGCAGCACGGTGGCTTAGTGGTTAGCACTTCTGCCTCACAGTACTGGGTTTATGAGTTCAATTCCCAACCATGGCCTTATATGTGTGGAGTTTGTATGTTCTCCCCATGTTTGCTTGGCTTCTCTCTGGATTCTTCCTACACTCCAAACAAACAAACAAACATACTAGTAGCATTTTAGTAGTAATATTAGCATTTAGATTGTAAGCTCCAATGGGCAGGGACTGGTATGATTGAGTTCTCTGTACAGTGCTGCGGAATTAGTGGCGCTATATAAATAGCTGATAATGATATTTTAGTTTATTCCACTGTTTCCCCTATTAACCCTGTAACAGATTTACATGAATTATTATTATATTATCTCATTTCACAACAGTCAGCCTGTCTAAAATCTAAAACATGTGTTCTGGTGTGGCTCTGTTTTGCTGATGCCTGTATATTAAACCACACTGACCAATGTTCACTAGACCACAGGTTCTCTTCTATAGGCATATTTGATTTTACATTCTCCATTAGTGAGAACAAAATCAAGGATTGATTCCTTGCATGTTGGTTTACTAACTAATTGCTTAGACACCTTGCATAAGCAATCCAGACTGTCACCACTTCTGACTTAGCAATTGGCAGATTCCATTCCACATCAGAAAAATTACAATTTCCCATAGTTATCACATGACAACATTCTTTAAAAAAATAACAATTACTGACCCCTATGACAGACTGAGCCACATGCAAGTGTTGTTGTATATACAGTTATTAGGCATCTGTGTGGAATTTTCCTTTTAGGATTTCAGTTTAGTATTGAAGACAGATGCTGACAGAGTTTAAAACAATTTAAGAGGTTTTGACTACCACTGGTAAGGAGGAGTCAGATTGAAAAGCATATAGAGTGAGTTAGCAGTGGGAGTGGATGGAGCAAAAAGGTGGCAATTTTGAGAGAAGCTAAGCAGATCCCTCAATGTATATCTTTATGTAAATAAGGGATAATATGTAGCAACATATCAAAGTATAGGCTGGTGCAAATTGTAGAGGTGGAGCTAATCATAGCCGTTGAGCGTAGGGGAGAAAGTTGGAGAGTAGATAAAACAGAAAATATAAGCCTCTGTTATTAAGGCATGAAACTATGGGGGCATGTGTTTTGACCACAGTACTAATATGAAATGAAAAAGTATGGAGTTTATTATATAAACAGTTCTAGGTAAAAATACAAAAAGCTCCATTTTGTCCTAGGTACTTTTGTCAGAGTGGTGGGTTACTTGTATGGAGAGTATCGCAAACATCAGTCCGATTTTGAGGCATCAGAAAGATAGATTAAGTTGACATCATCATCACCATTTATTTATATAGCACCACTAATTCCGCAGCGCTGTACAGAGAACTCATTCATATCAGTCCCTGCCCCATTGGAGCTTACAGTCTAAATTCCCTAACATACACACAGACACAGACAGACAGACAGAGAGAGAGAGAGACTAGGGTCAATTTTGATAGCAGCCAATTAACCTACTAGTATGTTTTTGGAGTGTGGGAGGAAACCGGAGCACACGGAGAAAACCCACGCAAACACGGGGAGAACATACAAACTCCACACAGATAAGGTCATGGTCAGGAATTGAACTCATGACCCCAGCGCTGTGAGGCAGAAATGCTAACCACTTAGCCACCGTGCTGCCCCATGACATGTGCGTATAGTAAAACCCAAGTCAGCAGATGAAGTACTCTAGAAAGAATATATAAGTAGAAGAATGCAGGTTCCAGTAGAGAGCACTGTACAGAGCCTGAGCGACCAGACATCTAGAAGAGGTCCATGCAGCCGTTCTCAGAGAATGTAGAAACTTGATAAGAAGACGCGACTCAGCCATGTTAATAGCAGCAGAGAGATCAATGGGGCATTACAGCACCAAAAATACCTTTTGCATTTAGCAATCTAAAGGTTATTGGTCAATCTACATAGGACAGACTCTGCTGAATGCAAAAATTAGATTGCAGACCATCAAAAAAGGCTGTGAGAGTTGAGATAGCCAGTTAGTCTGGTAAAAAGGGAAACATTTGAAATGTTTAAGCAACTGGTATTATAGATTGTAAACAGGGAGAAAGCTGAACAGGTAAGATGAGTCGAGATTAGTTTTCTTGGTGATGACCGGTAAAGTAAAGAAACCAAATTAAAATATTAACATTGCAGGTGTTTCACACAAATCTCAAGAAGAGTCAGAGCAAATATCTGAAGTGGTCATAGAAAAGGATTAGTTGCTGACTGGAAACGTTAATGGGCTAAATGTAACATCAGACAGTAAGAGTTGACTGTTAAGACCAGTTCAAAGAAGAGTCCATCCTTTTGAGTGTTGATGTTGGTTCTCTGATGGAGATCAAAAGAGAACAGATGACACATGTCGTGTACCCCTTAGCTGTCATATCTGTTTGAATGTTTTTGTGTTCCTTTAAATTCTAAGATTTACCTTTGGGTCTTGCAACACAAAAACACATTTATTAGAAGAAAGAACAAAGATATAATCAGCTGCTGGTTTTCACTGCGTTTTAATGCTATGTTGTGTTACTTTATAGATTAAAGATAATGTGAATAAATCCATGCAGTTTATGGAAACTTCTTCTGCATAGACAAGTTATTTCAATCCTTTTTTTTTTTTTTGTTAAAATAAGACAATGTTAATAGATTGTAAGCTTGTGAGCACAGCGCACTTACTTTTTTGTCTGTCTGCTAATACCCAGGAAAAAGAAAGAAGAAAGAAAGAAGGAAGAAGATGACTTACCTCATATGTTTTACTAACATCACTCATATATCCATAGGAATATGTTGGTACCACAGTTATTGTTACATTGCCTGCCATAGGTCTTCCATCCGCATAGCTATAATAAAAAGGGAACTTATAACTAATCAATGTGAAACATTAGGGGCCTGATTCATCTTCGGAAAGAAGTCCCTTTGCATGCCATAACTTGCATGACACAGCTCTGCCCATGATCAGAAACGAACTTTACACCAATGAACACAATTGCATACAATTCATAACTGAATGCAGATGACATCACTACCTACAACTTCAGGGGAGGAAAGCGGGAGGCAGGGGGCGAATGAGCGAAGGCAATGTACAGTAAGGGCGCGATTCAAGCTCTTGGTTTCTCTTACGTGCTTGTTTTTTAGCTGTCTCATTTGCACCAGCAACAGGGCAGGTGTAATTGCCGCCTGATTGTTATAATTGTCACGGCATCATCTTTGCATTAAAAACTAAGGGCCTAATTCATTAAGGATCTTAACTTGAGAAACTTCTTATTTCAGTCTCCTGGACAATACCATGTTACAATCAGTGCCGTAACTAGACATTTTAGTGCCCTGGACGAGACAGGACACCGACGCCCCCCATCTAAGTGGGAGTGACATTTGCCAAGTGGGTGTGACCAACCTAATTTGGGGGCGTGGCTAGCACTTTACTGAAATAATTATGTTACACATATTTACAAGTGCATGATAGAGATATATATATATATATATATATATATATATATATATATATATATACATACACAGTGGTGCGATTCAAATAAATTAACAACCGTTTCTCTGCCCTACTGACCATTTAATGACCAGGAGGTTAAGGGGGATACAACGCAATACAGTGCTTGCAGAAGTGGACAGTATTTTCCCAAGGAGCAAACAAATGGAATTTGCACCACTTGTATCACAACATCACAACATCATGTGTCCAGGTGTACATCTGCACCCCTTAGATGGATTTACCCCTAGTTTTAAATTTGGCCTAATGTGTTTTAATGATGTGATCTGGTAATTGGCGACAAATACTTTTACACCTCTATTGTCCTGTGTGTCTATTATATTTAACTTGTGTGCAAAACAGAATACTAATTTGCACCCCTTGCATTGTAACATGGTTTTGTCCAGGAGACTGAAATAAGAAGTTTCTCAAGTTAAGATCCTTAATGAATCAGGCCCTAAATGTATGCGTGCCACTAGATAACACAGAACATGTGTATTCAAGTTATAAAAACAGATTGTATGTACAGTATGTATTAAGAACATCCCAATTTATGTATTTAATGTAAAAAATTAAAAATAAAACATTTTTAATAATGATTATAGTTTTATGCAGTCTGTTCTGGATGTTAACATACGTCATGTATTGTTTATGCAGAGCATACAGAGAGTACAGATTCAAATGTTAAGGTATCTTGAGATCCACTTGGATTTGAATACGGACGTATTTACGCTCATGCTCTGTTTAAGAACACGACTTGTGTGCAGGCTGCGTTAGAAGATGAATCAGACCCTAGATTCATAATAATAGGCATATCTCATTATTTGAATAAGAGGTTCTATCTGGCACATAATATGGTGTACTGATAGAAGTAATATGGAGAATGTTAGAAGTAACACCTAAATAATCTCAACATAGAACATCTTAATAGGGCATAGCAATAAGATGTGCTAATAAGTGTCTTATATTAAGTGTCTTATATTCTCACTAATTTCCAGCCTTTTTGTTTACTGTTTCTTAATTGTTCTAAGTTCTATTGCACTGTAATTTACGAATTCTTAACCTGTGGGCCACAGCTCTAAAATGGGTAAAATATGTACCAGTAATAATTATATTTTTATATTCAAATATACTTTACAGCCAATAGTAAAAAAAAATGAAAAGTAATTGCATTATAAGTTTACAATTCAGAATATTTTCTAAAATCTCTTACTTTGCCGTGACTGTTCCAAAAATGCCGGGTTGTATTGAATCAATGTAAAGAGATGGAACTTTTAGTGAGACATCAAATTTGGGCAAAACTGAAACGAATAAGAAAGTAAATGAAACATTATGAATATGTTTTCTTATATATATTTTACAGGTTATGTTTACAAGTAGCCCATGTTGAATTGATTATACTGTATTTGCAATTAGTTATAAATATTACCACATTGCACGGATATTTTTTTTTTTAAGATCCTATTAGCATTTATTCTATAATTAGTATGCAGTCATTTACATTAGGCTCCATAAAAGTATGCTTTAAAATATTATTTTTCCAACTGTATAAAAGCAGCTGTGCTTTATGTCATGATAGTCATAGCAGAGCAAACAGTATAGAAGCAATTCAACCACCATATTGTTAACTTACCATATTCATCAACAACAAAATGTTCAGTTTTTGAAGACTTCTAAAAGAAACAAAACATGTTGTTTAGTAGGAATTGTGATAAGCTTGAATGGATAAAATTACTGTTATAATCTTTCAAAAGTTAAAATGATAGTAGTATTTAACCATTATACATAGCACTAATACAAGTATAAGATGAAAAGCCACAATTCATCAACAAGTTTTGTGTGAAGATGTAGGGCCTGTGCAAGTGAATACCTTCTTGATTTAAAGTGTAATTTCAGTTTTGTGTCTATACTACCTAAGCGCACCTTTGTATCCCTCAGAAGTTGGAATACAACAAAAGACATTAGAGATTACATCCTCATGCCTAGTCACGCCAAATCCTTACTACACTTTTCCCTTGGCCTAAGTATCATGCAATGCCAAATATTTACTCAATAAAGAATGAGCAATTAGCAAATTCTACTATTTTCTGATAGATATTTGCATTAAACGACATATCCTGCATGCCTTTTTCTTGACCCTTCCCATAACTCAAATGTTAATATTTAACTTACTTGACAAAAATGAAGGCACAGAGAATGTATAAATGGCTAAAATAGGTCATAGTTTATTTATTAGGAAAAACTTGGTGGCGGAGAAAGTGCACTGAGGGGCAGCTAACCAACTGATTACCCGAACCAAGCATGGATGGCGAACTTGTCCTGTATCCACTTAACCTGGGAACTAATCCCTAACTGCTTGGCCAGCGCTAAATCTGGCGTCAGAGTGACTACACCCCATCTCGGCTCACAATGACATGCTTGCCAAGCAGGCCAAGGGATCCCTCACACAAAAAGCACCAAGAGTCACTTTACCTCGAAGGAGTCAGTGATCTGCGGCCAATCAGCGATAGCACCATGTGTATCAACCACTGCTCGCAGTGCCCTTCCTACCAACTGTGCCTGCTCTGTGACGCTGGGAAAAAATCTGGTTAAAACATAGAAAAGAAAGCAGGCAGTTCCGTCTTGGTGTGGGTTGGTGGGATCTTGTGAAGCAGACTGAGCAGTCCAGACCTGCTAGGGATCTATATAAACTGCCAGGTCACTCCCACTTGCTATTATTGGTCAGCCTGGACCAGGGCCGGATTTACCACTAGGCAACCTAGGCACTTGCCTAGGTCCCAGCGGTCCCTAGGGGGCCCGGCAGCAAAGCAGGTGGTGGGGTATGCCAGCCAATAAAAAAACATTGTGTCCGATGGAAAAAAATAAAATAAAATCACATGATTACAGTGGTCCCCGGAAGCCTCCACCCCTCCGACCTGCTCTGTTGCATTCCACTGGATGTTGGGGTGAGTCACGCCGTGTGATGTCATCACGCCCGACATCATATTCAGAGAAGACTCATTGTGGAGCGGAGAGGAGCAGCGCATGTGACGGGGCAAGAAAGAAGACAAAACAGAACAGAAGATGAGAACACAGAAAGAAGAAAACAGAAGAGAAGAAAGCAATAGAAAGGTATGCAAACTAACGGAGGCACAATGTCACACTATGATAAAGGGTAAACAAGTTGTTTCAAACATAATTAAGAAGGGGCACCATGGTGATGTGAAGGGGCACCATGGTGATGTGAAGGGGCACCATGGTGATATGAAGGAGCACAGAGGTGATATTATGAAGGGGCAAAGGTGGCAATGAAGGGGCATAGTGTTATGATGGAGGGACAGAAGTTACAAGTGGCACATGATTGGATTTATGCATATTATTTTTGCAAATAACTTAATAAGTATTTCTGTCCTGATTTAAATACTTATTAGGTTGTTTTGACCCAACTACTTAAAAAACAAGACTGCTTTGTAATTATTTAGTGTTGCCTTTTTCTGTAGGAGGGTGGCCTAGCTCTTTTCACATGTTAGGTATGCCCCCAACGATGCAAATCATGCCCCCAATGGTATGGCCACCCCTCCTTTTGCGGCACATAGCTTCCCTTCTACTCAACTATAGGGGTATATGGTATGCTACAAAAATATAGTGCTATGGATTGTATTAGGTAGGGGGGCCCCAAACCAGTATGTTGCCTAGGGCCCCATGAGGTCTAAATCCGGTTCTGGCCTGGACACAGGAATATGAACCCCTTACAGGTGAGTGTAAAGCTACTGAAAAGCACACATGTCTGCGTTTAAGTGCTTTTGTCTTTAGGGACTCTCTTGTCATTAAGTTATACAATCATCAGCAAGTAATTTGGTTTTGCAGCAAAATGTAAGAAATATGTTTTGTTTGTGTGTTGATTTTTTTGTACCTTTGTTGCAGCCTGTATTCTCCAAGTACCAAGCAAAGGATTATTAGAAAGCACGAATTCCATAGACACCACTCCCAAATCGGGCTTCAGTTTCAGCCACTGCTGGATAACAGTTTCCTGTGGGTCCTACAGAAAAAATAAACATAAAAATAGGTATTATATGTTTATGAGCTAGTACATTATATTCTGCATTCTGAAGATTCCACACCTGATTTCATGCTCTGAATATTTAAAATCTCACACAATAAACATTAATATTGTGTAGATATATGTATCAAACAGTTCTTCTGTGTCATGGTAATTTAATGGTATAGCTTTCTGTTGGTGGAAATGCTTTGAAATGGAAATGCGAGTAACTAACAATTTCTTATATCAGGAGATACCTCAGTTCAAGCTGTTAACTGAATTTCACAATTGTGGAGCAGTAAGAGCATAATCAGGCAAAGATGCATGCATGAAAAAAAGAGCTTTTTCATGCATATGTTCAGAGTGTAGCATGGTGCATTCAGCTGTACATCACCGGGGCGAACGCAGGATTTAGAAGGGGGGGTTTCCGCCCCCCCAGAAAAAAATATTGAGAGAGGGAGCTGCTGCACATGCGCAGCAGCTTCATTTCGGAGAGTCTGAATTCTACAGCAGCCTCGGCGCTGTCAAGTAGCATCCGCGGCAGTGCTGAATTATACTACAATACAGCACTGCCGCGGACGCTTCTTTGACAGCACCGCGGCTGCTGTACAGTTCCGTTGGTTTGCGGAGGGGAGGGGTTTCTGGAGAACCAGAAACCCCCCCTGCGTGCGCCACTGATCACTAGTGTATGCACCAAGCTTACTTCATGAGTAACAAGTCAGGGGCAAACGCAGGATTTGTAGAGAGGGGTTTCAACGCCACACCACCAGTGGGCGTGACCACCATGCATGAGGGCGTGGCTATAATTTCAGACAGTGCTTAGCTGCTCTCCAACTCTTCCTATCCCCATTATATACACGGGCAATGCTGCGTCCACTATTTGTAGATACACGCAGCTCTCCCTTTTAGAGAAGAGCCTCTCAACTGTCCCTACAAAGTTCTGACTGAATGTGTCAGAACAGTTGGCAGACTGTCCTGCTCTCTCCTGTTCGTATCCTAAGCTCAGTTGCTGCTTGTCTGGATCCCTGAATGTTGGGTTCCTGTTTGGAAAAAAAAAAGGACAGGTACATGATATAGAAGTCCCAGCAATGAGTGAACACAGTAGGCCTCCCTCCCCCAAAGCAGCCCAATATTAAATCAAAAGCACACACGTTTAATAATTAGGCCTCCCAGCAACCAACCCGGGCAGTAAATTAATGTCATTCACCTTTAAAAAACATCCTTTGTCCCCCAAACAACCCCAACATTAAATTGATGGTATTTACATTGAATTAATACACCCAAACCACCCCAACATTAAATTAATAGTCCCATCATCCATCCCTTAATAGGTCCACCAAAACCCCACAACATTAAATATCCCCAACCTTCACCCCACCAATAAATTAAAATCTCCCACTCTCAACCTACTATTAAAATTTATATTTTACACCCCATCCATATCACATAAAAACCCACCTACACTTACATTAAAATTCCTTTCTCCCTTCCCCCACACTTATATTAAAAGTCCCTCCAAGACTATTTTTACAAAGGAACTGTTGTACTTATACATTAAATCCCCCCACTTACATTAAAAGCACATGAGAACCTCCCCCCCTACACACACACTCACATTCTTACATTCACACACTTACCCTCTTCATCTAGTGTTGTGTGTTGTGTCCTCCTGCTGCACACATGAAACATGCAGGCAGTGGGAGAGAAAGGGGCGGGGACACACAGCAGAGGGAAGAAAGGGGTGGGGATATACAGCGGGGCAGAGATGGCTGCGAACAGTGCAGAAAAAAACCGATCTGCACAGAAGCTGCAAAGTGGCTGGTCCCGGGGACGGCATTTATCCACCTTAAACATACAGTGCCCCAGGCTGGGCAAAGGGTTTCCAGGCACTAGGAAAGCCCCTCTCAGTTTGCCTATGCAAGTGGGTATGTAGTTTCGCTACACGAAAGAGAAAACGCAGTGATGTGGTTTGACAGTGTTAGTAGTAGAAGCAGCTTTTGAATTACTCTACTTGTACACAATCTAATAATGTAATGAAGCGTTATATACGCATGAGAAAATAATGTCTTCACAGCTTTTAATAAGTTTGAAAGTTGCATTTACCATATAAAATAGAATTAAATACAAACACAGATAAAAATTCAAATACAAACATCAGGGTTTTTTTTTCATTTTTAAAAATGAAATGAGACTTCTTTCCTGTCACAGTCCAAATGGAAATATCAGTTTAGTAATGTAAATAGAAAGATACGACTTCTTAGAAAAGCTACACTGTTGAATTCTGTAATTTCAGCCAATCAGAAGCAATTAACTAGTGATGCTGATTGTCATCATCGTTGTGTATTGTCCCACCAGCCCTCCAGTTCCTTCATGAGATACGTCTCCTGAAAGGCGTATCTGCATTTCCATCCAGACCTACCTCAGTCGCAATTACTTGAACGCTCCTCTTACTGTACTCAGCTTACACTTGCTCAACCTTTCACTCCCGCATTCTGCCTCACTAGTCATAAGGAGTCATAAGTGTAAGGTGTGAAACAATCTGCTTACGGATGTATGAATGCGTTTACTTGGTGCGTATGTGCTGTACAGAGATACATATTTTACCCAACTGGACACAAGCCCCATTAGACATTAGTACACTTAGTGCAATAAAAAACAAAAACAACTTTATTTATCTGCCAGATGTGAAAAATAACTCAGCAACCTTAGGTTAAGTTGCCTATTGATTTGCATGTGTTTCTTTTCTAGTTATAATAGTGCTTACTAACAGACAGATATATATGAAATAGATGGATGGATGGATGGATAGATTGATAGATAGAAAGTATATTTTTCATCTGAATACTAAATCTTTGTAATCTTTACATATAGTGAAAACAAATGGCTGATACATACAGTTATAATAATATCAATGGGTCCATTATATGGTCTTATATCAGGATCCATAGAAATGGCTCTGATTTTGACCACCTCTCCTGGTCTGTAGGTCACTTTGTCTGTTTGTATGAATATAGACATGTTCCCCGTTGTCATCTCTACCCCGGCATCATAGTAGAAGAGCAATTCATCTTGATGGAATCCTTTTACAACCAAATGATAGAAATGTGATTTCGTATTCACAGGCAGTTGCAGCTAAAAGTAGAGAGGATATAATTGGAATTATGAAGCCCAGAAGATTTTATACAAACTATGCAGAGTGTATGAATGTAAATACATTGCTTTTTTTTATGGTGGGTTGTCTTGCCTGCCCGATGGTGACAATGTCCCCTCTAAGCTCAGCAATCTGAAAATTATAGTGTTAAAATTGAACTAAAAAAAAATGTGATTGTGCACACAGTCAATTAGGGCAGAGTCCGCATTAAATTAACTTTTAAGCTCTTTTCTCTCTATGTTGTTCAGTTAAAAGAGTAAGACAATTTTGACAAACTCCTGCATTGAAACCTTTCATATACTGTATATCATATATATGTTTACTTATTTTTCCTTTGTATGAATAATTTTGAACATATTTTTGCATACATGTTATAAAAACATGCTCATTGGACAGATCTTGTTCAACGTAATGATGTAATAACACTGTTCCCAGCAAATGTATTGATTACATTAGTTAGTAAAACAATATTGTTAATTACATTAGTTACTAGTACAGTAGGTATATAAAGAAAGGACCCTACTAAACCTACTGTTATTGGACTGGGTACCTGGCTTATAGTTTAAGGAACCTGCAATACAAGCTAAGGAAGGAAGAGATGAAGATCATGGAAGGTATTTGTAAACCACAGTCTAGCTGAGATAAGTCCATTACATCAGATTTTTTTAAGGGCAGCATAGCAATTTCTGTTTCCATTCCATTGTATTGCTAATAAATAGCCATTATCACTGTATTCTGCTTCCATTGTTCATAGAACCCAGAAAGCTTGTACTAGAGTGTGTAGGAGTGCGTCATGTTGTCTATTATGAAAAGGAATACGATTAATGTAAAAAGCAAATATCATTGTCTCTAATAGGCAAATTAATATTTTGTATTAGTAGAGTAGATATTTATTCATTGTTTCATTTAATGGGCTCACATTTGTTACCTTTGTTATTAAAAGTTGTATACCTAATTTACACTTCTTATTTTATTTTCAAAATTAGCTCATGTCAGTGGATTCCTTTATTTCACATCTATGAGGAGCCTGAAATGTGGCAAAATACTAAAGCAATAGAAAAAAAAAGTGCATTTTGTGAACGCAAAAGAGTACTACTTGATTTATTTTACGTTGTTTATACAAAGATAGTATTGTATAGCATAAAGTCAGCTACTTCCATACTTACTGCAGGAAGACTCAGCATTCCAATAGAATCTACATAAAATAAAGGAAAAATTAGGTTTAAAGACAGAATATAAGATACTTGCTGCGGGAAGTAGGACAACCATTACAAACAATGGGCCAAAACTTGTAAGCGCAAAAAGCACTTTTGGCTACTGCATATGCACAGTAGCCAAGGATCCGTCTCTGTGTTCTCTCACACTGAGATGGACTTACGATTTAAGTGTAACTTGCATCCAACTCTACATCAGGCCCAATGTGTATTATAAGGAATACAATACCTGTTGTAATGTATAGATAAGGTAAACCTGTATAATTATTAATTCACCTGTGGCTTCAAAGATCCATATATAAGTACTAACTAAAATTTTATTTCACCTGGCTATAGTTCAGTAAGTGTCCATAATGCATGATATAACTATATATTTTTGATGAATAACTTTTCACGTATATTTCACTGTGCCAGGAGGAGTGTTCCTACCCTTTCTCTTTTAAATATGTTACACAAAACAATGAGCCATTTTAATTTTAGTGTTAGTAGACAAGCTTAAATTATAATTTATTTTTCTTTCCTATTATATTTTTGCTGTAATACTTATATTTTCATTTTCTAGCACAATTAGTTTTACAGAAAGGCGACATAGCTTTTTAGGATTTACATATAGTAGATAACTATTACGGCTGAGTATTGTAGTTAAAATAAAACAAAATTGTATTGTCATTGTGTTAGGTCATCGAGTCCTCTTCTGATCTAGGATACACCATCATCATTATTCCGCAGCGCTGTACAGAGAACTCATTCACATCAGTCCCTGCCCCTTTGGAGCTTACAGTCTAATTTCCCTAATACACACACAGACAGAGAGAGACAGACTAGGGTGAATCTTGATAGCAGCCAAATAACCTACTAGTATGTTTTTTGGAGTGTGGGAGGAAACCCACGCAAACACAGGCAGGGGCGCACGGAACATTTTTAAGGGGGGGTTTCCCCTTCCCCGAAAAAACCCCAAAACAAAACCGAGAGAGTTGCCGCACATGTGCCCGCGTGTTTAGGCAGCACTGTACTATACAGCAGCGGTGGCGCTGTCAAAGAGGCGTCCGCGGCAGTGCTGTATACAATACAGCCCCGCCGTGGACGCTTCTTTGACAGCGCCGTGGCTGCTGTATAGTACAGTGCCGCTATATAGGGCACTTTTTTAGCGGAGGGGAGGGGTTTCTGGAGACCCAGAAACCCCCCCTGCGTACACCACTGACAGGGAGAACATACAAACTCCACACAAATAAGGCCATGGTTGGGAACTGAGCTCATGACCCCAGTGCTATGAGGCTGAAGTGCTAACCACTTGGCCACTGTGCTGCCCTACACCAAACTTATTTAAGTTATTTGTATCCTTTAATTTAGTGCAGCAATGTTGTTTACTGGACTCTGTTATTAAATTGAAGGCTGATTTGCCAAAATTTCATCAATTGTGCTAGTAGTATCCTTTGTACCTGATTAAAGCTGTATAATGGTGTGTTGGACTGCAGGTAGCTATATATTCTTTATTTTTTCTATCAGTGTTGAAAATTGACTTGCTGTCAAGCACCATCATTTTAAAAAGGCTTTTCAGCATGTCCACTACATTGGTAAATGTTCCTGAAACATTTGTATCATTATTACAGATATTTAGACTTATATCAATGTACTTACCTTTATGGAAGACTTGACTTGTGTTTACTAAAACTTCACCTTTGTCAAATAACGTCCCAGTCACATTAATTTTAGAGTAAGTGCCAAACCAGTGAACAGCAAGTGTTGTATTACAACCAGAGATAATGTCATTGGGTGCTATAATGTGGTATGATGGCCTGTAAGAAAGATTACAAAAATTCTGTGTTTTAAAATTTTCCAAATTGGTTGGTGGATCCGAATTTGGTTTCGTATGAAAGAACACTTCTGTCCACAATTTAATGATTATCCAGTTATTTTTAGAAAAAGCAATATTACTGGGTGAAAAAATATTTCTCAGATATGTGTGAAAAAATAAAATTAGTCATTTTCATCATTGTATTCAGATTTTTCTTTCACATTTTGTCAGAAGAATTCTGTGATGTAGTCACAAAGGCATTTTTTGTAAATATTTAAATTGATCTATATTCTCAGTTACACCATAATTGTGGAAAGGTCAGGTATGACCAGAGATATTTTACTCACGAATTTATGAACTTTATTCACATATCCATAATAATTAAAATAATTATGATTATCATCAGCTATTTATATAGCACCATTAATTCCGCAGCGCTGTACAGAGAACTCACTCGCACACATCAGCCCCTGCCCCATTGGAGCTTACAGTCTAAATTCCCTAACACATACACACACAGACTAGGGTCAATTTGACAGCAGCCAATTAACCTAGTGTGTAGTGTGTTTTTGGAGTGTGGGAGGAAATTGGAGCACCGGGAGGAAACCCACGCAAACACGGGGAGAACATACAAACTCCTCACAGATAAGGCCATGGTCGGGAATTGAACTCATGACCCCAGTGCTATAAGGCAGAAGTGCTAACCACTGTGCTGCATTATTATTATTTATTATTATTATTATTAATAATAATAATAATAATAATAATAATAATATTAATAATATAATAATAATATAACATGATACATGCTCTTAAGTCTGTTTTGTTTTTTTTTTATACACAAACCTGCTACTGCTAGGTGAAGAAAGAGTTTGCCAAATAAATGATGCTCGTTATTTACTAAAAAGCTTTATCACACTGGATTTTGAATAATGTAATGTAAGTTCAGTTTCAGAGGTCACTTACCCAGCATCACAGAGGCCAATGATGAGGAATATGAGTGCAGTTTGTTTCAGAAGAGGAAGCGACATCTCTGCAATACAAATGAGATGGTGAAATGAAGATTGGATTAACTGGTGCCTTGTGGCTCTGAGGCCTTGAAGTGAGATATCTTCTACTTGTGCAGCCTTTTAAACTAAATCTTTGAGAACCCGAGCTCTAGATAATTTGACACTTTTCAAACACACCTTAGAAATGGTTTTACATAAAGACTTTGGAAAATCCCTTTCATAACATATAGTAATCAATATCATGGTCTCATTTCCTTGTGTGTCCTTATTTCTCCAAGCTTCATGTTTTTACTGAAATTCATTAAATGTCCCTTAATCATTTTTTAGTTTATTCTGTAACAAACTGGTGACATAACATGTACAAAGTGCAATATATGTATGCAGTTCCACGTTTCACCAGCGAATACTGAGCAATGCGGTTAAAGTTCATTTTTGAAGTGAATAGCAAAAAAGTTCAGTAACAACCATACTAAAAACATAGCTTTCTTCATCATCATCACCATTTATTTATATAGCGCCACTAATTCCGCAGCGCTGTACAGAGAACTCACATCAGTCCCTGCACCATTGGAGCTTACAGTCTAAATTACCTAACACACACAGACTAGGGTAAATTTGATAGCAGTCAATTAACCTACCAGTATGTTTTTGGAGTGTGGGAGGAAACCGGAGCACCCAGAGGAAACCCACGCAAACACGGGGAGAACATACAAACTCCTCACAGATTAGGCCATCGTCAGGAATTGAACTCATGACCCCAGTGCTGTAAGCAGGGCCGGACTGGGACTAAAAATCAGCCCTGGCATTTAAAACACACAGGCCCACCTGCTGTGGGCTCCATGCACAATATTGCAATATTGGTGCACGCTGAAGTGGCGCAATCTTGTGTGTCACGCTTTGTCTTCTGCCCACCCTGATCAATTCCCTTGTTGCGCAAATCACCTGGAGCACCGTGAAAATGCACAAAACAGTAATGTTTTTTTAAAAAAAATATAAAATATATATATACATATATATATATATATATATATATATTATATATCACACCTTTAGAAATACACACACAAAAAAATTGGGTAAATAATTTTATAAATGATTCTTTTGTGATGAAGGGCGAAGCAGGATAGAGCCTGTAGACAAACTATGACCAAAGATAACGCGTGTTCGTCATCGCCATGTAAATCTGACTCCTCAGCAAGTTGCAGTAAAAGAGAAAACAATCAAAAAGCGAACAGGACAGAGGTAATATCACATCAATGCCTACAAAGTCAGCGAACAAGATTCCTTTTTGATGGCGGAAACTTTAATTAAACAAATATTAATGCTTATAACTGTGAAATTCGGGGCAATAAGGTCTGCTCTTGTTATATTATCTTACCCTTATTTTTTTCTGTCATGATATATATATATACATACACACATATATCATCATCACCATTTATTTATATAGCGCCACTGATTCCTCAGCGCTGTACACAGAACTCATTCACATCAGTCCCTGCTGAGAGAGAGAGAGAGAGAGAGACACTAGGGTCAATTTTGATAGCAGCCAATTAACCTACTAGTATGTTTTTGAAGTGTGGGAAGAAACCGGAGAACCCAGAGGAAACCCACGCAATATATATGTTTATTCTCTGATGTCATTCCTTTGGGAAATATAGGTACAGTAGTTAAAAGACGTTAACATGACAAAAAAAAAAAAATCAAATATATATATGTATATATATATATATATATACATATGTATATATATATATATATATATATATATATATATATATATATATATATATATATGGGCGCAGCTGTAAAATAGGACCTTGCCAAGTGGCCTAACACAAACCAAAAAAACGACACAAAAAAAATACAGCGTTGACCAAAAAGACCATTAAAAATTCTTTGAGTTATTTATAAAAAATTGTCTAATAATGAAGATATAGTATAAACATAAAACACCATATTCATCTACCATAAAAAAACTTCAAAAACTTTGAAAGATTATAAAGAAATACACATAAACCATAAAATGACCTTCTTAAAAGAATAAAATTATAATTGATGAATATTGATGTGGTGCACACTTCTAGAGAGTCACAGCTGCTCTCAACCAAATAGTATCTGTATGGTTGGCAGTATAAGAGATAAATAAGTCCCCACCTGAAAAGTCCAAATTACAATATAATCCAATCCTTGTAATATTATTGTGGAAGAAACATTTCTTATATACAGAATATAATAAATTAAAAAAAGATTCACTGTAATGGTTTTTAATGAAAACACAGATGCCCCCTTTGTATGACATTCGGATTACAGCCATTTTGGTACAGTAATTAATTGAATTGAATTACCTGCTGTCTGGCTGCCTGCTGTTATTTAAGTGTCCCTCACTCACAGCCCAGGGAAGAAACCGCGCTTCTGTGCCTGCTCCTATAAGCTACTACGCGGGCGCGAGTGACGTCGTGACATCATCGTGCTACCGCTCGTCAATGAAAACGCCCATCAAACAGAGCGGTGCTTATGAACGGGAAGAGATGCGGGCGGCCGGACCGGCCCATCTGGCATTCGGCCCTTCTGGCAAATGCCAGAATTGCCAGATGGCCAGTCCGGCCCTGGCTGTAAGGCAGAAGTGCTAACCACTTGGCCACCGTGCTGCCCCATTGTTTTCAGACAATGTTGTTCATTATTGTACAGTGAATTAAACATGTCTAGTAAATATGTTAACAATGTAAACAAAATAGTACATTGGTGGTATAAACAGCAGAATGTAACATGCCCAACAAATGGTACAATAACATATGAATGTACATTTGATATCAGAGAACACATTTTTTTTTATAACATATAATGGTATTGTTTAACAAAATATGTTACATGCAAGTAATAGTTACTGAGTTATTTATATGCTTTAAAACCATAGCAGCTAATAAGATATTTTTTCATTGTTAAACATGCACTAGACAAATAAAATGTAATGTCTGATTAGTTGTTATGATGTTGGCGTGGCGGATGGCTTAAACATACATTTGCAAATGTGTGCAACAAAGACTTTTGCATTTTTATCTACAGTAGAAATGGCAGATCTGTTGCTGGCTATAGCAGTGTGCTGGGGGAAAAAATGTTGTGTGTATGTTCCTTGCAGGATAACCCCACCCTTTCAAGCACCTGTTATGGCCTATAAATTGATTTGAGCAGCTTCCACTTTTGTATTTGTCTGAGAGGCATGTTGGTGTCAGTAGCTGAGAGGGGGTACTGGCACTGAATTGCTGTTTGGAGGCTTCTGGGGTACCTCTTTGGTAAGTTGGCTCTCAATTTAAAAACACATATGTATGGCCCAAATATATGGGACTCTCATTGTTTAGAGTAGGACCATCCTATTAGCAAAAGCGCCTTGGCGTGGCGGATGGCTTAAACATACATTTGCAAATGTGTGCAACAAAGACTTTTGCATTTTTATCTACAGTAGAAATGGCAGATCTGTTGCTGGCTATAGCAGTGTGCTGGGGAAAAAAATGTTGTGTGTATGTTCCTTGCAGGATAACCCCACCCTTTCAAGCACCTGTTATGGCCTATAAATTGATTTCAGCAGCTTCCACTTTTGTATTTGTCTGAGAGGCATGTTGGTGTCAGTAGCTGAGAGGGGGTACTGGCACTGAATGGCTGTTTGGAGGCGTCTGGGGTACCTCTTTGGTAAGTTGGCTCTCAATTTAAAAACACATGTGTATGGCCCAAATATATGGGACTCTCATTGTTTAGAGTAGGACCATCCTATTAGCAAAAGCGCCTTGGCGTGGTGGATGGCTTAAACATACATTTGCAAATGTGTGCAACAAAGACTTTTGCATTTTTATCTACAGTAGAAATGGCAGATCTGTTGCTGGCTATAGCAGTGTGCTGGGGGAAAAAATGTTGTGTGTATGTTCCTTGCAGGATAACCCCACCCTTTCAAGCACCTGTTATGGCCTATAAATTGATTTGAGCAGCTTCCACTTTTGTATTTGTCTGAGAGGCATGTTGGTGTCAATAGCTGAGAGGGGGTACTGGCACTGAATTGCTGTTCGGAGGCTTCTGGGGTACCTCTTTGGTAAGTTGGCTCTCAATTTAAAAACACATATGTATGGCCCAAATATATGGGACTCTCATTGTTTAGAGTAGGACCATCCTATTAGCAAAAGCGCCTTGGCATGGCGGATGGCTTAAACATACATTTGCAAATGTGTGCAACAAAGACTTTTGCATTTTTATCTACAGTAGAAATGGCAGATCTGTTGCTGGCTATAGCAGTGTGCTGGGGGAAAAAATGTTGTGTGTATGTTCCTTGCAGGATAACCCCACCCTTTCAAGCACCTGTTATGGCCTATAAATTGATTTGAGCAGCTTCCACTTTTGTATTTGTTATGATGTTACACCTTTGAGCAATATTCATAAATTAACCTTACTGTTTAAATGGGTAACATGTTGGGTGCAGTTATTGTTTGGTTTCCGCTTTAGTATTGAGATGGTATTGCTATTCAACACTTAAGGGTAGATCATATCAGGAGAACTATTGAAGAGCCCATTAATGAAAAATGTGTCAGAAAGATTTACATATTTAAAATAAAATAACCACAAACTGCAAAAATGCAATGGTGTAAAATACAGTATATGAGAAAAAAATGTATATCATATGTAACAATTACAAATTCTTCAAGCTTCTAATATTATCAGTTTTAGAGAATAATATTTATCTTTATATTCATATTATTTTTTCAAACAATTTAATGTATTTATTATTTAATTGCAAGCTGTTTCAAATATGTCACAGTCCAAAAACATACTGGTAGGGTAATTGGCTGCTATCAAAATTGACCCCCGTGTGTGTGTTAGGGAATTTAGACTGTAAGCCCTAATGGGGCAGGGACTGATATGAATGACAAATATTCTCTGTACAGCGCTGCAGAATTAGTGGTGTTATAGAAATAAATGATGATGATGATGTTATAACATTTAAGTCAGAATTTAGACCACTTTTAATTTTAGTAGTTTTGTTGTAATATAGTATGATATTTCCCATAATACATCTATTCAGTCACAATTGGTAAATAAGTTGTATTATATTTATATATAGAAAATCATAAATTAGTATTTATTTATACCTTACCTATTCCTTGTATGGTCTTTTGCTCAAAGAGAGAGGATGATGTAGGAGAGGTACATTCCGCTACATTCTCTTTTGTCTGCCATTGTTTTTCATTTTGGTTCAAATACTGATTATCAGATTTTTAACCTTAACCTGATTATGACTTTATTCAGTTTTATCATTTGGATGCTTCATTCCTGTCAATCTGTATATATGTATATCTCTCAGGTGGTTAGACCATCTGTGTCCTTGCCCCACTGCAAACTACTGTTTTTTATTCAAGTAAAGATGTGTCAAATGTAGGAAGAAGAAGGCATAACGGAATGCCTGCTGCTTTTAGTGGTCTTTCATTGACAAACATATAATTGTGGTAGAAGCAGAGGTGAACTGATGTTATGAGTGGGCAAGAATATTGTCTGTACCAGTCTGGCACACATTTCTCAGCTGTTTGTCGATCAGGAATTACAGCTAGTGTAGACTTAGGACTGCATCACATGTAGATTTTCACTCTATAAGAAGAAAAAGTATGTAGAAGAAGCAACAGTATTTTCATTTTCAAATGTATGGCAAACACTTTTAGCCCTCACTTTTTTGCAATTGTTTTCTTGCTTGCTCTCTTATCTTCAATAGTACGAAATAAGAACAGGGTCACACCCAGCATTTTCATGGGAAGGACTTAAATTTGCCTTTTACTAACATTTGTGTAATAATATACTTTATATATTGTGACGCTTGCACACTCACAAAGTATTCTGGTTTAACAGCCTACTGTTTTATTGTTAGGATGGCAAACAAGATTGACATAAGAATCCAATTGCCCCTTTGGGATCCCTGGCACTTATCTAACACAGAATATCTGTCAATTTGTTCAGCCAGCTTCTCCGGCAATGAATGCCCCACCCACAGGAAACACAAGCCTTATAAACAGCAAGCTCCTCCCCATATCTATCCTGGTAGCTGGGTGTCAAACCCATGTCTTTCCCTCCCTGAGTTTGTCACATCCACCTTCCATAGATAAAACTGATTAGAACAGTTGCGCTATTTTGTCTGTCTGTAAAGCCACATCAAAGTCATACCACTCACACATGCATCAGATAAAGTTAAAGTACGTCAAATCGCCAGGTGTATTAGTGACTCGATGCGTTTCCTTCCTTTCTGAACTTTTTCAAAAGACTTTCTGCTCTGATAACAGCATATACTAAAAGCCGAACAGACGGAGAAGACTAATTGCAACTTTCATGTAAGTGTCAACTGTTGTCTTTTACCAATAAATGTGTGCTTGATTTCACATGCATCATTTAGTTTTACATGTTAATCTTACACCCATTTTCAAAATTGGGAGGAGAAGTATTTCCATGAAGAGATAGCTACATAGTGATGTAGAAAGCAGCCATTATATAAATGTTGTACAGAATACCTGAGGACTTGGAACGCAATTCACAACTTAGATATAAGTAGTGCATTACCATACAGTTGATGCAATGCTACTGTATTCTGATACAATCTTTTTCATAATTTTTTCACATATGGGAGTGTTCGGTCACAAAATATGAGACTGAACTTGCTCTAAGAGGAGAACCAATGCTGATTAAGCCCAGGAGGAAATGGTAGAGAGGCAACTGGACACCCAAGAGAGGAGGGAAAGGGAGAGATCAAGAGATGAGATGTAGAGTCAAGTGTCGTCGGCATAGAGGTGGTACTGGAGGCTGAAGGAACTGATGAATTCATCCAGGGAGGGGATGTATAGAGAAAAAAGCAGGGGGCCAAGAAGAGAACTCTGTGTGACTCCAACGGGAAGGATGGATGCAGTAGAGGAGGAACCAGAGGTAGAAACAAAGAAGGAGTGGTTGGCGAGGTCGGAGGTGAACCATGAAAGGATGGTGTCAGAAAGGCCAATAGTGTGAAGGGTGTGGAGTAGGAAAGAGTGAGCCACTGTGTCAAAGGCCGCAGAGAGGGTCCAGGAGAATAATCAGGGAGAAATGCATTTGGGTGACAAAATATCATTGGTGACTTTGGTCAAGGCAGTTTCTGTTGGAGTGGAGGAGGCAGAAGCCAAATTGGAGAGGATGAAGAAGGGAGTTGTAAGAGAGGTAGCTGCTGAGATGGTTGTAGACAAGCCACTCAAATATTTTGGAGGCAAAAGGGAGAAGAGAAATGGGGCGGTAGTTAGAGAGTGAGGTGGGATCAAGGATGGTTTTTTTTTAAGAATGAGTGAAACAAGAGCATATTTAAAGGACAAGGGGAAGATTCTAGTGGAGAGGGACAGGTTGAAGAAATGAACAAGGTGGGAGCAGACAGTGGGGGAGAGGGAGCGAAGAAAGTTAGAGGAGATGGGATCCAGAGTGTAGGTTGAGGGTGGAGAAGATAATATAAGAGAATGGACTTTGTCACACTGTGTGGGGCAGAAGGAGCACAAGAGTTGGTGGCTGGGATGAGAGGAGGGTGGAGTGATGGACAGAGGAGATTTTGTGTCTGATAGCCTCAATTTTTCAATTGAAAAGGAGGCAAAGTCACTGGCAGTAAAGGAGGATAGAAGGGGAGGAGGGGGGCAAAGAAGTATGTTGAAAGTGGCAAAAAGGCAGCAGGGATTGAAGAACTGTGAAGAGATGAAGGACTTGACGATTGATTGTTTTGTGAGAGAGAGGGTGGAATTGCAAGATGAGAGGATGAAGTTGAAGTGAAGGAAATCTGCCAATGAGCGAGATTTCCTAAAGTTGCATTTGGCGGTATGTGTGCTTTTTAGAAGGAACCGGGTATATTTGAAGTGCCAAGTTTGGAGTTTAGAGCATTGAAGATGTACAGAAGAGGTAGAGACAGCAGAGTCAAGAGCGATGGTTAGGGTGTGGTTGTACAGGGAGGCCACTTGGTTGAGGTAGGCCAGATTGAATAGAGGAGAGAGTAGTTTCAAGTGAAGTGCCGAAAATAGCAGGATCGAGAGCATCAAGAATGCATCTAGAGTGGGTAGATTTGGTCATGTGGAGGGGTGCAGGAGATGAGGAAAGAGTGAAGGAGAGGAGATGGTGGTCAGGTAGTGGGAAGGGAGAGCTGGAGAAGTCAGAAAGAGAACATCGATGGGAGAAGACAAGGTCAAGGGAGTGAATGAGGCAGTGGTTGTGGGAAGTCCATTGTGAGAGGCTAAATAAGGAAGAAAGGGCAAAAAGTTTGATGAACACTCGGTCAGTGGGGTTGTTGATGGGGATGTTAAAGTCATCTAGGATGATGGTGGTCAGGTCTGAGGAGAACTAGGGGTTAAGCCAGGCAGAAATATTATAAAGAAATTGGAAAGTGGGACCGGGGAGGGGGGGGGGGGTAGATGATGGAGAGATACAGAGATGGATGGTGTAGGGATAGAGGGGACTCTGGAATAAAAGAAGGTGATTAGTGCAGTGATTGTCATGTTATGCTTAAGGTACCTTTTGACACATCCTTGAGGACATATAAGAGAGACAGTTGGAAACCTGAAAAAAAGGAAGAAGTCAGGGGAGGAAAACTAAATTTGCATGTCCAAACTTATTGGTATTATTGGAGTCCAAAAATACTGATTTGTTCACCAAGGGAGGAAGTGTACAGTGAGAAGAGCAGAGAGCTAAGGAGCCTTGAGTGTCTCCAAAGGGAAGAGGGAGAATAGGGGAGAGGTAAAGAGATGGAGGAGCTGGAGAGGTAAGATGTGATCCAGGAGAGAAGAATATCATAGAGTAAAGAATGTGCAGGAGTATAGGGTGGCCTATGGTGTTGAAAGCGGTGCATAGGTGTAGGATGATGAACATTGACATGTGGCCCTTAGAGTTAGCAGAAAGATGATTGATGGTCACTTTAGTGAGGGTAGTTGTGGCAGAGTGAAGAGAACAGAAACCCAACTGCAGAGAGTCAAGGAGGAAGTGAGGGTAGAGTAAGTTTGTGAGGCAGTAATAAAGGAGTTTGAATGTAATTGGTAGGAGTTTGGAGGTAAGCGGGAGGAGAGAAATTAGGAGGTAGTTGGAGAGAGAGTCATAGTCACTAAAATATATTTTTTGAGGTTAGGTGAGATGAGAATGTACTACGGAAGAAGGAAAGATAGGGCGTTGCAGGTGATAATAAAGCAATGCGGTTTGGGCAACTGGGAATATATGAGAAAAAATAGAAGAGAAAGGCAGAGTTGTATGATGAAATAATAAATGTAAAATGGAGCAAGTCAGAATTAGAATGAGATTTCATCTAGCAGCACTAAGCAGTACAGGAGCACTTTTCAACGGACATCTTGAAGTGCCAGCACTGAGGTTTGAATTGGAACTGGAGAAAGGGATTAAGTAGGAAACAGTGTCAGGACACAGATGAGTAGGAGGACAGTGATACAATGTAGTTCATTTATACATTTTATCAATTAACTACATTGTATGAATATCGTTTCTAGCGGTCAGATCCCACATGGGGTGTAACTGCTATTAATGTTACGGTTTTCTCTCTCTGACCAATCATAGCAAAGCTGATCTCCTGGACTGTCATTCACAACAGCGCTCCTTAAGGACCAGTATGCATTATGTAAGGATTAAAAGGGGTCAGTACATATCATTGCCCCAGGGGTCCTGCACCTGCAACAGGTACACTTTCTGACAGTCATATTTGTAGCTGAGCCGTCCTCTAAATGTATTTCAATTTCATGACCCCATCGTTACTGTACATGGTCTACGTTTACACCCCCCGCCCTGTTTTGCCCCTCCAGATGCAAGGACACACAAGTTATAGATACACAAAAGCATCTATTTATATTACACACAGTAAGTAATTAAAATGTTGTTCATTACTAAAAACAGACATAGTCTGGATCCAGAAAAAAAAGGGTTAAGAAAAGAGAATGGTTTCTCAGCCCCTGTGTTCCAGTCCCACAAAAGGTCATATTTATGGATTACCTTAACCATGCATTAATCTGTTTGACCAGTTCGGTAATTTACCCACAAAGTTTTCCCACAAAGAGGAATAATGATAACATGATCTATTTTGGGAACTTAAGGACCAGGGGCCTGATTCATTAAGGATCTTAAATTAAGAAGTTTCTTATTTAAGTCTCCTGGACAAAACCATGTTACAATGCAAGGGGTGCAAAATAGTTTTCTGTTTTGCACATAAGTTAAATACTGACTGTTTTTTCATGTAGCACACAAATATCAACTTTAAATCTCAGTGTACAAATAAGCTATCAAGTATTTGTGTGCTACGTGAAAAAACAGTCAGTATTTAACTTATGTGCAAAACAGAAAACTAATTTGCACCCTTGCATTTTAACATGGTTTTGTCCAGGAGACTTAGATAAGAAACTTCTTAATTTAAGATCCTTAATGAATTGGAGAGCTTACATTCTAAATGGAAGAGGGCACAGGCCCCAGAGGTGAGAAACTGTTAGATCTCCTAATGTTCTGTTAATAGGGGGAAGACTTTACAATAAAATAAATTATAAAAAATACAAGGTAAAACTTTAGTTGAAGACAATCATTATCATAGCTGCTGTTATATGTAGTTTGCACTGAGGAATAATTGTTCATTTAAGGTAGATTGTGTTTTTATGGATTTGTGAATGCAAAGAAGATAACAACATTTGTACATAAGAAAACTAATGTAAGTAATATTTCTTAAGTTTACTTTATATATCTAATGAAACATGATTTGATTGATTTTAGCTTTATATATAATTGAAAGAAAATCTACCATTTCAGCAACATGAACTATAGCTTAACTACAATGTACGGTCTCTCTTAGGTATTGTCCGCCCTACACCTTGGATTTCATGTCTGCATTTATTTTGTCCACCTTGTATGCCCATGTTTTATGTATGTCCTGTTTTCCCTCCTGTCTGGTGTTGCGGAGCACTATGACGCTTTACAAAATTAACAGTAATAATTACTACAAGTAGAAATGATATCTAATGACCCCTAGTTACTATCCTTGATTTGGTAAGCAGGACACTACACCACATTCATTCCATAGCATTGTTGTTGTAACAGGTGACAGGTGGGAAGAGGCTATAGTAGATGTTGATTATTAAGAACATGTAAAATCTGAAAATAAAGAAAGCATTTGCTGCCTACTGAAATATAATAAGGCATGCCAGAGGGATAAAATGATCATTTTCATCTATTGTCACAGAAGTACAATAACTACTGAAAGGACTTCATTTCTATTCATTCAGACAAGATGATAGTTTTCATAAAACAGGTGTTTTCCCTTTTTCATTTTGAGAAAAATTATTTGTGTCCTTATACAATATCGTCAAATGTTATTTTGCAATCCCATCACTAGTAATCACCACACTGAATCAGACTTTCCCACAACCTTCAAATCTTTAGACGCTCTTTGAAAACCTATCTCTTTTGCTGAGCTGACCTTGTCCCCGATAACACTATTCACACCAATGCACTTTCACAACTGTCCCAGTCTCCAATCTGAACCACATTTGCTCCTCTTGTTTCAACTGTGCCCTCTTCCACTTAGAATGCAAGCTCTCTAATGAGCAGGGTCCTTCATACCCTTTGTTTTCATGTCTGCGTTTATTTTGTCTACTTTGTATGTCCCTGTTTTATGTATGTCCATGTTTTATGTATGTCCTGTTTTCCCTACTGTACAGCGCTGCGGAGCACTGTGGCGCCTTACAAATCTTCCATAATTATAATAGTACAACTAATAATTGTTTAAATAGAGTAGAAAGATTCACTGTAACCTTCCCTCAGATATGTTGGTTTATATTATGAACGACCTTTGTGGCATGACTGAAATAACTATCCCACTATGAGGTACTGGTAATTATGTATGAATGTAAAAAAATGTGAAGACACAAAGCTAAAACCATAACATTACATACTGCTTTGTGATGTTATGCAGTCCATATGGTTATGCCATATTGTTCCTATGAGCATTTGCATGGATTAGTGTGGAAAGATTAATTGATTGAGATACAAGCATATCTATGCACATTATGGTGGACAGGGCTTGCCAAGCATGGTCAGATTGGGATATTCAATATGGGATTCAGCACACTAATGCAAACTAAGAACTCTCAGAATATCATTGTAGCTATATTATAATAAACTGGAAGGGGTTGAGAATGCACAAATTCGGAAACAATTCATGATTATGCAGTAGTTCAAGTCTTTTTAGCAGTGCCAAATGGATGCATTTTACTCTCAGAGGTAACCATAGTTGTATTGTAGAAAGGTACAGGCGTTACTAGTATAGTAAGATGAGCAAAGTGCCATTAGTGCAAATAAATGTTCAAAGTGCATAGAATATAAAATATATAGCTTATATGGAGATTATAATAATTCTTCTTGGGCCATATCAGTCACTTGCGGCACTGACAAAGAGCAAATAAAACAACTGACAGTGTAGTAACTAAAGTAATCCATAGAATCAATGCCCTTACTAAACATATAGTGAATTCATACCAACGATGTAATATATATTCTGCTGATCTAGTAGTTAGACTTTAACATTGCCTTTCCCTTCTTTCTAAAGTATCAGCTATTTGCTCCATCCGATTAATCTCTTTATACTGCTTCTGATTGGCTGGATCAGTTGGAGTGACTCTAAGCTGACTCAAGCCAGCTGATCATTGGGGGGCAGCCTTCCTCAATCATTTTCCCAGGGCCATCTTAACAACATTATGGGTCCCCAGGCAAAGCAGTGCACCGGGGCCCCTAGATATAGATATAGATATAGATATATAGATGTATACAGATACAGATATAGATATAAAGAGATAGAGATAGATAGATGTACTTGCTCAGTGACCCTTGTAGGTTTTTTTTGTAGGTTTTTTTCTTTTGCAGGATTATTTATTCTCATTAAGAGCTGTGCCTATGGGGCCCCCTTGCCCGTTGGGCCCCCGGGCAGCTGCCCACTGCCCAATGGAAAAGATGGCCCTACATTTTCCCACTCATTTTAGGCAAATTGGGTATTAACCCCCACACTAATGTCCTGAGGCTCAGCATATATTCGCTGTAACATGCTATATGCTTCATGCACAAAAACAAAACTGTTTCTACTATAAAACATACAATTTAAAGTGGCCACGGTGCTTACAGGCCATCGTGTATATGAGACATTTGGCCACATGCTTTGTGGTGATTAAATGTATTTTTGTCCAAAATTTAGATGGACTTGGAAGTTGCATTTTGTGAGAAATGGCTTGAGTCTTGTCAATCAAACTCATAGCCTTGTACAGATTAAGGGAGAGTGTTGTCACATGCAAGGAGTGACCAGTTCCTGTCAGAAATCCTTGTATATCCTTTAGTTCATTTTCTGTAGGACCCTTGGTAGCCTACCTGTTGAGTTTTCTCCTTGTCCTGTCATCAACTTTGGAATGATGTCCTGATCTTGGCAATGTCCCTGTTGTGCCACATTTTATCCACTTATTTATTATAGTCTTCATAGCGTTTCATTTTACGTGTAACACCCTTGAAATAACTCTATACTCCTCTCCTAATTGGTACCATTAAACAGTGAGTTACCGTAGGTGCTTTGAAAGCTCCTTGCAGGTCATGGTGTCCATGAGAAAAGTCATGTACTGAAGTGTTTGAATGGACTAAATATACTTATTTGATACAACTACAGTCTGTCTTAAATCCTTGAGTCTCGTCTCAACTGGAATCTATCTATCTATATGTGTATGTGTATATATATATATATATATATATATATATATATATATATATATACCCACATTGTACCTTTGATAGGAGAGAGCAGTTGGTTTAGATTCTATAGTCTATCAGTTACTATTGCAATTTTCAGACCAAGCAGTCTAATGATTCATCATTATGTATATGTTATCAGTCATTATACTTAATTAGAATAAGATAATTTAATTGTAAATGTTATTTCAAATTATTTTTGTGCTTTTCTAAATTACAAGGGCATTCAGCTTGGAGTACATTTTTACTCTGTCTCAATTTCATTTAAAAACTTCTTTATCTAGAAGTAATACAATATTGCTTGTTCTTTTTAGTAAATTACAATAGAGAATGTGACAATTGTCACTGGCTATTTACTCTGTAAATGAAAAGAAATGAACCTACATAAAGGGCTTCTTTTATGTTGTGTATGAGGGTTTTCAACCTCATTTTCTATTTGTTGTGAAATAAGGCATAGTAACCCGATACACTCAATTACATTAAATGTGGATTGGTTTGCTTGTTTGAATGTTATGAACTGGTGCATTGTATAAGTGGCATATATTGAATTATGGCATACGTTACAGTTTTGACAATTCTTGTATTTTTCAGCATGTTGTTTACTGAGTGCAATGCAAACTGCACATTTCTGTGTATATTCTTGCATTGGCTTTTGTAGTACTTTGGCAATCATACAGCTACAGTAGGCTGAGATGTAACTGCAATGCCTGTGTCTGTTTACTAACATTTACTCTAAGGGCAGTGGTTCCAAAACTGTGCGCCGCGGCTCCCTTGGGTACGCTGCAATCTCACAGGGGTGAGCAAGGCGGAGGACTTCTTGGTAATTATTAGGGGTGCTTTGAAAAAATTATGGACGCCCTAAGGGTGCCTCGAACTCAGAAAATTTGGAATCCATTGCTCTAGGGGCAGAACTGAAAACTGCAAAGTCTAGTTTAAGTGCAGGCAACCTGTACAGCTTTATCTTTCTATGACTTTTATTTGTCTTTTGAACCTTCTCCAATAGTTTGGACATTTCTAGACTCTCCAAGCTGTACATATAAATAAAAATTCCCTGGACATTTCTTTGTTCTCACATTACGCTGCTTGTTGAATTCTGTTTTCATGATAGTTTTCAGCAAGTTGTCTGCACTTTGTATTTTCATATTCTTTGGTTCACTAGATTATCAGCTGAAGGTAATGTATTGCTTAGGAAAGATTTTCTCCATTCATTTATTTAATACAATTAATATCTATTTTAGTATATTATGCATTTTTTATATAAGATACCATACTTGCCAACTCTCCCAGAATGTCCGGGAGACTCCCGCATTTTGGGTGAGTCTCCCGGACTCCCGGGCAGGGCCGCCGAGAGGGGGGGGGAGCGGGTACTAATTACCCGGGCCCGGCATGTCAGGGGGCCCGGCCCGGGCCCTTGCGCTGCTGATTTTTTTTAATTTTTTAATTTTTCTTTTCAAAACGTTTTTTTTCCTTTCCTTTTTTTTTTTTTTTTTGGCGGGGGGGGGTGGGGGGGGGGCTCGGTCGTTGGTGGGGGGAGCAGGCTAGTTTAAAAAAAAAAAAAAACATACTCACCTGATCGCGGAGCCGGCATCCCTCCTCTCTGCTGCTCTGTGCTCTATTCAGACTGTCTGAATGCTGGGTGTGATGTCATCATGTCATGCCCAGCATTCAGTCAGTCTGGAGCAATGGAGCGCAGAGCAGCAGAGAAGACCAAGAGAGGAGAAAAGGTAAGTGAAGGGAGGAAAACGAGGGGGGCACAGAGGGGTTAAAAAACGGGGGGGGGGGGGCAGCATGACAGAGGGGTTAAAAAATGAGGGGGAGCACAAAGGGGTTAAAAAACGGGGGGGCAGCATGACAGAGGGGTTAAAAAATGAGGGGGCACAAAGGGGTTAAAAAACGGGGGGGCAGCATGACAGAGGGGTTAAAAAATAAGGGGGGGCACAGAGGGGTTAAAAAACGGGGAAGCAGCATGTCAGAGGGGTTAAAAAATTAGGGGGAGCACAGAGGGGTTAAAAAACGGGAAAGCAGCATGTCAAAGGGGTTAAAAACGGGGAAGCAGCATGTCAGAGGGGTTAAAAAATGAGGGGGAGCACAGAGGGGTTAAAAAATGGGAAAGCAGCATGTCAGAGGGGTTAAAAATTGAGGGGGGAGCACAGAGGGGTTAAAAAACGGGAAAGCAGCATGTCAGAGGGGTTAAAAAATGAGAGGGGCACAGATGGGTTAAAAAATGGGAAAGCAGCATGTCAGAGGGGTTAAAAATTGAGGGGGGAGCACAGAGGGGTTAAAAAATGGGAAAGCAGCATGTCAGAGGGGTTAAAAATTGAGGGGGGAGCACAGAGGGGTTAAAAAACGGGAAAGCAGCATGTCAGAGGGGTTAAAAAATGAGAGGGGCACAGATGGGTTAAAAAATGGGAAAGCAGCATGTCAGAGGGGTTAAAAATTGAGGGGGGAGCACAGAGGGGTTAAAAAATGGGAAAGCAGCATGACAGAGGGGGTGAAAAAATGAGAGGGGCACAGATGGGTTAAAAAACGGGGCAGTATGGCACAGTGGGGTTAATAAACAGGGGTCAGCATGGCACAGTGGGGTTAAAAAATGGTGGGCAGCATGACACAGTGGGGTTACAAAGGGGGGGGGAGGCATGGCACAGTGGGATTGAAAAAGGGGGGGAGCAGCATAGTATAGTCTGATGAAGGGGAGCCAGATGAAGGGGGCAAAAACAGCATGGAGGGCACAGTGTGATCATAAGGCATGGCGATGATGAAGGGGCACATTATTGTAATATTGGAGCTGGAGGAAGGCCTAATTATCAATCGTGGGTGCTATTGATTTAACGCTGGGGCTGGCTGTAATTTTCTAAATGTAGCCATTTTTTTTTCAAAATAGGTCCTTCAACATTTCTGGATCCGGACAAGCCACAACTAAAGAAAGCAGCAGCCACAGGTGGAGAAAGTGAGAAGAACAGGTAGGAGAGAGCAGCACAGTGTGTGAAATGTTGTGATTCTAGTAGGGACAATACCAATTTTTGGTGAATGTTGTGTCCAATGTAAGGTGTAGGCCAAGACTGAACTGTTTGTGTACACACTGCATTGTTTGTATACTACCCTGTGGTGGTAGATGTCCTGAAAGTCAGGAGTGCTTAAACATATGTGACGCTCCGGCGAATTGAGAGCCTAGTGGTTTTTATGTTAGCCACGCCCCAATGGCACGTTTGCCACGCCCCCAAATGCATGACCGCACCTCCCAAAATTTTTGCACTGCCGTTTGGCTAGCCACGCCCCTGAATATATGACCATATACATAATTCTTTTTGCGCCGCCGTAAGGCGGCGCAAAAAAATTTTGGGGCTTACTTCACTATGAGGGGGGCCCCATGAATTTGTTGTACCCGGGCCCTGAATTCTTCTTGGCAGCCCTGCTCCCGGGAGAGTATGGCAAAATCCTGCATCTGTAGAATTAGGGCCAAAATACAGCGATACTCCGCGAATCGCAGCATTTGGCCCCGCCCCCACTGTAAAATGACGCTATTGCGTCATTACGTCACGGGGGGCGGGTTCAAAATGACGCGATTTTGGAGTCCCGCCTCCCGCACGCCCACCTCCCCCACGGCAGCTCCCGGAAGGCAATGGAAAAAAGTTGGTAAGTATGTAAGATACAAAGAGGCACATTTTTAATGTGTGGCTGGTTTTCTATTGCTGCTTATCACTTGAAATCCTGTAGATAGATATCCAGTTATCCATATATCTATCCAGAAGACATAAAATGATGCCATACAAAACTTTATGGCAGTAAACTGATAAGTATTACTTGTTGAGGTATTGCAACAGATTTAATGTTGCATGAATGATTACACTGGAGGGACTGCATGTGGAGCTGTTCTTAAATGTGTTATTGGGTTTATCACTCTGTATTATAGTATTGTACTCTGTTGTACATGGAATCTTCTGGTTTTCTTCTCATGTTGATGTTACATGCAAGATGTGTTCTGTCTGTATGCTGATCAAACTGCACAGTTTAATATAAAGTTATTATTCCACAAGGGACTTCCCAGTGTGTGCGTATGGACTGTGTATGAAAGAAGCGCAATCTGCAACAGGTTATGGGTCTATACTAGAGATACACAGGCTCGGTTTTCTAAAAAAACAAGTCCCCTCAAACATCCCAAATCTGAGTACCGAGCTGAGCCGGCTTTGTACTCTCCTGCTTCTTCGGATCTGACATCTAGGCAAAATGTCATTGTTGCATCGTCAGATCTTGCGGGTTTTGGATTCCATAAGTATCTCCCTTCCCAAGAGATCCGGCGCCATTGCTCACACAGACACAGGAGGGGTAGCATCGTTCTTGTCACTCTCCAGTCTCCAATGCCATTGCTCACACAGACACAGGAGGGGTAGCATCATTCTTGTTACTCTCCAGTCTCCAGTGCCATTACTGACACAGACTCAGGAGGGGTAGCATTGTTCTTGTCACTCTTCAGTCTCCAGTGCCATTGCTCACACAGACACATGAGAGGTATCATCATTCTTGTCAGATACAGATCCAAAACCAAAACCAATACCAATTCACGTGAGGATGGTTTTGCCAAAATGAAAATGAAAACCAAAATACAAAGTTAATACTGATTCAAAACCAAAATCAAAACCAAGCCAGTGAACATCCCTAATATACACATGCATAAAGAACACAAGCAAAAGCATAAGGAACCTCAACCCAGACACCAGAATCCCAGACATGCAAGAAACAGTAATCCAGTTACAAGGACCTAGGCACAAGAAACATCTGCAGAGCAAATGTGAGTAACCCACTGTTATACCACAGAGGGAATACAGATATAAAAAGCAAGTAAATGGCAAGCAACACAGATATAAGACTAGCAGTAACCAAGCTATCTAATGATAACTATCAACTGTGGAAATTCAAAGTTAAAATGTTGTTGTCTAAAGCTGAGTACACACTACAAAAAATTTCTAACGATGCAATATCGTTAGCGATTTTACCAACAACTGAAGCATGCCGATTCATGCATGCACACTAGATGTTTTAAACAATTTTTACACAATTTAGCGTTTGTGCTGTGATTTTTGTCTGTCATAACCATCATCTCAAATGATCATGATGTTGTGAACAGCGCAGGAGACAGAGACAGAGCCGCACAGACTACAATCCCCTTCCCTACACTCCAATGACTCACCAGATCACTGCCTGCGACTTGTTTAATCTAAGTATCTCTCTCACATCCTCCGGCACTGCCGCCTGAAGAAGAAAAACAAAAGTGAGGATCTGCTTGCACCAGGTGACAATATGTCTGAGGCCACGACAATGGGGCAGAGACACTCACTCTACCCTGCCTGCCGATTCTTCATTTTACTCTGGGCCAGAAACCGGCGCTACAAATTCTTGGGATTAGAAACAGTTCCGCCCAGGTACTTTACTCGCCAATAAGCGAGGGCCCACTCAGAGGTAGGGAAGCCTAGCAGCTATACTCACCGAGTTGCTCCTACTTCTGACTCCTGCTCCCTCGCGTTCCTCTGTCACCTGCATTGTCAACACACAGTCTCCCACCTACACTAACCGTGAGACTATTGTTTACCACCCACAGAATGCTACTAGCTAAACAACAGGTGCCCTGATCCTACAACAACTAATGACCAGTCAGATGTAATAGAGGGTGAATACCCTTACAGCGCTACATATACCGCTTCTGCAGATCAGTAAATTGAAACTTTACACCAAAGTTAGAATGACATACAAAAAAAGATAATTAAATGACTTTTCTGCGCTGCGGTTTTCCGAACACAACTAATAAAATAGATCTTATAAGTATAAAACAAAAAATGATACTTATATCGACTGATGGTATGATGTTCAAGTCCTTTCAGATGATTATGAAAATTTTACAGTAGATTCTTTAAGATTGGCACTTCAAAATACACATAAACCTTCCGCTCCTCCCTTTTTCTTCAAAGCCTCTCAATAGATGTAAAAAACAGAGAGGTATATCTTTTAGGTAGTAGTAAAAAAAAAACATAAGTGTTCCTACCGCGGAGTAAGTAGTAGTCAGTACATCACATGTAAGCCATTCTAGCAAATAGGTCGTACACAGATAGTTATAATCAAGAAGTCAGTTACGTCCGGATGTTTCGCTGCAGAGTTGTGAAAGGAGTGGACTCGCAGGCTGAACGATCACTGAAGTCTAAGTCTGGACGACTTCTGTCTTGGCAGGCAGACACGGAGGAAACGCAGTAATAATCACCGACTAGTTTCGATCCTATTCATTGGATCTTTTTCAAGGTAATGAGCGTAGCAGACTGTGTTTCCTTTTATAATTCACTCCGATCACATGATCGGATCCAAAAAGTGTATGGAAGCGCCAATTAATAAAGGAAAGATTGTTTTCATTACACACAAACTTAAATTTACATAGACAATAAAAATACATATGAACAAATGGCAAGGTGCATCACATAATTTTGAACTTTGTAATACATTTGGAAAAATTGTCTCCGATCACGTGATCAATAATCAGGGTGATCCGTGAATAAGTACATAGTATGCATATTCATTCATATTTATAAGATATTCTCAGAAAACTATATTCCCATGGGGATAGAAGAGTATAGTAATCTATTTCCCGACATCTTATAAGTGCAAAAGTACTTGTAGAAATTCGGAGATGAAGGGAAATGGCACATCGTGTCACATATAAGCATTCCCTATAAAATGGAATCAATTATTTCCAATTGTGTGGATATTAATCCTTGATGATATAAATATATGATCAGTGATGTCTGTGTGAATATAAGTTATGATAATTAGATAAATTAAATCCACTAAAAATGCAAGAAGTGAGAGAATTAAAGGTATGAGACCATGTGTCAATTGCCCTTCTACAAAGAAGTTCAATATATTAAATAGACAAAACAGATGTTAATTTGCATAATTTCATCCTTCTGAAACTAAATAAATAGAGGAGAAAAACAGGATTTAAATGGGATTGAATCATTCTTAAAAGCATTTCAATTCGAAATCTTTATTTAATCCTGTTGGTATCAATGTATTAAGCCTAAAAATCCACATCATTTCTCTCTGAGATAATTTATTGTTAATGTCTCTACATTTCCAATCCCCTTGTACTAGATCTATACCAATAAAATTCCTTATATCACTAATGTTGCATTTATGATGGTCTTTAAAATGCATAGATAGAGAGTGTTGCTCGTATCCTATTTTAATATTTCGAATGTGCTCATATATGCGTCTTTTCAGGGGACGTGATGTTTTTCCCACGTAGCATAATCCGCATTTACATTCTATTAAATAGACAACATTACTTGAATGGCATGTAATAAAAGATTCTATTTTATAAGAGTTGTTATGAATGGCAAATTCTTCTATTTTGCTACTGTTATGGGCAATCTGTCTACAAGGGAGACATTGTCCACAGCAGTAAAATCCCTTAGACTTAATTCTCCCTTGTCTGGGGGATTCTATTGAGGCTCCCTTTACTAACTTGTCCTTCAAAGTTTGTGAAATCCTGTATATAAAGGAAGGCTTATTGGGGAGAATCTCTGCAAGGTATATATCTTTTCCTAAAATATGCCAAAATTTCGATATAATTTGTTCCATCTTTTTATATGTATGGTTATAGTCAGTAATAAAGGATAGTTGAAAATCTTTGTTATCAGGTCTTTTTGAGGGTTTTAAAAGAGACTTACGATTTATCATTTCTATCTCCTCTTTGGCTTTGCTGAGTAGTTGATCGTTATAGCCTTTACTTTGAAAACTTTCATACATTTTATCCATCTGTATGGAAAATGAAGTGTCATCTGTACAGTTCCTTCTAATTCAAAGGAACTGCCCATATGGGATTCCCTTCAACCAGTTAGGGTGATGTTGGCTAGAAGGTGGAATGTGAGTGTTGGTGTCCGTAGGTTTATGATAACATTGTGTCTGTATCTTCCCGTTCTCAATGTAAATTTGCAAATCCAAAAAATGGGCGGAAGAGCGACTAACATCAAATGTATATTTGATGTTCCAATTATTGAAGTTGAGGCTAGTACAAAAAATGTCTAAAGAGAATCTATCCCCACTCCAAAGGAAAAGTATATAATCTATATACCTTCTCCAGGATACCAGGTTCGCTCCGAGTCTGTCATTGACATGAAGATGTTCCCAATGAGCCATAAACAAATTGGCATAACTCAGAGCGAACCTGGTACCCATAGCTGTTCCTGTTTTTTGGAGAAAGTATTCACCCTTGTAATAAAAATAGTTATTCTCCAAAAAAAAAGATAATTCCTTCCAAGAGAAAATGTTTAAAATTTTCATCTATGGTGGATTTATCCCCAAAAAATTTAACTGATGTTATGCCCTTTTTATGCTCAATTATAGTGTATAAGGAAGTGACATCAGCTGTCACCATATACATACTTGAGTTCCATGAGGTATTTTCTAGATGGTTTAACACTTCTCTGGTATCTTTTAGGTATGAGGGATTGTTTTGTACTAGGGGTTGTAGATGATGGTCGATATAAGCAGATAGATTAGCTGTCAGGCTATTTACCTCAGATATAATGGGGCGGCCTGGTGGATGGACCAGATCTTTATGGATCTTCGGAAGAATATATATATATAGGGGGTGGTATGGGGATGTCTTCTCAAAAAATCACACACCTCTTTGTCAATAGTACCAATATTTTCATATTTAGTAATAAGATTTTCAAATTTCTTCCTTATTACATTAGTGGGGTCACTTTTTAATTTGTGGTAAGTATTCTTATCCGACAGTTGTTTATTAATTTCTTTTAAATAATCAGCTTTGTTTAAGACTACAACTCCTCCCCCTTTGTCAGCGGGCTTGATGATTAAACTAGAGTCATCTTGAAGTTCCTTTAATGCTAGTCTTTCTTTATGAGACAAATTGAAATGAATTCTCTCTTTCTTTTTATGCATGTTTTTAATTCATCAGCCACAAGTTTTCCAAAGGTCTCTATATAAGGACCCTTGATATAAGATGGATAAAATGTTGAAGGTTTTTTAAATTTAATCAATTTATCCGAATTACAATCTCCAGAGTTAGAATCTTTATTTTTCATCTGGAAAAATTTCTTAATGGTTAATTTTCTAATGAATTTTTGTAGGTCTAAGAAAGTTCTAAAGGGGTCTGCTCCTGAAGTAGGTGCAAATTTTAAACCCTTCGAGAGAAGTGACAGTTCTTCTTGGCTGAGTACACGTGAACTTAAATTATAGACATTACAGGGCACATTTGGATGTGTGGAAACGGAAGCAGCCTTACTATTAGCTAACAACTTCCTAGCCTTTAATTTCTGTTTAAGCTTTAAAAACCTAACTTTGTTGTTCCCACCCCTTTGTCCCATTTTTTTCTTCTTTATATCTGTATTCTTATTCAAAATGGTACATTTTCCTTCAATTATTGGAATTGAGACCTTCTTTCCCTCCTTTTCTGTCTCTGAGGTCTTTTTTTCTTCCACGTGGAATGAGAGTGAGGAAAAGAGGAAGGGAAATCCTCTCTGTCTTTTAAAATATCAAACCTATTATGGGATTCAAAATTCACAGGTTGTTGGCGATCTTTATAACTCCTATTTCTAGGTTGTTGGCGATCTTTATAACTCCTATTTCTAGGTTTCTTTGATGAGTTAAACCATTCTGAGGGGTCATAACTCTCTCCACCCTTGGATGTGGAGGGAAGAATGTCACTATCATAATCAGATGAATTCAATCTATGTGGAGATATAGATTGATCCTTTCTTTTTCCCAATGGACCATCCTTTCCGTGAGTTTTATGTTGTTGAATATCTCTTAAAAATTTCTTGTGTTTTTTTAGAAATCAGAAATTTGGTATCACGAGACATCTTATCTCTAATATTCTGTAGTTTCAATTTGACATCATTAAGGTCTTCAAATGGAGTGATAAGGGACTGTAAGCATAACATTTCTTCTTCCATTTGACTAAGAGTTTTTCTCTTATCTGTTAGAATAAGTTCCATTAAAGAAAAAGAACAACATTGTAATATTAGATCCCATTTCTCTTTAAATTCAGTTGTTGCAGATGTAAAGGAAGGATTTTTGGTGATTTGCAATCCTTTAGCTACAATAAGGTCAGTTACATATTGCTCCAAGGTTGCCACTTCCCACCAAATTCTATTTTCTTTGAGAAGTATGGTTTCTAATTTACCCAAAATAGAATCAATGTTTTCATCACATAATTCTATAGAGCTGTTATTCCTATCAAAAATATTAGTGGCCATATTAACTCTATCATTAATGTGTGGGAACATGATGCGCTAAAATAGGGTAAAAAGGTGTATAGTGAACAGATGTAATAGAGGGTGAATACCCTTATAGCGCTACATATACCGCTTCTGCAGATCAGTAAATTGAAACTTTACACCAAAGTTAGAATGACATACAAAAAAAGATAATTAAATGACTTTTCTGCGCTGCGATTTTCCGAACACAACTAATAAAATAGATCTTATAAGTATAAAACAAAAAATAATACTTATATCGACTGATGGTATGATGTTCAAGTCCTTTCAGACGATTATGAAAATTTTACAGTAGATTCTTTAAGATTGGCACTTCAAAATACACATAAACTTTCCGTTCCTCCCTTTTTCTTTAAAGCCTCTCGATAGATGTAAAAAACAGAGAGGTATATCTTTTAGGTAGTAGTAAAAACATTTATTCAAAATAAAAACATAAGTGTTCCCACCGCGGAGTAAGTAGTAGTCAGTACATCACATGTAAGCCATTCCAGCAAATAGGTCGTACAAAGATAGTTATAATCAAGAAGTCAGTTACGTCCGGATGTTTCGCTGCAGAGTTGTGAAAGGAGTGGACTCGCAGGCTGAACGATCACTGAAGTCTAAGTCTGGACGACTTCTGTCTTGGCAGGCAGACACGGAGGAAACGCAGTAATAATCACCGACTAGTTTCGATCCTATTCATTGGATCTTTTTCAAGGTAATGAGCGTAGCAGACTGTGTTTCCTTTTATAATTCACTTCACTGGAACCGCCAGGCGAACCTGACGGAACTCAGAGTCAGGCACCCAAGTGGAATCGGAGAAAGAACCCCGGAACTCAAATGGGCCTTGCTGCCCTGCCAATGGGGTACCCTATCACTGCCTCAATAACTCTGCATGACCCAGGGAACTACGGGTTAGGAAAATGTGTATCACACACCTGCCGTATGTGATGTAATATAGCTCTCTACTCCCTCAAAGGAACGGATAAACACAAGGGAGAGGACAGGTAACAAGAGTCTACCTTTAATGTTGGCCTGACGTCTTGTACCTGGAAGAGAATTCTAAACACAATCAAAACACAATACATAATGCTATATCACCACACAAGTTCAATAACACGTTAATACTATTCAGAATGGTCTGAGATGGGCAGGTACTTGCGCCGAATAGTTTATAAGCCTAGTATAGTAAACAATAGCAGGAACCTTCTGCTCAAACTGATGCCCAAGCCTATCGCCTGACGTTAATTCTCCAGTCTCACACTGCACCTAAGGGCTTAGTGCTCTGCCTCAATCTATCTGATAAGGGCTCTTATGCCCTCACTATCTATTGGGCTTTATGCCCAAATTATTGTACTGGGCCTTGTACCCCCTCTCTAACTAAGAGCTCTCATGCCCATTATTCCTATAGGCCTTGGGCCCTCTTTGTTGGGCCCAAGGTGTTAAGCCCAGCTCCTCATGGGGCCTAGTGCCCAGATAATTCCCTTCCTATGCCTAACTGTGCCAGGGCCTTGTGTCCACTGCCTGTGCCACGGGCCTAGTGCCTGAAGTGCGGGCTTCCACGCTCTGCCGCCATCTTATTTCTTGATCACGCCGGTCTTTTGATCGCAGAGTAGATCCTAGCCCTGACATGGACTCTCTGCATTCAATGTCTTCTACTAGTCGTCTTCTTCCTTCTCTGTTTGACCGCGCCGCCTCTCGTCCGTCGTCTTCTTCTCTTGATCTCTGCCGACATGACGCCACACGGTGACGCCGCGAACCCTGATTGGCTCGCCATGGCGCCAAATAGGGAGCAGCACTGCGCGGACGGAGGAAGCCCATGGATCCTTGTCTCGCAGGTAAGCCCTCTACAATGTTGTTCACACTGTGCAGATATATGGGCTCTCAGCAGTAATATGATAATTAAATAAAAAGCTGAATCTCAGGGCACACAACATCCACAAACAAAGATTCAGGAAAAGGAAATACATCACCATTCATTCTATTGTACAGCTTTGTATATAGTGTATGATTGTTAACTCCATTCGCAACTGCACAATTACTACAATTTATTTTAATATAATGGCCACAATAAATCAACACAGAGCTTGTGTTTGTGTTGTTGTTTCTCGCTATGGTAAGAACAATGCAAACACATACCCGGAGTGAAAGAAGAAGAAAGAATTGGACTTGTTAGATGAAGGAGTGCTTCCAGAGGAGAGACTCCTTTTCACATATGCCCCTACTGAAAGATATACGGGACAACAACCCAGATGCCCTAGATGACTTCAGGAATTTCCTGTGGATGACTGATCCCACATTCCAGGAGCTGCTCCAGCTTGTCACCCCACTCATCCAGAAGGAGGACACCCATTTAAGGAAATCCATATCAAAGACTAATTGCTACCCTATGATTTTTTGGCCACAGGAAGGACACTGGCTACGGTAATTTTACTTCAAGCTCTGGGTTTGATCATACCTGAGACCTGTGAAGCTATTGTACAAGTTCTGCATTGACAACACATGAAGGTTAGTGAAAGAAAAAGTCTGATTTAAAACAAACATTTTTTATTAAAATAGAATCCAAACATATCAACATATTAAAACCACACAAACAAAATATATACTTTGCCAGCATACAATAGAAGTGTAAAAGTGCTGATTTGGGCCTATAGGCAGAGGAGTATGGAACAGCAGAGAAGGATTGAAGATGGGAAACAAATATTTATGAAAATTGAGGGCAAACATATGTTTCCACTGTATGGCAGCATGCAGTGGAAGCGCTGAATTGGGGCTTAAGGTGAGAGGATAGGTGGTCGGGATGTGGAACCCATCTCTGCACATCAGAAATGGGTTGAAGATGGGATTGCAAAATGAATATTAATGAGAATTAAGGGCAAGCAAGCATTTCCACTGTATGGCAGCATGCCGTGGAAGCGCTGGTTTGGACCTATAGTTGGGAGGGGTATGAGACCCATCTCTGGTGTGCAGACCAGAAATGGGCAGAAGAAGGGAAAATAAAATTAATATTTTAAGTAAAATAGGACACATATAAAACATATAAAAACTTTTAAAAAAAACATCACAGTTGTTGCAGGTGTTCATAATGTTCACTGTTTTCCAAGGATGACAGTCTTCCTGTATACTGTAGCATACTTGTGCTTCCCATAGGTGTTGAAGTCCTGTAGGCAGGAGGGTTACTTATTTGGCTCACCATGATGGGATGTTGCCTGTGGAGTGTTAGTGGATAAAATGTTTGAGATTCGACCAGGTGGAAATGCCCTTTCTCCTGTGTGCGGGTGTGAGGATGGATTGTGTCAATATAGTGTCTGGTGAGAAATAACTCCTTTGTGCCCTATAAATTATATCATTAACCAAATATTCCATCTCCATCCATATTTCGACAGGCAACCTTCTAATTTTTATTTCCAGTGTTACTCCAAGCAGCTCACATTCATTTAGTTCCTTTGTTATTAACTGAGTCGAAGACTGGGTTAACTGGGTCGAAAACTCTATCCTTTTTCTTGTAAATGAGTAGCTTTGTTCATGGTCACGTGTCCTTTTTTCCCCCTCCTGCCACTTTGATCCCCTTGTGGTTGAGTGGCTTTAACAATATCCTGTGTGGGTCTGTCTATGGTAAGCTACGTGTGTATGTCTGTGCTTTCCTGACTGTCTTCTGTTAGCTGGGTGACATGCGGCATTGACCCACATTGTTCTGCCACATCACAGAACCTGGCTTCAGATAAAACAGCTGGCTGTGTAATAAAAACAGTGTAACATGTAAATTAGTATGATAATACATACATGTATTGATTTAACATTACAAGAATCTTTCTCTTACAGTTTCCTGCAACGGTTGAGGAATGGCAACTTATTGCGCAAGATTTTGAAACACTTTGGAATTTCCCACATTCTGACGGCACTATAGATGGCGAGAAATTACAAAATAGAAGTCATTTAAAAATGTGTATTGTGCCTTTAAGATTGCTTCAAATATAATGTATAAGTCTTAAAGAAAAATAATGAGTATGTGGCAATGTTCCAGGAAATATGTGAAACATTAAATTCTAGATATGATAAGTGCTGGTAAGAAATAATTTATTGTAGATAACATTTTAATTGTTAGCATTTTGAAATTCACTTTGCAAGGCTAAAATCATGACAGATTTATTGCCCCATTTATTTTAGACATATGATTCCAGGTGTTATATATTTTTTCCATCTAGAAAGTTTCTGAGTGCTATAAGAATGTGTAATCTTGATTGTAATAGACAGAACAGTTTCTATACACACACGATATGGTGTTGTGTTCTCTCTCTTCTCTAATTGATCAATTGATTGATCAATGCATGAAATAAGAATTCCTTTCATTGTGTGTAGCTCAGCTTCAATCCACGGATAGCATACGTTGGAATTGACAATGGCATACATGTGAGAATTATGCCACCCTCAAAAAATGGATCATATTACTATTACTACAAATGATTCTTCAGCATTATCCTGATAGCCATGGTGGATGCCAACTATGAATTTCTATTTGTGAAAGTGTCAATTGGTGGGACATTGGAGTAGACTCCTTTTCATGACAACTTTAAAAACAATTCACTGAATTTGCAATCATGCACCGAAACACAATTTGAACTAAATTTTGGTTTTGTGCTGCACAACAATATATTAAAACGTTATCCCTTAAAGTCTCAGACCAGAAAGGAGGATCTTCAATTATTGATTGTCAAGAGCAAGGCGACTTGTGAAAAATGCTTTTGGTATCTTGAGTAACTGAATTAGGATTTTCCATTCCACCATAAATCTGTGCCTAGTCAAAACAAACAAGGTAGTGATGGCTTGTTGTGTACTACACAACTTTCTTACATGTAAAAGCCCAGTTTATGCAGCGCAACTAGTTTTATTGAAAATACTATTGAATTTGAGGAAGTGGTAGGGTTGACACCACTGGAGTCTTCACAGATGATAAATCCCAGCCACATGGCAAAGTTAAGCACGGAGGCTTATTTAGAATATTTTAATGGTGAGGGTGCTGTGCCCTAGCAGACTGACATTTTGTAATGTATGTACATTCGTATTGTATGTTATATTGAAAAACTCATTGTCAGCGACAAATATATATTTTATGCATTAACAATGTTGTATTTTTACTTACTATGCCACTTGCTGGTATGTTGTCTGATTGTTGAACGCTATTGTCACGGGCACTAGGAGTCTTTACCCAGGGATCACCAGGTGATGGACTTACCAGAGCAGTATAGGTGGTAATATGGTACTCTGGTAGCGGGGTGATCACGGAACAGGAGACAGCAGATGGTAGAGAATGCTCGTGGAAAGTCTATGACTAGCAGCACTGGTAATATATAGGTAATAGTACACGAGGAACTGAATGGACAAAGGAAACGTGAGGGTAGTCAGTGGTCTGCGGTAGCAAGTTGTACCACTGCTATAGTGAGGAGGAATGTCCAGAAGCAACGAGGAGGTGATGGGAGTCAGCGGTCTGCGTTTAGCAAGTTGTACCGCTGTCTAGGTGAGGGAACGGAATCCAGGTGAAGGTATCCGGGAAGTCAGTGGTCTGCGTTAGCAAGTTGTACCACTGCTATATGGAAGGATACTGAAACAGGAATCAGTGGTCTGCCTCTAGCAAGTTGTACCACTGAAATATATATGTGAGGAGGAGCACGGGGAGATAAATGTAATGCAAAGTATACACGGGCACACTGAACTTGATCCCACGATGATATGCACAAAGTAGTAATAACAGAGCAGCACTGCACAAATATACAAAGTCTCAGGAACTATCCAGACTAAAAGGTAACACAGTCAAATGATGGCAATAGTCTCAGTGGATAGGCAACTTCAGAGAAGAATAACTCAGTCCAGCAAGGTATGCAATACACGAGCACAGTCAATGATAAGTATGCATACCGTGGTTCAGAAGAGCAGGCTGTCAGAAGGGAGTGCAGAGATACCTGAGCGGCAGGAGGCCGGCAGGATGCAAAGTCCCAGGGAAATGGAAGCGGTATCCAAGTAGGTGCAGCGCACAGGTAGGTAGACCAGCAACGATGGAACAATACTCAGGAAGCCGTAGTATATAGGACTGGTCACCGGGAGATCACTGAAGAGTAGAAGCGGAATCCAAGTAGAGGACAGCAGCGGAGCGTTGATTCAATGCAGACAGGCGAGTTGACACAGGCAGGAACACTATAGAAGCACGAAGAGTGGATCAGCTGGCTGCAGACACGAGTAGAACTGAAGGGTAGCGGCAAGCAGGACACTGCAGGTACACGGAGGTAGCGGATAGTAATCAGCAGGTGCAGTCACGAGGAAACACGGGAGAGTTGAGATGAGCAGGAACTGTTGAGCACGGAGGCAGCGGATAGGAATCAGCTGGAGCAGTCTCGATGAAACACGGGAGAGTTGAAGTGAGCTGATAACTGTAGTGCACGGAGGCAGCGGATAGGAAACAGCTAATACAGTCACGATGAAACACAGGAGAGTTGAAGTGAGTAGATAACTGTAGTGCACGGAGGCAGCGGATAGGAATCAGTTAATACAGTCACGATGAAACACTGGAGAGTTTGAAGTGAGTTGATAACTGTAGTGCACGGAGGCAGCGGATAGGAATCAGCTAATACAGTCACGATGAAACACAGGAGAGTTTGAAGTGAGTTGATAACTGTAATGCACGGATGCAGCGGATAGGAATCAGCTAATACAGTCACGATGAAACACAGGAGAGTTGAAGTGGCCTGGAAACCACAGGAGAGTTGAAGTGGTCTGGAAACCACAGGAATCAGCTGGGCTGAATACACGAGGAAACACAGGAACACCTTCAGAGGCTCATGGGGAATGAGACTCCAAGATCAGGCCACGAGGCATAGACAACAGGTGCTTCAAATAGGGAGTGCCGCCCGATCAGCCAATCAACCAAAAGGAACAGGCACTGAAGGCCTGAAAGGGCTGCCCATGCGCAGACCCTCAGGATGGCGGACAGCCACGGCTCCCAAACACACGGGAAGAAGCACTCACAGTCCGGTGAGTGACAGGCTGCTACATTTGGCACAGAAGTTACTTGGGCGACTAAAGTCTGATAACATTGCAGCAACTGTTGTTGACGAACATCTTGTTGTTCCATACGGGTAACCAGATACCGCAGCATCTCTATAGCTGTAGGTTCCGAATCTGGGTCTGTCATGGCCTGATCTTACTGTCACGGGCACTAGGAGTCTTTACCCAGGGATCACCAGGTGATGGACTTACCAGAGCAGTATAGGTGGTAATATGGTACTCTGGTAGCGGGGTGATCACGGAACAGGAGACAGCAGATGGTAGAGAATGCTCGTGGAAAGTCTATGACTAGCAGCACTGGTAATAAATAGGTAATAGTACACGAGGAACTGAATGGACAAAGGAAACGTGAGGGTAATCAGTGGTCTGCCTCTAGCAAGTAGTACCACTGAAATATATATGTGAGGAGGAGCACGGGGAGATAAATGTAATGCAGAGTATACACGGGCACACTGAACTTGATCCCACGAGGATATGCACAAAGTATTAATAACTGAACAGCACTGCACAAATATACAAAGTCACAGGAACTATCCAGACTACAAGGTAACACAGTCAAATGATGGCAATAGTCTCAGTGGATAGGCAACTCCAGAGAAGAACAACTCAGTCCAGCAAGGTATGCAATACACGAGCACAGTCAATGCTAAGTATGCATACCGTGGTTCAGAAGAGCAGGCTGTCAGAAAGGAGTGCAGGGAGACCTGAGCGGCAGGAGGCTGGCAGGATGCGAAGTCCCAGGGAAATGAAAGCGGTATCCAAGTAGGTGCAGCGCACAGGTAGGTAGACCAGCAACGATGGAAACAATACTCAGGAAGCAGTAGTATATAGGACTGGTCACCTGGAGATCACTGAAGAGTAGAAGTGGTATGGCAGAGAAAACAGCAGCGGATCGTTGATCCAATGCAGACAGGTGAGTTGACACAGACAGGAACACTGTAGAAGCACGGAGAGCGGATCAGCTGGCTGCAGACACGAGGAGTACTGGAGGGTAGCGATAATCAGGACACTGCAGATACACGGAGGTAGCGGATAGGAATCAGCAGGTGCAGTCACGATGAAACACGGGAGAGTTGAGGTGAGCTGGAACTGTTGAGCACGGAGACAGCGGATAGGAATCAGCTGGTGCAGTCTCGATGAAACACGGGAGAGTTGAAGTAAGCTGGTAACTGTAGTGCACGGGAACAGCGGATAGGAATCAGCTGGTGCAGTCTCGATGAAACACGGGAGAGTTGAAGTGAGCTGATAACTGTAGTGCACAGAGGCAGCGGATAGGAATCAGCTAGTGCAGAAACGATGAAACACGGGAGAGTTGAAGTGAGCTGATAACTGTAGTGCACGGGGACAGCGGATAGGAATCAGCTGGAGAAGTCACGATGAAACACAGGAGAGTTGAAGTGAGCTGATAACTGTAGTGCACGGAGGCAGCGGATAGGAATCAGCTAGTGCAGAAACGATAAAACACGGGAGAGTTGAAGTGAGCTGATAACTGTAGTGCACGGAGGCAGCGGATAGGAATCAGCTGGAGAAGTCACGATGAAACACAGGATAGTTGAAGTGGTCTGGAAACCACAGGAGAGTTGAAGTAGTCTGGAAACCACAGGAGAGTTGAAGTGGTCTGGAAACCACAGGAATCAGCTGGGCTGAATACACGAGGAAACACAGGAACACCTTCAGAGGCTCATGGGGAATGAGACTCCAAGATCAGGCAACGAGGTATAGACAGCAGGTGCTTTAAATAGGGAGTGTTGCCTGATCAGCCAATTAACTAAAAGGAACATGTACTGAAGGTTTGAAAGGGCTGCACATGCGCAGACCCTCAGGATGGTGGACGGCCATGGCTCCTAAACATACGGGAAGAAGCACTCACAGTCTGGTGAGTGACAAGTGTTCACCCTGCCTGCGCTTTGGTTGCCATTACTATATAAGGCAAAGAAGACTTAGCCTCCCTGCCGGTTATAGCGCTTGTGACACTAGTTGTTGACCAGCTACCCTGCACCTCCTTCTTACTTGGCTATCTGTGGCTTGACTTGCCTGTTGTGACCTTGGCTTGTTTAATGGACCCTGATTGTTTACCCTTGCCCTTTGACTTTTTGCCTGCTCCTTGGATTTTCATTGTTTGCTTCCTGCCCATGACCTGCGGTTTGTATATTGACTTTCCTGCTTGCTACGGACCCATGACCTAGGCCTGTCCCTAGTTTTTGACTCCAGTATTCCAGTTCCCTACCCTGCGCTGCGGTTATCCTGATAAGTTTGTACTGCCATAAAGTTAAGTCCTGGGGGCATCTGAGTACCTACGAACGCATCTTGTTCAACGGGAAAAGCGGCTGAAGACCTCTATTAGTCCGGTTCTAAATACTTATCAGATGGCCACGGTCCCAAAAGCTACAAAGAAAAATAAAATCACTGACATAGAAATTGTGGAAATAAAAGAGGAACCGAAAGAAGGTAATAAGATATTGTTAAAAAGGTAGAAGAAAACAAGTAAAGTGTACCATTATTTTGAAAAATGGCTTCTATATTTCAGTTGGTATGGACCAGCATGACAGCATACCTGGCCAGACCCAAGAGAACCATCGGCTCAAAGTGAATTCAAGCAGTGTCGCAGGTAAATAAATGGTAGTAGCCCCATTGTAGAAAATGATTTTGTGTTTTGTTCATTAAACATAATTAAAATAATTTTCCTTTTTCATTTAGATACCAAAGTTAATTCTAATAAAAGTTTGGAAGGAGAGAAGGAGGGCACAAGCACCAATTTTTCTATAACTTTCGGTGATGGAAAAGGTGTGGCCAAGAAGATGGAAAAGCTGAACAAATATTTTAAGGAATTCAGGGCTATCAAAAGTGATGATAAGAAAAAGTTCCACAAATTGGAGAAAAATTACCTAGACTTGTTTGACATGTAAGAAAAAGTTAGGTTTGAAGCCTGTAGCCAGATTAGACATTGAAATAATAATAATTACTACAGAAGTTTAAAATATTGTATTTAGTAGATTACGATATTTTGCAATGTCAGGAATGTCACTTCTTTTTACATCCATTTTTTTTAATTAATTTTTTTAAAGACTTTATTTATTAAAGTTCATCACAAGAAGTAATTACAATCAACAAAAAACAAAAGATACAATATTTTTTTTTTTAACATTTGTTTTGATACTAAAATATGTATATATTATTGGGTATAATTTAAATAAAAATCTTGTTATAATACATATTATTATTACTATTATTATAAATTAATAATTACTCACTATTGTTATTTACAAATGTACATTACCTATTATTATTATTAATACATTAAAGTTGTAGGGATTTAATTGTAGAATACACCCATGAAACCATATAATATAGACATGAGGAGAAGAAAATTGTAATATCTTTAGAGGTTAAATCTCAAATATTAAAAGTGTCTAGCTAGTGTTAATGACTATCATCACTGTGTATTTACATAAGCCTTCAAGTTCCTGCAAGTTATACAATAGATATATAATAATTTATGATAAAGGTAAATTGAGATGACCAAGTATAATTAGAGTGAGAGTCTAAGATTCACAAATGTAGTACCAATAGTAACATAAAACTGAGAATAGACCCATATACGAAGTCTGACAATGTGACGTTTTGAATAAAGGGAAAAAAGAGGGGGGTTAGAGGGGGAGGGAAATAGTGAGGTCGAAACCTAGAATCCCGGGGTTGGAAAGATAATATAGAATATTATCTACAAAATATTATTTATAGAAAAAGGGCAGATATACTTTGGGGAAGATCAGTTGAGTGTGTGATTCCAGAGGAACCATTGTAAATGAACCAATCACCCCAGATTTGAGAGAATATATGAGTTTTCTAATTTAGATATGCAGAAATTTTTTCCATAGATGCCATTTACCAAATGTAATTAATTAGTTGTTGTCTAGATGGAGGATCAGTTTTTTTCCAAAGCTTTGGAACTAGACATCTAGCAGCATTGAGGATTTGAACGGATAATTTATCTGCGTTTTTATCTAAAATCTCGATAGGGTAGCCTAGAAGAAAAATTTTAAAATTTTAAAAAATTGTATAATGTTTACAATTTAAAAATATTGTAAATAACGTTCTGGTTTATTTGTTGCACTTCCCAGATACGTAGGCCTGAAATAAAAGCAAAAACAGAGAACATTTTCTTGCAGACACAGGAAGGACGCAGGTATTAAGAATGTATTACTAGCATTACTATATTACTATCACAGAGGTATTAATGGATATTATGGATGCAATTATAAAAGGTGGACACGACAATACACATATAAATGTATTCGTTTTCTGCCATTATGTTATGTATATTTATGAGAGAAAAAAAAATAAGCGCTGTCTGATATGTATGATAAAGAACTACACGATTGGGCTGCTGCTTAAAGGGATCTGAATGGTTTCTCTACCCCTCAATTGCAAATGATTGCAGAATAGAATACCCTGGCGCTCCAACACAGTAGGATAAAAAAGGATAAAATGTGAATGTATTCAGGATTAATAGACAAATAAAACACTGATGTGACTCTGGCCAGTTATAGAACACAACATGTAGATTATAACCATGTGCAAACCATTCCTTTATACATCAGTGTTTTAATTGTCTATTAAACTGAATACATTCACCTTTTATTCTTTTTTTTCCTACTGTGGTGGAGCGCCAGGGAATTCTATTCTGTATATATATATATATATATATATATATATATATATATATTTAACAAACCAAATATATAAATTATTAAAGTTATTTAATCGCTTATCAATAAACATTGTCCACTGCGATTTGTGTGGTTCCAGCGCACAATCAGATTTAATAGCAAAGAGTACTAGGATACAACAAATAGCAATGCACTAAAATAAGTACAGCCATTTACATACGCAGGTGCCCTTGATCCAGCATATAGTCATTCAATCCTGAAGTCTGTTGTCAAGAAGATTGTCTGTTGGTCCCAGAGCTCCTGCCTACATACAGTTGGTGTTACATTGAAAACAATAGAGATGATTTGGCATGTTTCCATTGGATCAAGCTTAAGGACAGTCCAGTGAAATGCAGGTCATTGGTCAGTTCAAACGATGTCCAACAAGGGTGGGGGTCAGCTCTCCAACAGATGCACACTCATCTTCCTGCCGAAAAGCTGTTTCAAACTGGTCTATTTGCATTACACACACAATATCATTCTGATCATTTATTCCCTATAATCCATAACTCACATGCGCAAGGTGCGATCTCTTAGCCGATAGAAGCAGACGTCTGAGGATAAATAGGGGATTAGAATGATGCCAAACATGATATGTTTCATGTATCCTGAACCTTAGATCTCAATAAAGTGCTTTTAACATTATTATATTTAAATATAAATCCTACTAAATCTGACTATAAACGACGGTGTGTTGGACTTATTTTAAGGTGAACTATTTACAAGAGAATGTGTGAGTGTAAGTGTATGTGTGCGTTATTTATCTGTGTGATTGCGTCATAACACGTGGCGTACTAATCGCAATCGCACGGTAAAACAACATTAATCAATTTGATTTACTTCATCCAAATATTTGACTTACACCCTTTGATAGTGCACAAAACTATCACCTTAAAGATTTTATTGCAGGATCTCAGTAGTACGTTTCATTGTTCTGTAATGTATGTCCCCCTTTACGTATGGCCACACTGTCTGTGGATATGTCAGGTTACCATAAAAGAGAGTCACAATCTTAGAAACAATTTTCTTTTCCTATGGAACATATATACCTTTAGAGCTCGGAGTTTAACTCCCTGAGAGCATCTACTGTGATCTCTCTCCAGGTAGGTAATGAGGTTTGCACCCTGATTTTCAAACTTTCCTTGAGGCCATCATTTAAGACTGAAACTGCTACTTCCCTGTAGTGCACATCGTCCTTTATTTCTGATAAGCCAGTTTATTTGGCCATTGCTGCCAGAGCTCTAGAAAAATAATCTGCTGCAGTTTCACTATCTTTTTGTTTGCTAGTAAAAATTTTGCTTCAGTCCACTACTACTGGAAAATATATACCCAATTGCAGAGTTATGCGTTTAATATTTTCTAGATTATCATCATCTGTTAAGGACTTATCTTCCTCCAACATACAATCCTTAATAAACTTTTGTATGTCAGTATTGGGAGGAAGACAGGCCCTCAATACCCCTTGCCAATCTTTATTAGTTGGCTCATGTGCATTATCTAAGTCTTTAACAAATTTCTGACATTTGGCCAAATCTTTCCTTGGGTCTGGGAAATCAGACATAATTGAATGCAGCTCAGATCTAGTCCATGGGCAATACATTGCTACATGTTTTACAGGAACTACACCATCTTTGTCCGCTTTCGCATTGGGAACTGCTATTGTGCGGACAGGATGTAATCCCACCAAATCGCTACATTCTGGATTAATTGCTTGGATTACTGTTTCAGTACAATGAATGTTCCCTCGCCTATTAACCTCTACACTACTCTCACTAATATCAGCCGCTGCCCCTGCTGGTGGGACCACTCCCTTTCCTTGCCTGCGTGGTACCTCTTGCACGTTAATAGAATGTGCAATGGCTGAAATAACAGTAGGTTCATCATTTTCTTCAGAAACATTACCTTTAAAACTGCTTAACATTGGATATAAATGGCTTGTTTTATTTATATAATTTTTGGTATCGACTGTACTTTTGCCCCACCCACATATGACTTCACAATGCTTCCTTCTGGTACGCAAATGTTACCATGCCACGTGTTCCCTTCCTGTTGCCACAGTTTTAAACAGTCATTGTATTTAATTCTCAGTTTTAAAGACTTTATTAAACAGATTTTATCTTTAACAGTATTTAGTACCTCTGGATCGAAAGTACCAACCTTGGGAAACGGTTTCACACACTCATTGGTCATCTTGACCCACTTATCACAGTACGCCATTGCGTACGTACCATATTTCTTAAACATTATATACCTAGCAGACCCTATCAGTCCTGCTTTGACCTGTACGTCTGTCACACACGTTTGCTTAGCACCCATGTGGAAACAGAATTTTCCAATGTTACACAATGCAAAAACTCCGGTGTGAGATTTGTGGTGGCCGTGGACGAACTACACAAGCTGCGTTCCACTCACTTCTTCTCAATTGGGTACAACTTAACAATTCATGCGATGATAAGCTTACACAGTGAGGATCCCTAATACAGAAACTGGGTGAACAGAAATATCAACAGTGCAATATCCTGCCTTTCCAGCACACCTGTTCGAGTACTTTAGAACTGGAAGAACTAAATATTGAAGATTATCAGCCTTTCCAGTGAATTTCCTCTCCAACATCCACAATTTCACCATCACGTGCGTATGCCACACTTGCGGTCCAATCGCACGACCTGCAGGTACTAATTATCTGCAAGCTTATGCAATTACAATTGGGATTATGATGAAAACCCTGTTTTCGTATATAACACGTACATATACCACAACATCAATTTTTAAACCGTCTTCTCAACAGAACGTCTCAGATGTGAACTTTTATACCCTGTTTTCTCAACAGAACCTTTGCCTTAACCAGTACTTTCACAATTACACAATTCACATACACATACACCTTTGTTATCTGCACAGAAAAATACTTTCCCAAATGATTATAATTACTTTTCAGAGGTTTTAACAATTCATTTCACTATAAAATAAAATAGGACTATCTATCAAAATAACCGATTAAACACGTGGCAACAATACAGGAACTGCGTACGCTATGCAAAACAAATCACATTAAATCACACAATGACATCAAAAATAAATAATTTTTATTTCTTGTCCCTGGGTTCTAATCAGCGCTCCTTGGACATTCGGTTTCACAAAACAGAATGATAAACAGGCCTTGAACACATTGCGTTCCTACCCGTATATGACGAGTCCTCCACCCTTTATTGAGGAATCGAAATCCGTAGGCTTTGCTAAATCTTCCAGTAGCGTGATCTCACCACTCAGAGCCCCCAAATTATTAAAGTTATTTCATCGCTTACCAATAAACATTGTCCGCTGCGATTTCTGTGGTTCCAACGCACAATCAGATTTAATAGCAAAAAGTAGAAGGCTACAAGAGGCGGTTGTCCACATTGTATAGACAAAAGACAGGGATTCTCTGCACTCTCCAAATACATAATTGATGCTGTACTAACTACTTTTCTATATTAAAAACAGGGAATGTTAGTTCCACATATTGCAATATATGTTAAGCTGATCAAGTAGTTAGTACAGAATTAATCATGTACTCGGAGAGTGCAGAGTATCCCTGATTTAAATAAATAAATGGATAGATAGATAGATAGATATATTGTATTAGATATAGAACTCTCCGTGATGCAGAAAAATTGGTTTAATGGACTGACAGCTACCTTCCTCTGGATCACAACAGCTATAGTTTATAATAAATTTATAATGCACTTGATGGACTTTTGGCTTTTCCTAACAATACTAACAAAATTTGCATGTTCAAAATTTACATGTTTGATGTGATATTTGTATCTCAAATAAAACAGGTGGTACTGACAATAAATTAGAAGATACAGAGGTTAACTAAATGATGACAAGATAGAGACACTATGTCGGCTATTTGCCAAATAGCTTCCCCCTGCAAAGGCTCCTTTTTCTGCTGCCAGCCAGTGTCATTTGGCTATTTTAATGGTAATTAGCGGCGATAATAGATTTTCTATTCCTATGATAAGCGGTGTTAGAAAATGCATCCTATCTCGAGATATTGATCATTATACCTGCTGGTTGAAGTTAGCCGATAAACAGACGGAGGGCAGTTGGCAGCATATAAGGATATTTCAACTACTCCATAGATAGAACGCTAACACCTAGAGAATTTTAAATGTTCCATGCATGTGTGTGTCCCATTTATGCGTGTGTGACATGGGAGAGGTGGTGGACACATAGACCTAATTTTAGATGCTTTTTAACACTAGTAAAATGAGAAAACACATTAAATGCTAGCACTTAATATATGTATTTTAATTCAATAGTGTTATATTTACAATACATCCACTTCTAAATTTCTACTTTTGATCACTAATTATATCTGAATGTCATTGTATTCTGTTTAATGTCTAATTGCGAGTTGGATAACATGAGATGAGTCTGTATGTACACTGCACATTGATGGGAACTCTAATGTGTATTGAACATCAGTGGGGGACTTCAGTTTGTGCCTACCCTGTGGTATTATTTCATCCTTCCATTTATGAAAACACCTAAAAAAAAGAGTAATGCAACAGAAGACAGAGAAGCTTTTTTATTTACACATGAGATTTGGATTAGCGGGCAGAATAGATGACTTTGGCAAAATACACCCAATTATTATTTTAAATATATATATATATATATATATATATATATATATATATACATACATATATATATATACATCTAGAAATGATTACGACAACAAATCTTATGTCCCAGAAGCTCACAACCTTGTCATTAGACATATTAACCATAAACCCCATCTTTGTCACATTGTCACTACCATATTAACATACCCTATTTATAGCATAAGTGCAATTGCAAGTATTTTAGTGCAGAGAAAAAATAAACGCCAGTAAATCTGTAGTAACATAATTTGAATGATGTTCAATGCTCTCAGAATGGTAAAATAACATGTTAGTAATGATATGGTAAAATATTGGTTACAAAAGATAACATAGTAAAACCATGCAGAACCACAGCATGGAGAATGTTGGTGCGGTGACACTGCTTGTCTGAGTTTTCAGTGGCACGTTCGATTTGCACTGAGTGCAGTTCACTCCACAGAAGACACAATAAGATATATTTTTCATTGTCAAGGAATTATATGTCCGTGTTGCTGTGTTTCCTGAAATTAAAATAATTATTTTTTTTTAAACATAAATGCAAATAAATTAATCATTAAGAATTTGTCTTTGCATATGAATAAATTGTAGCACTAACATCTACTTTCATACCCTCTCTCAGCAATCTACAGCTTGACATTATCAAAAAGTTAGTTAAAATCTTTTAAACAGGAGAAATGTCTATTGTTAGAGCTATACTGGTTTTATTGTAGGGCTGCTGAACTTTGCATTTATTATTCTGGACCTTATTGTTACTAGTTTACTTGCATTTATCTACTATAAGATCAATCACACCTTTTATTTACCAATGGTCTATGATTTCTAGCATATCAGAAAAGGAAAAGAGCAAAATTCTACATAGAGAACTAGCATATTCTTTCCCGAGACCTCCAGTGTGTTCCAAAAACCAGAACAAAATAATAATTGCTTCTGCTTGTAGAAAGTGATAGAAATTCTAAATTTTAGAACTGACTAATCTAACCGTTTGGAGAATCAATCTGTAGCTTGTCGAACATCTCTATTTCTAATAAGTAGGTGGAAGAAAGTTTTGGACTACCTGCACTTGTATTTGTAGTGTAGACATGTTAGTGGTGCTGACTGTAGGAGGTTCCGGTCCTATTATTTAGTTAGTTATACAGAGGGGTTCACTTTAAAGTAGACCTTTTGTGAATGGTAAAGCACCTAAAAGTCTTAAGTCTACATATACATAGGGTTCCTCAAAATTTAAACTGAAAATTTAGGACATCCAAATTACCTGATATTTGCTCATACTAGAGGATCCCATGTTTAATTTTGAGCAGCAAATAAAGTAAAACAGTTATAGGAACATAAGGTCACTTATTAATGGTAATTTACAAAAGTGCAAAAATGTAGATGAATAATGCATTTTTATGTACAAATGTGTTTTTTTTGTTTATTTAATGGACATCTTAACTGAATGTAATGAAGTGCTGCATTGTTGTTGCTTAAATTCAATACACCATGCTCTAAGCACATGCAATATTTGTATATGTCTGTACTTACTTTGGTTATAATACTCATAAATTGATACCACAGCATCTTGAGATCCTGCAACTTTTGCAAAACGGACCATAGGAACAGATACACAAACCTCATTGTTCGTCAGCTAAGGAAAAAACATGCAAGATTAAAAATATGCAATGGACATGATGTTTATAAAACAAATGCATTGCCACACAGTAAGCACTCACTGCTCTTGTAGAGTGAGTAGAGATATTTTAATGAACTGGCTTCCCAGAGTTATTATAAGCATGAGTTGTTAATTAGCCACCTAACCACCTAGCAATAATCTGCATTTTTGTCGGCCAACCTCTCTTCTGCCCGTCGTAAAGAAATGGAAGGGAATCCGTCTTCCATACATATGAGGTCCTGTCCAAATAAACCATTAAAGATCTGACTTCATCCAGCAGGAAGGAAAAAAATGCTGGTCTTGATGACCTGAAGATCCAGATTTCTTCAGAGAAGGGATAACAATATCATTGTTCAGGTGGAACCCGGACTAGACACCATCTTAGGTTGAAACAAAGGTATAGTACGTAAAACCATCCTGTCCTCATGAAATATTAGGTAAAGAGACCTGCAGGAAATCATTACCAACTCTGAGACCCACGTGGCTAAAGAGATAGTAAGTAGAGAAACCATTTTCCAAGTGAGAAATTTGAGCTCAATTGATTGTCAGGGCTCAAACAGTGGAAGCTAAAGCCCTGAAATAACCAGATTATGGTCCCATGGCACTGTAGGAGAAACATACAGTGGTTGAACATGTAAAAACTCCTAGCAAGGAGATCTGAAACTCTGGAATAAGGGCCAACTTCTTCAGAAAATATATAGACAAGGCCGAGACCAGTACCTTAAGAGAACTAAGTCTGAAGCCACGGTCAAGACAGTCCTATAAAAAGAAAGGAAGCATGAGAGCCTTAAGTAGGAATTCTGAAAAACTTTGCATTTGCACCAAACATTATGTTTTACAAGACCTATGATAGTTTTTAGCTGACATATGCTTTCAGATCTTCTATATGGTTTGAATAGCTACCTCTGGAAAGTTTAGCCCTCAGAATCCTGGCTTCAACTGTCATGTTGTTAAAGTTAGGTGAGATAGGTCCTGTTGTAGAAATGGACCCAGAGTTAGAAAATCCGCCCTTAGCGGAAGCATCCACACTGTCTCTACCATGGGCAGCACTGCTGCCTCACAGCACTGGGGTCATGGGTTCAATTTCCACCATGGCCTTGTCTGGGTGGAGTTTGTATGTTCTCCCCGTATTTGCATGAGTTCACTCCAGGTACTGTTTTCCCATCATGTCGGCCTCCGGCTGACCCGACTTTTCAACAATATTCTTCACCCTAGGGATGTATACTGCAGATATTGCCGGGACATATCTTTCTACCCATTTCATTATTATGGAAGACGCTAGAAGAATCCATGGCATTGTCTGGTCTGCTCCTGGGAAAAAATTGAGCCCTTGTCAGATTGTTTATAATTGCTCTGTGTTCTAGAACATTGATGGGGTGTTTTGCTTCCTCTCTGCACAGATCCTCATCCCTGAAGACTTGCATTAATAGTCATAATGGTCAAATCCCAGATGGAAAAAGGTCCTTGTTCAGTTTGTCTACCCTCAAGCACTACAGAAGAGACAGACAAGTCTGGAGACAGACTGATGACCTGAGACAGACTGATGACCTGATGACCTATGAGCGCTTGCCTAGCAACCACTGCTAAGGCCAAGATGCTAGAACTAAAACATAGCAGCACCCAGAGCTGTTTGATCTCCACAGGACTCCCTAAGGGGGACTCATATGTGATTAAGTCTTGGGGAATTAAAGATTTTACACTAGTTGGTTGTATTTTTTCTATTTCATGACTGGAGTGTTTCTTTATGACTAGAGTTCTGCTGGACCAAAGTGATATATGAGATAAGCCTTACATGTCTGTTTATCTGGTGTGTACATATATATATATATATATATATATACACACTGCTTTTTTGTGGGGGTTATGTAATGGGGGGTTACTTACTGAATCAAAGTACAGGTACACTTTATCATCTTTTGGCTCCACCAATTTAAGAGGCTCCTTTGTGGGGATACCTTCAGGACTTAATTTAAATCCACTAAGAAAACCAAAATCTAGGATCACCATGCCACTCTCTTTATCTTCACCCAGGTAGCTGAGAGCAGAAAACAATCAAGTAAGCAGTTAGGGCATGACTGTTTACAATGAATTATTACACAAGGACAACATAATTAATCACATCATAACATTATTGATCATATCATAATCTAATTTCCTGCTAAACAGTCATGTATATATGTAACAGATAAAATAATTGTATACCCTTGAACACCCTTACCTGCCTCATACTGTGTGTGAGACACCAAAATAATATACACTATGTGAAAGTGTTGGAGGTCATTTATTTAATATGAAAGCACTATAAAGCTTTATGCAGGGAAAAGGCAAAAGTAAAATAAATTATTTAAAAATTATTCTTACCATAAACACTTTAAATCAGTTAGTGCAATCCAAGAAATGTATCGCAAAACTTAATAGTCTACCTCTCCCGTAATATAGATATAATGTGTTCTCTATAAGGTATGATACAAAGTATGAGACAGCTATGAAGTCTAGAAGCATAGAGTTAGATTTATTTCAATGTTAGCCCCTATTGCCAGCATTGTTCGGCTTTCACTGCTCCATTCTCCTTACTAAGAAGACCATGTGCACTGCACTGGCACCAAAATGTCTTCATAGAGATAAAAAAAATCTCTATATAGGCTTCTAATTCATAGCTGAAACAGATGACCACAGCCATTGTTGTAGTCACTAAGAAGTGTGAGAGATGTAGTATTTTTTGCTGATATCTGTTTTCTATTTTTGTCGTGAACATAGAGAACTTACAGTTATTTATAAGGGTTAACCCATCCTATAATTGTGGGGAATAAGGACTAAATCATAACTGCAGTGTAAATATGATATATCAAATGAATCCATTGATAAATTGAGCTACTAAAGTGGAAAATGGGAAATCAGAATGTCTTTTGTGTATGTAATCGGTGACTATGCACATCTCAGTGTTAGAAGATAGCAGTGTCACCTGTAGCAGCTTCAAAGACCCCTGAGGTGAGATATATCCTGGCCTGGGATGGAGTTTTGACACCTGAATAGACTTTTAGGAACTGCTCAGCATGGTGTCTGGCTCAAAGAGACCATGTGCTGACTTGGCTATATTTTATATAGACAAAAATAGTTCAGTTTTAAAATATGACACTTAATCCTCAATAGCATGATGAAGGGCAACTCATATGTCAAATTAAGAATTCTGCCACACAGAGAAGTTGAGTAAAAGAGTATAAGCTCAAACTTACACTGTGTACCTAGGCTTGTTTGGTATCAATAGATAGGTAACTTCATTGGGGATCTATTAATAATAAAATTGTCTGTGTGACGCTCCACAGAAAATTTAGGTCACATAGCAGAATTGGGTAGTAAATCAAGCAACATGCAAATGGTGATTGAAAAAAGTGTCACAGGCCACAACCCCTAGAGGTGGGGACAAGTGTGGAAGTGTCTTTAAAAAGCTGAGACCGGTTACAACAAATTGTCAGTCTTTTGGGAATATCAATCCACATTGATAAACTGTCCATCTTCCAATCCAATTTCCCATGGCACAGATTATACGACTCATGTAAGTTATACTCTGAATGTAATCCCTTTTATTTTAAACTGTTTTGCTTGTGTATGTCATTTCAGTTGTTTATTGTTTTTTATATCTAAATGGCCTGTACCTTTGTATATTAAATCTATAAATTTAATAAGAGGCACCCTTGATACTCTAACAAATCCATTAGCCTGTTAAGAAGAATATAGCTCAACCAAGTTAACCCTTTGAATGCCAGTGTGTGATTTGTTAATACATTTGACTAACAAGCCTAGTGTGTGCTTGCATTAACATTTGTATAACAGTCTGTAGTTGTGACGAGTTAACCCTTTAATTGCTGGTGTGGGCTTTGCTAACCTGTGGGTAGCCAGAAGCCTTGTGTGACACCAAAGTCACGTAAGCTGGGAGCCAGTTCGTGACAATTTTTCTCACTCTTTTTTTAAGGAATCTCAATAAATTTACTGATGGTTGGCAAATATGCTGATATACTCCACAAATTTTCAACACTAGTAAATCAGTAATCTTGGTCCAGCTGGTGTTTATGCCAACTGCTGAATATAGTCTCACTACATCAGTCAATAAAGGTTAGCCATAATGATTCACAAACGACGGGGAAAGCATAGAATGTGAGAGGTATTACCTCATGCATACATCCACAGAAAGTTTCTGAATGTTACTTGAATTTTCTTTCACTGTCATATCTAATTTTAATGCTTCTGACACAGGAGTGTTTCTCCTACTTCTTGCGGATGCCTTTCGGTTATATTCTACATTAAGCTGTGAAAAACAAAAATGTATAATTTTGTCAATTATTCTTTTGCCAGAACTCTTGTTCATTTACAATTATCATATATGTTCACCAACACGGGGTCAAATATATATGGCCCTTACTTATACTGTATATTTCTCTCCCACATTCCATGTTTTTCAATTACATTCAACTTAGACATGTGCTTATGTAGGGGAGGGCTGGCAAATTTTAGCCCGGGGGGAAGACTTGTCTCAGCAGCCTGTTAGGATCATTTTAAAGGAAAAAAAATGCAGGTGGCCCAGTGACCCAACCCAAACCGGTCCCACTATGGGACCGGCCTGGGAGGCAGATGCCCTTCTGCCTCCCAGCACAGCCTGCCCCTGCGCTTATGGCTCAATCTAACGTTCTTGCTGTTTCTCTGTTAACCTTTAGCCTTGAGAAGGTCCTATATCCCCGGCTGTTCTTTATGTCCACTTCCAGTGCACGTTGAAGGTTTCTACTGGCTCAGTCATCTTCCATAAAATGTGCTCAATAAATGCTTAGCAGACATTTGTAATATAAAGGGGGCTTTCTCCACTTAAAACAAATAAAGAACTATGTACTGTCAGTAGGCAGTTCATTGTGAAATAGAAGCACTGGTTTGGGGCCAGGATGGCACACCTTTTCAGCTTTTTATGCCAGGATGTATAAGTGCAACCCCCCCCCCCACCCATATCGTTGCAGGAGTATATTATTATTATTATTATTATCATTTATTTGTTAGGCACCACAAGGTATCCGCAGCGCCGCACACAGTACTAACAGTAGACTATACATGGTGAAACCATACAGAACAATGAACAAAAAGTACCAATACTTCAGAAACTCCGGCTAGTCATATGCAGTATAGACGGAGCGGAAGAACAGGTATGGAGACAGGAGGGGAGGGGGCCCTGCTCATACGAGCTTACATCCTAAAGGAGGGTAAACAGACCAGGCACAAGAGGAGCCAGTTGAGGCAAGAGGAGAGAAGGGAGGACGAGCTAAGGGAGGAGATGGGGGTTAAGTAGATGGTTGGTAGGCTTTGAGGAAGAGGTGAGTTTTGAGTGCACGTTTGAAAGAGCACAGAGTAGGAGAGAGAAGGATGGAACGAGGGAGGTCGTTCCAGAGAAGGGGGGCTGCATGGGAAAAGTCTTGGATTCTGGAGTGGGAAGAGGTGATAAGAGTGGAGGAGAGGCGGCGGTCGTTGGCCGAGCGCAGGGAGTGGGCAGGAGTGTGAATGGAGAGGAGGTTAGAGATATAAGGGATATAAGATATAAGTTAGAGTTGGAGAGAGCCTTGTATATAGCACTAATATAGAAGACAGTGCACCACTATTAACTTACATTGAATAGATATGGCTGCATTCCCGGTGCCATATCTTTAACTCTAAAATTTCAGAAGTTATTTTTAAGACACAACTAACTATTAGAACTTGTTGAAGGTTAACACTAACAAACTTTGTATATGTCTTGTCTTAGTTAGTGGTGTGTGTAAGTGAATGTGGTTAGGAAATGTGAGTGCTTTTGGTTGTTGTTTATACATTTAATATAATAAAATACAAAAAGATATCAGTTCATAAATGACAGGCTCAGTTCAAATATTGAATGATCAGAATCATTTAAAATCAGAGAACCTTAAACTGCAGAATATGGGCATAAAGGCATTTCTTGGTGTTCTTGCTGTTGAATGGTCATTCAGCATTATCAAATAATGTTGTAAATTAATTGATTCTCTCTTAAATACACAACAGTCATAGCAAACATGCAAACCAGTCTACACAAGTGTAAATACAAATTTATACCTGGACAATAGCCAATCCTCTTCCAACTGCAGTGACATTGATTAACAGTGGCTGGGCAGCTTCAATCTAGTTTTCAAAGAAATCACATGTTTATTATAAGTCATATGGTTCCTTCAAGACACACACACAAACACACACACACACACACTTACACGCAGACATACCCACACATACACAATTGAAAAGTAACTATTTGTATGTGTCTATGCCAAATAGTCACATCTATACCTGCTGACTTTGTAACACTAAAAGGTTGGTGTTGATATGAAATACTTTCGGTACAAACGGTCCTGTAACTGTCACTGTAAGAGATGTTTCACTAGAGGGCACCACCGACACAAACTGGGATAGAGCTTGCAAAGCCATCACGGTATCCTTGTGAAAGATAAGCAATAAATTGTCAGTGCAGGTGAATGAGTGGCTATTTTGACAACATGATTAAGTACAAATACAATTCATAAAACATTATATCAAAGATTATAATGTGCCTGCACTAACATTATTGTATTTCCTACTTCATTTCCTGATTCTCCTGTTAGGTCATAGTATTAAACTTAGACAGTGATACTGTCTGAAGGCCAACAGGGAGATTTACTAACCTGTGGATTTTTCAAACCGCAGGTGATTAAGCGCTTAAGTGTGTGGTTTGTAAACCTAGAAATATACAAAAAGGCAAACCAAAGTGTATGATATATATATATATATATATATATATATATATATATATATAGATAGATAGATAGATATATAGATAGATATATATATATATAGATATATATACATACACACACACACACACACACACATATTATGTCCCCTTTCCGTTTTCTAAACTTCTGGTTCATAAGGCCCAGTCCTCTACATGGGTGAGGGGGCAGAAGATTGATCGATCCTCTGCACCTAGAGGTGACCAGCCCAATGCTGACCGGTGAGTACCAGGGTAATATAGTTAGTATATAGGGCACACTCTTGTGGTACTACAAGTACCACTGGGGACAGTGCATACTGGCATGTGTAGTGCCACAAGAGCATGCACTGCAAAAGGAACCCTTGTTAAAGTAACAAACAATCCTGTTCCAAGTAGGTAAATAAATAAATAAATAAATAAATCATAATACCCCTTTGCTAAATAATTAATATTGCTCTAATATATAAATGAACTAATATTGCTCCTGGTATATGACAAATTATTTGATAATGTCCCCAGTACTATTAGAATAAATAGTAGTGTCCGCTTGGATAAATTAATACATTATTATTGCTTACATAACAAAATAATATGGTCCCATAATTTATAATTAAATTATGTCTCCCTATCAATTACTTACCTAAAATCTTCTTCTTTTCTTAACAGGTCAGAGGGTAATCTGCATTGATATTTCAGTGATAATGTCACTTAGCTGTAATGCATTTTTCTCTACTCATTTGCTATTGATATTAACACCACAGTTTATATTTTTATGGCCATGTGCTACTACCGTCCGCTTGCTTATGAATCTAGAATTTTATAATTTATATGCACTATGGGGCCCCAGATTTTTGCTCCAGGTCCCATGTTTTCTTGAGGTGGCCCTGATTAAAGAATCAAAGCCAACTGTCCTGCACTCAGTGGGCAAAATACAATGTTATCCCTTTCTTCTTAATTGAAATACCACTTACTAAACTAGAACACAGTGCCTGACCTGAGTGAAAATATGACATGAATAAAGAGGAATAGACCAATATATGCATTTTGTTATAAAAATGTAACATTCGCTACCTGAGTAGATGAGTATCCTCCAAGATAATTCCTCTGCTCACTGAGCCACTTCATGACAGGTATTCCCTCTGCAATTCTGTTCTGTTGGTAGTAAGAAAGTAGGGCATACGCTGCTGTCTCAATATCTGTTGTCCTTGGCTGCCAGTAGTAGTTTGCTGTTTCAGATGGTGAAGACCAGTACTTTGTCCCTCCTATGTGCATAAAGCAATATAATAATTTTAGCACTATTTGATACCCACTTTTAAAGGTACAAATAAGCAGAAAAAAGTTTAAAAAATAATATTTTGTATCAAAACAAGGACAGTGCCATAATTCAGAAACGACAAGCAGAGATTATATAATTTCCTGATATACTTAACTTTGCAAAAGCAAACAATATGTCAGCTCCTTTTCACTAAAGAATACCCATTGCCCATAGATTTAGAATGCAGTCTATCAATTTATTAAGGACCCGTTTTCTAACAGGATGTAGGGTATAAATTGCTAGGATGTACTCTGCATGAATATTGGCTCAGTCTGCAAGATGGCTACCTCCACTGTGTCTAGGTGACCGGTGCACTTTTATAACTCCAACAGAAGGGTAAAATTGTTGTATTAACTATTATATTACATTAACTTACTCATAGAAAAAGTTAAAATTAAATAAAATATTGTAGTATAAAAACTTAATTTGGTTGCTCAGCTTTATGTATTTACTAAAGTAAGTGGCAAAGAAAAACATTTATGGTTTACATAAATGTTGCATATTTTACATATCCATCAATGTATTATGTACTCACCTGTACCTGTAATGCTTGCCCTTGCATTAAGCTGGGTAAGAGCAGCCTCAGCTCTGGTACTATTGGCCAGTGATAGAGCATACACAACAACTGACAAGGTGTAATTGCTGGCAATTCCTTGATCAAATTTCCCCTCAAGATACTGTACAGCCTTAAGAACTCTGGACGCATAACGGTGCTAAAATAAACCACATTTCACATATATCAAGTAAGTATGGATTTAGTAAGTATATACTAAAATAAATTATAAAAAAAAATTGTCTGTGTGAGCTTATATAGGTACATGTCCAATAGCGAACATTACTGTGTTTTAAGTTCGATGTTCACATGAAAATAAAATATAAATGCTATACAATGAAGTTCAAACAAGGGTGAACCTGTTCAATTCGTATGAAATTACACCTAGTTCAATAACCACTTTGAAACAGTTTTGTGCATCTCTATTGACTTGCCACATAGAACTTATTTCTACACTTTAAATTCAGAGAAACTAACTATAAGTATGTGGGGCAGGCAAGTGAATTGTATAACATTTGAGTATGGTGCTCAAGTAGGTTACTTAAACACAATGAACCTTATTAAAAATATTGATTTTGTAATTACTTTGGAAATGTAATTTCATTTTCATGTTGTTTACTTATTAAATAAACATTTACAAATAATTAACTTTGTTAATTATTGATAGTAAATACAGAAATCTGTTTGCACCACTTTATGTTCATGTTATACTTACACTGTAATATTGATCTTCTAGCAGTGAGGTCAGTATATAAGCAGTGAGGGTGATGGGGCCATTTAATCCTCCCTGGAGTTCCTTGTGAATAACTCGCCCAGGCTCAGAGAATATACCGGTGTTAATGTCCTGGAATTGGACCAGCCATTCTACTGTTCCATTTAAAACATCAGGATTTATGTATATAAATGGCCGAGCCTGAAGAAAACATCTATATACAAATGCTGTAAGCCTGGCAAAAAACATGAGACACAAGAAATAATTTGGATGTTTTTAATATGTGTTAAATGGCCAGAGAACAGTTCCCACTATGTCAGTGGGACCCCACCCTATGGATTTCCATGTTATAGTGGGACTGGTCCACCCTGTCCTAGCCTGTTGCCGGTTATAGGGACCCCATGCTGACTAGAGCTGTGGTTGGTTCAGGCATTTCATTGTAATTTCTGCATGTTGCACACACAACAGAGAGTCCATTGAAATGTATGGCCCACTGAAATGAATGGGAAAAGCAAAATATTTTTAAAACAAAACTAGCTAAATCCTCAATTTCAAATTTAGTAGGTTAGAGAGTTTGACCAGTTAATTCACAATTTAATTACGAGGATTTTGAGCGATTTGAAACTGCTGAACAAAATCACCCTTTATTAGATTTCCCGCAGAGTCTGCTGTGTGTAGGAGAATATCTCCTTTCACAATCACAACTTTATCTCGAATATTGACCATTTACTAAAATTCTGGAACTTTCACTTATATGTTTATAAAGTTCAATAGTCTTTTATATTAGACAACTTGTAATTTAGATTTAGTTAGCAAAATAATAATGCTCATAAAGCTATAAGTTGCTGGTTTCTAATTTAAAGTCCTAAATTCAATTAAAGTATTTACAGGCAAAATTTGGGAGTTACCTCCTTTTCAAGCACGTGACAGAACTTAACAAACAACAATGGCAGTAAATGTAATGCCTACAAAACACTGCCTACAAGGTCTCTGCTTTGCACATGAAAAATAAGTTGTTCACTTGCACCTTATTACCAGACTGCTATCATTCTTCATAAGTTTACATGGAACATAACATTGTTAACATGTGGGATTTATATTTAAATAATTCACTTACCAAGTACTTCCTGAGTTATCAGAATTCCCAAATGCACTAAAAGAACCATCATTTCGCATGTATGTTAATTCCGTTTGGTAACCTGAGCACAAAACATACATAGCCTTCAGTGACATATTGAAATTAATACGAAAGCATACTTTAACACAGTAGGGCTTATTTACTAACATTTGCAATGGTCAGTACAAGTCACCTCCTTCTTACTGGCCTTCCCGACTCCCACCTTTCGAACTTCCAATCCATCCAGAATGGCTAAGCTCTTCTTCCTCTCCTGTTGCTCCTCTTCCTCTGTTCCTCCCTGTAAATGCCTTCACTAGTTCTCACTGTTGCTATTCGTTTCAGAATTCAGTTAAAGCTCCTCACCCTCACTTACAAAGCCCTCACCAACACATCTCCCCCTTACATCTCTGATCTTGTCTCATCATACACCCCACCTGACCACTCCGCTCTACCTCTAACCTACACCTCTCTTCACCTCTCATTACCTCCTCCCACTATCTTCTCCAAGATTTCTTTCTTGCCAACCCCTTCTCACACGACTCTGCCCCAATCTACAATTCTTCTAACACTCCCTCAAAATTCACTTCTTCATGCTTGCTACTCCTACCCAGGGCTGCCATCAGAATTGGTGGGGACCAGTACATATGAAACAGGCTCAGTGCCCCCTCACCCCCTCTTTGCAAAATCATCCCAACCTTCTACCTTTGTTTTGTCGAAGGACACATTTTCCACTCTAATCTGCACATTCTACAAATGAGAGTGTTTATTGCCCTATACATTCCCATTAGACCTACCCACATGTCCCAAAGACCTCCCCACATGTCCCTCAGATCAACAAACATGCCCTAAAGAGCTCCCCAAGAGCCCCTTACTTGTCCATCAGAACTCCCTAAATGCCAGTCCCTCAAACTTCACCCCATGTATAACAGTGATTGACAAAGTTTTTTTAAATGTTTGTTTCTCTGTTTGTTCTTATATTGGTCCTGTCTAAGTTATAAAATATACAGGGAAAAATCCCCCTGCACACCACTGTTAACCAGTAACAAAGCTGTTATTTGTACTTGTACATGAAAATGCAAAATTCTTAGTTGCACACATTTGCAAATGCAGGGTAAGCCACCCGCCATATCACGGCGCTACTGCTAATAGGGTGTGCGTAACTCTAATCAATGAGTGTCCCTAATTTTGGATCATGCATATATTTTGGGTCATGCAAGAGGTAACACAAGAGCCTCTAAATCAGGGGTGTCCAACCTTTTAGCTCCCCCGGGCCACATTGGAAGACGACGAGATGGTTTGGGCTGCTCATAAAATACGCTAACACTAACGATAGCTGACCATCCAAAAAACCATAGAAAACATAGTATATATATATATATATATATATCTATATCACTTTTTTTTCAAATCCCCCTCTACTTACCTTTCAATCTCCCTGTTCAAATCCTCTCTAGTTATTATACTATAATCACTTTTTGTATTGTTTCCATGCAATATCAATAAAATGCAAATCCAAAGAGAATAATATATAATGCCTCATTAGTATTACAAGTAGAAGTATGTAGCAGGGAGATAAGGTCTGTGATGCTCCAGGACCAGGTGATTTTTATGCACTGGTCAGCGTCCCTTGAAATAAAAATAAAAAATCCCCCTTAACTTACCTTATAATCGGCTTGTTATCCGATGCTCTTCTCTTCTTTTCTCCGATTCTCTGCTGCTGATAGTTCTTCTTGAGCGGATGACTCCTCTCTGCTGTGCTCCGCAATGGGTGTCGGGCGTGATGATGTCATGCCCGACATGCACTGCGAGCGCCGCACGGAGGAGGAGACCAGGGAGGGAGCCGGAGCGCCAGCGGACGTGACCGCAAGGTAAGTATTTTCTTTTCTTTTTTTTCTTTTTTTTTTGCAGCATTTTTTTTTCCCATTAACAGCGCTGCCCCCTTGCCACAACCAAAACTCTGCTGGGCCACATTTATAGGCGTGTTGGGCCGCGGGTTGGACAAGCCTGCTCTAAATGGCAATATAGCACCAGCACTCCTTATCAGTGTCAGGCCCGAATAGAGAGGAATACTAACCGGTATTGGCGCTACTGAGCAGATAGGCGCGGAGTCTAACGTACCCCTGGTTTTCGCCAGGGACCCCCGCAAGGAGGTTTGGACTTCGCTGCACAGGGTACGCAGGTCGCGGTCCTACTAGTCAGTTCCCGATGTAGTGAAAGAAGAGTCAGACGGTCTGGGTCAAGCCAATCGGTATGCGTGGTACAGAGGGAGAATCCAGGAGAATCGTCAAACAAGCCAAGGTCTCAGGAACACAGTGGGGCACACAGAATAGAGAATGGTCAGCAAGCCGGGTCACAACTGGGAGGCAGAAACTGGAGAATGGTCAAGGAAGCCGGGTCACAACAAGGAGCAAAACACTATGGGAGCTAGAGGCAGGAATCTGTTACTCTGGCACCCTAATGGCGCCAGAGCCAGGTTTAAATAATGACAGGTAGGCTGGGATTGGAGGGCTGAATCAGGCACGCCGAGTGCCGATAAAAGCGTCCCGTTGCCTAGCAACGGGACGGGCCTGTGCGCATGCGCCCAACAGGACTGAGGGGGAACGGCTGTATTGCTGCCCGGCAACCGACCGGGCTGAGCAGCAGAGACAGGCGTCCGTCTCCGCCGAGTGGAAGAACGGCGAGGACGGCGCCTGACAATCAGCTACTGATAGCAGAGCATGCCTCACAAACAAAACAGAAAGGAAAGTTGCTCAATCAATTTATAGGTTATAGGTGCTTGAAAGGGCAGGGATATCCTGAATGGAGGAAATACGGAGAAAAATCCAGTGGTGCATGCTCTGCCCACTCACATACAAAGTGCACGTGACCGTGGCACATCTGAGAAGACTAGCATGAAACACAAGCTATCCAACTCTGCTGTATTACCCCTTTTGTCTCAGATAGACATGCTCTATCTGTGCATTGTTACAAGTATACCTGACTGGTAACAATCTCTCTCTCTCTCTCTCTCTGTATATATATATATATATATATATATATATATATATATATATATATAGTGACATTCAAATGTTGCTCTACTTGTATAAGAGTTTGTATTCCTTAGCCCAGTGCAACGGCATGATCTTATTTTTCCTTGTCAGGAATGAAACTTGGTTTGGACATTGGCTACTAAACAACATCCATAATAAGCAAGGGCTAAAGACTTGCATCTATTCAGAAAACTATAACAATCCATTTCTTTCAACCGTTTGCCGAACATTTTTTTTAGTAAAAAATGAAAAATGCATTAGTCTCTACTGTTGCACTGGTATTGTTTGAAACTACAATGTGGTCTAAAAAAATAAGTCATGATTTGTGTTGGCACTGCATAGAAAAAATACCGATATTGAAGTCAGAATGTGATGAGCCTAAAAGTTGTAACAGAAGTAAAATAATGCCTTAGCAGTGAAAGGGTTAATAGCATTACTTGCACCTATAATGCTATTATTAATTGAACTTTCATTTACATGGGAATGGGAGATGTTGCTAATAAACAGACAATTCTGTACATACTTAAGATAAATTCATCCCAAATAGAAACATTACTTATATATTATAAAAGGAAACAAACATTTTAAGTACTCTATCCAATTACCTTGTTCCATGAAACGTATGGCTCTTTCTTGAATATCTGCTTTAATCTGCTTAGTTGCTGTTAAATACAGGAGGATATAAATGTTCGGCGCAAAATTAATCATGTTTTGCTCTCCACAACCGTATGGCATCAAGATAAGCGATTGAAGACCATTTATGGAAGGACCAAGAAGATCTCCTGTTAAAATGTTATAAGCAATAAAATACGTTAGATTTAATAACACATTAGTACCTGCTTTGAACTTTAAACATATTTTTAATTTTCAGTCAAAGTCTGCCAATTGTCCTCTTTTCCATCCTGTCCTAGTTAAAGCAAGTGTAAAAATATGGGACCACAACAAGTGTGTGACTGCCACACTTTCTAAGGGGATGCTCATGGATTTTCAGGTCATGATGATGTCTTCGGATTGGAGGAGCTGGCTGGATCAGGAGAGGTCCTTGCTGAGTATGAGATGGAGCATGAATGCACTTGCTTATGCATTCAAATGAAAATAATCGATTTTGTATTTGTAGATATGATTTATATAAGACTCAAGAAATGGAGAAGGGGGAGTTACCCGCTTAGCCTGGGGAACTGGGCTTTTATTTTTCCCTGCAAAAGAACTTGATTGTTACACATTTTGGAACTGGTGGAGACTAGCATTTACCTTCAGTGTGTCTCAAATTGTGTCTTCCATGTACAAACCAATGTAATAAAAACATACAAACACACAAAAGTCACAGGTATAATAAAGAGAGATATTATGACTCATAATAAGCAAAGTCGTAAGCAAGACTAAGCAGCACAGCATTTTAAGAGAAAAAAAGGAAATTACATAAATGAAGGTGGTATAGGTTAAACCCATAAACCTGTATAAGGAGGACAGCACTTGTCCAGCTGTTACATGCCCTTTTACATGTGAAAACAAGAAAACATGCTTTTTCACTTATCGTAATTTCTATGCTGTGATTATCTGGTAGCTCTCTGCATTGTAGGTACTGTAAATTCCCATTGTACTTCCTGTATTTTTGCCCTCCCTTTAGGATGTAAACTCTCATGAGCAGGGCCCTCTTCCCTTCTGTTTCTATACCTATTCTTCTGCTCCATCTTCAATGTGTAAGCTATGTTTGGAGCTTTGGAGTCCTTGTATTTTTTATTTATTGTTTTGTATGGTCTACCCTGTATGGTCCACTGTCTGTATTCTGTATGGTACTGCGGATACCTTGTGCGCCCTATAAATAAAGATTAATAATAATAATAATAATAATAATAATAATAAATTCAACAGAGAGAGGCCAGCCCTGCAGAATGTCTCCAATTAACTAGCTTATATTTGAGGTTGAGGGAAGTGAAACAGTCTTGTTTCTTGACAGACACCAATAGCTATGGTCAGGCATGGGTTTAGTGAAGTTCATTGAGGGAGGTTGGGAAAGATGAAGCAATTTGATGGGCAGGCATATTCCTCATTGGCATATTGGCAAATTTTGAACCGCACTTGACTGTAAAAGAATAAATATTACCAATAACTGTGACAAATGCTTCTTCACTGCCTTCTACCACATCACTAGGAAAAGTGAATGAGAAATTCTTTGATATCATGTGATTTAAATTTCCAGTGGTCAGAACCTCAAACAGTGCTGTCTGTGAATACAAGTTCTTTACTCCTTCAGCCTGTAGGGGAAAATTATAAAAGTGGATAGTTAAATGGCATGTTTTTCACATAGTATTATTATTTACAATTACACTTTTAAAAAAAAAAAAACAATTAAAAAATGACGGTACTCCATGTGCATGGTAATGATGCCTTATACAAAACGTAATATAAATGTCACGTATTCTTCAGGACATCCACTCCTGGCTCATATCATAGTAAATAACTTATGCAGTCACCATTGGATACAAGCAATTATATTTCTGTGTGTATTTCAGAAATTGTTAATAATTAAGGGGTCTATTTACAAAGGTGCGATCAGCGGAAAAATGGTGAGAACAGCAGCAAAATTCAAATGGTCGTTGCATCTCATCACATCTCATTGAATAATTTATCAAGGGGTTAACGCAGGAGAAATGATAGATTTACCACAGGTTACTGCAGTCCCAATAGACCTCTGTGCAATCTAAGCAATTTATCTCCCAACCCTTAAAACCTAATGCCATCTGAGGATGGCGTTAGGCACACAAATTGTCTATCAGCCCCAGCCTGAGAGCATAGAGATGAGAGAAGCAGGAGTTTCTCTCCATCTCTCCCCGGCTGGCTGCACACTCCTCCCCACTGGGTGATTGACACATGCTGCATTCCAGTTGTTTGTGGACTGTGCAAAAGACAGGTTTCTTTAACGATTGCAGTAAGGTCGGACCCAAAAACTAACCCATCTGATTATATCTATTACTTTGAAGGAGTGTGCAATCAGGTGAGAACAAATGCATTGGAAGTGACAAAATAATAATAATAATAATAATAATAATAATAATAATAATAATCATAATAATAATAATAATGATAATGAAGGCTAACAGTATAGAGTTTAGAAAAAAAATGACCCTAAGTCTTAGTGAAACCGAAAATTGCGCAAGCACAGTATCAATAAGAAGGACAGGAGCATCGCTCCAGCCCTTCTCTGCTGCGTTAGGAACATCCTAATATCGTTTTTATTGGTATGTATTAAAATATAGTGAACTATATTTTAATACACACCAATAAAAATTATATTTTAATTTATTCATATCCCGGAGTGCCTCAATATATACCTCTTTCTTCTCCCTTTACTACGATATTAGGATCATATTGAGTATTTGGGTGCACCCTCCAGTATTATTTATTGTTTTAAGACAATCCTGGACGCAAAATGTATGATCAGGAATATAGGGGATGTGTTAAAAATATATATAATTTCTTTATATACTAACTTGGTGCGGTTACCCTTTCTAAAGCGTTAGGAACATCGTTACTAAATGATAAAACTACACTACTAAATGATAAAACTAAAAGCGTGTAGTTTTATCATTTAGTAACGATGTTCCTAGCGCAGCAGAGAAGGGCTGGAGCGATGCTCCTGTCCTTCTTATTTATACTGTGCTTGTGCAATTTTCGGTTTCAGTAAGACTTAGGGTCATTTTTTTCTAAACTCTATACTGTTAGCCTTCCAATTATTATTATACGGCATACATTCACTAAATGCTTAAACTATACGCTGTAGTACAATGAATAACTTACCTTCACTAAAATACACATCTACAAGTTGTAGTATATGATATAGCTTACCTTCACTAAATGATACCTCCACTAGCTGTAGTACAATATATAGCTTACCTTCACAATTATTGTTTTGGTTAAAACATCAGAAGCGGCTTTTGATGTTGCTTTCACTGTGATTGTGATGTTGCCCAGTACTTTTGGTTTTACCGGAAACAGCACAGTTGCTGCACCCTCACTAGCAACAGTCACATTCTGTTGACCTGCTACAGTACCAGTATTATTGTTTGGAACAATTATTTCAAATGTATTACTTGATTCCAAAGTGACCATAACCTGCAATACATAAATAAAACAGGATAAAGTAAAGTTATATACTTACATGACCTATCATTATGTGCTTTTTGTGTATACCAAAAGGCGGCTTGTTGGTTCTTGGAGTCCAGAATTGAGAAACTTTTCTCTAAACTACAGATGTCATTTGATATTTGACACTTAATTCATTTTCCGTTGCTTAAGTCAAATGATTGCCTTACTCTTCTTTTAATTTCTCATCACCCTCCTCTCTTTGGTCTTTTGACTAGTTTATTCTTCTACTCCTCATAGCTTCCTACTTTGCTCTTACTGTTCTCTCTTTTACACTATTCTTGTCCTGTCCTTCCTCTTCTATGGAGCCAGAAGAGGAAGGAGAGACAGCTAATATAAATGGTGAAGGGAAGTTATAGTTGACAGGATATAATGATTTTAAGATTTCTGCAGTGACTGATTCATGTTTCATGTCTCAGCCTTCTGCTGTTTCTTCTTTTTCAAACCATGCCGCATAAAAATAGCGGCAGAGAACTACCATTCGCCAAAGACTGCATTATTGTTTTCGGCTGATAATGCTGCTGCCTTGCAATAGCCACACACATTTTTAACACAAGCAGCTATAATTGTTATTGCTCTACCTTATGTATTAAGTGTTCCCTACACCTCTTAGATTGTAAGCTTATTTGGTGAGGGTCATCTTTACCTTCAGATTCATGTCATTGTATGTAGTTTGTTTATGTCGTGATACCCCCAATGATAGAGTAGTTTAAAAAATAGAGTAACACTTTTATGAACTTTTCTGATTGGAACTTTAGCCACCTAAAACTATAGGTTGACAGAAACCTTACCCATGAGACTTGGTATAGGAGAAGATGTTATGTTGGACTGTGTGCTACCTTTTACCAAATTTGAGGTATATATATATACGTAAAAATATAACATTGAACACAGCTTGGTAAACAGTCAGCAAAGACCCAGCAGCATGTGTTGGGCTGCGTTTTGTAACTTTATATATGATGACATTGCATTTTATTACAGTAGAACACCCCTGGACCACCATATCACCCCTTTCCCCCTGTCCACTAAGCTGAGGTGATCAGCAATACTGTTGATCTCTGGACATTGAAATATTTAATATTTGAGTGCTGGAACGACTGCGATAAAACTGCCCCTCACTAGTTCTGCCGGCCTAATCTGTCCCTGGAGTTGGGCAACTGATCAGATAAATAGACCTCAGCCTACCAATCTGTGGTGCCAATAGTGGGAGTGGAGTCGATTTCCAGCCCTCTCGAAACAGTGGGGGACAGGGCAAATAAATGACTCCCAGCCTAATGTTGAGGGTCCTACCAAGTCTGGGGACCTTTAAAGCTGTGGAGGGATTATATTGAGCTTGTAAGGAGAGTCGCTTTATGGAAGTCCCATGAGGCAAAGTAGAGTAGAGGAAAGATCTGTAGCCAAATTTAGCGTGGTGTTGGTGATATCAGAGCAGCCAAGAGGAATTCAGAGCCATGGTACAACAACTTCATGGGGCCCCCCTTATAGTTGAGCATGGTAAACAGGTCTGTTTGGTCATACCATTGGGGGCATGGCTATGCATCATTGGGGCATGGCTAGCAGGTGAAAAGCGCTAGATCAGTCACCAAAAATTGGGATTGTCCCACTAGAATCAGAATATTTCACAGACTCTCCTACTCTCTCCTACATGTTTTTGTCACTTTTACAACCTGTGGCTGCAGGTTCCTTTAGTTACGGCTTGTCTAGGTCCTGGAATGTTGGGGGCCCTATTTGGACAAAAATGGGTACATTTAGAAAATCCCAACCAGCCCCAGCGTTAAATGAATAGCACCCATGTTTAATAATTAGGCCTTCCTCCAGCCCCAAAATTAAAATAATAGTATTCCCATTTAATAAATAAACCTATTTCCCTCCCTCCAAACTGCACCAGCAATAAATTAATAGTATTTACATCTCATAAATATACATATTTCCCTTAACCATCACTGCCATTAAATAATTCATAGTCACATTTAATAAAGAGACCTCATTCTCCCCAAACCCACCCCCACATTCAATGGATCCCCAAACCACCCCATCTTAAATTAATAGTTCTCACTCTTAAATTGCCCCATCATCACCCCACAAACAAAATAGCACCCATTAATCAACCACCACCTACCTCACACACTACATTGCCAAAAGCTCCCTGTTCCATCACACACACATTACTGTGCCCCTTCATCATCACCATGCTTTGCCGCCTAATGATCACACTGTGCCCCTTCATCACAACCCCTTATGATCACACTGCTCCCTCCATGCTGCTTTTTCCCCCTTCACCTGGCCCCCCTTCATCACACTGTGCCATGCTACTTTTGCTCCCCCCCCTTCTCCTGGCCCACCTTCATCACTCTGTGCCATGCTGCTTTTGCCCCTCTTAACATTGTGCCATGCTGCTTTTGACCCTCTTCACGCTCTGCCATACTGCTCCCCCCTTCATCACTCTGTGCCATGCTGCTCCCTCCTCTTCTTCATCACTCTGTGCCATGCTGCTCCCCCCTCTTCTTCATCACCCAGTGCCTTTCTGTCTCTTCCCTCTCTTATTCATCACCCTGTGGGGATGGGAGGGAACACAGTATCCCCCAGATGGATTCAGAGAAAGAGATTTAACGTAAGTACATAAATCCCATTTTCTCATTCGTCCACTCTGGGGGACACTGCTACAATGGGGACATACCAAGCAGCACCCTAAGGGTGGGAACGCTCTGATAGCCTGGCCCGCAAAACACTGAAGCCGAACCCTGCGTCAGACGACGCAAACACAGTAAATTGATAGAACTTTGTGAAGGTATGAACGGTGGAACAGGTAGCCGCCCGACACAGTTGACCCGCAGAAGCCCCATGGCACGCGGCCCAAGATGCCCCCACAGAACGAGTGGAGTGAGCAGTGATCCTCGCCAGCACAGGTCTGTTTAAGCTTACATAAGTTTGCTTAATCATGGACTTGATCCAACAAGCAATGGTTTGTTTAGAGGCCGACCAATCCCTCTTTTGAGAATAGTACAAAACAAAGAGGGACTCTGTCTTTCTATAAAAGTATGTTCTATCCACATAAATCCGCAATGCCCCAATGACATCTAAGGATGCAGAAAAAGCAGACTCAGATGATGACGAAACACCTTTAAAAGCAGGAACCACAATTTCTTGATTAATGTGGAACCCTGACACAACTTTAGTTAAGAATGACGGAACTGTCCTAAGGAGAGCCCTGTCTTCATGAAAATCTATATATGGGGCCCTGCATGAAAGGGCACCCAACTCTGTCATCCTTCACACAGATGCCATGGCCAACAAAGAAACAACTTTCCATGTTAAAAGTCTCAATTCAATCGAACATAAAGGCTCAAAGCGAGCCATCTGAAGAACCTCTAACACCAAATTTAAATCCCAGGGAACCATGGGCAAAATATAAGGAGGCTGAACCCGTAACACTCCCTGGAAAAAAATATAACTGCCAGTCTACGTTGAAAGAATACCGAAATAGCAAATACTTATACCTTCAAAGAAGCCAGCCGAAATCTTGCTTCCAAACCTGTCTGAATCAAAGCTAAGAGACAGGATAATTTCAAAAGGTCCACTCTGGAAGAATGCCGTTCACACACCATTTAATGTAAGCTCGCCACATCCTGTGGTATATGCGAGCTGAAGAAGGTTTGCACGCTCACATCAACGTCTGCACTACCTTTTGCGAGAAACCCTTGGATCTCGAGAGACCAGTCTCAACAGCTACGCTATTAAATCCAGTCAATGAGAATCATAATGATAAAATGGTCCCTGGCTTAGCAGGTCACGACGACAAGGAAGGGCCCAACCCGGTCTGTCCGCCATTTAATAACTAATGGTGTATGTATGCTCTTAAAGGAACAACTTTCATAAGAGCTATATAAGCCAATAATCACAATTACTACTAAAATACTGCTTGCCCCTGTGAGGAACCTGTCCCTGTTGTATTCTGGTGACTAACAGATTAAAGTGCTATGCTGGCTGCCCAATAATCCTGATCCAAAGTAACGGTCAGAAAGCATTCAGCTACAAGTATCGGTTCCAGGTGTAGGTGAAGGAGAATGGTAGGGAACTCCATGTTGGTATGCAACAATGGTATGCAGCAATGCACTCCTCGCTATTTTTCACTGTCTTTACATTAATGCTATACTTATACAACTAAGACTTCCACAGAACTTGAAGATGAATTGTGACAAGCAGACTGATGTCACGTGTATTAAATAAAACATACCTGTAAGTTTTCTTTTAAGGAATTGGACAGAATAATTTCTAGAATAAACTGTTCACCTCTCGTTAAGGAAAATGGCATATTAAATGTAATAAATAGAGGCTTGACCACTGATATCTGAAACAAAAATAACATTGGTTAAAACAAAAACAAAAGGACATACTTACAAAACAGAGGTTATATGATATAATTAACATGTGTACTATTAAATTTATAAAATGTAAATAAGTTAAAGAAATGAAAAAAGTTGGATAACACAGACAAATAAGGGGACTGTGTTATTCTATTTAGCAACATGAACACAAAGGGCTAGATTTACTAAGCTGCGGGTTTGAAAAAGTGGGGATGTTGCCTATAGCAACCAATCAGATTCTAGCTTTTATTTATTTAGTACCTTCTACAAAATGACAGCTACAATCTGATTGGTTGCTATAGGCAACATCCCCACTTTTTCAAACCCGCAACTTAGTAAATCTAGGCCAAAATCTCTAAACAGGTTCTAAATATATGTTTATCTTTCAGTTATTTCAGTTATTTATCTTTTAAGAAATGATTTGAGATGTCACATCCTTAGTTATTATTGATACTGCCCAAGACAGCAGTAGTGTAACAGAAACAGGGTTGCAATTGTAACCAGGGCAAAAGGAACCAGGGCTGCAACCCCCATAAACATCTGCAGAACATATTTGTTGACACCGCTGCTTTTACACACCATGTTGCTGGAATCTGGGCCCATTATTTCTACGTTTTCTGCTGTCAAGTTAGGTATGAGGGCCCAGTAAGCTGAATGCTAGCAGGGTGGTGTCCTCCACTTTAACCTGGAACCTACCACAAACTATTGATATAAGTACTGTCTGGAGGTACCAGACCATTTTAGAGCTATAAATGCCTCAGAAACATGTTACATGGCCATAGCACTAGAAACATCACCCTGAGGGGAGAGAAGCTAATAGGCCCCAGAAACTCCAAACAGTACACATACCAGATGTAACAAGTGTATATTGTTATGCCCTATGGTAATGTAAAGAAACCATAGAGATGGGGCTTTACAGTGTTATTAGTAAATGCAACTTTCCCATTACCCTATTTGTATGCTGAAAACTCTCAGCTTGATACATTTACCCCCAGGTCTAGGTTTGCAATGTTATACAGTATATGATACTTGTGTAACATAATATATATTGAAACTTTGTATAAACCTCTACACCATGCATTAACTAATGCGTTTACTATTTTAAATAATGTGAAATTAGTAATTTTTCATATGTTTCATTTCTGTGAACCGACATGTTTTTTAATTTGCTCTTTAGGATTGTAGTTTCTTTCAGATGAAATCACGTAGATCCTGCAAATGTTTTGATATGAATATGAAAATTTAGTATGTATGTATCACCTCAGCTTAAAGCATCAAGCTCTGAAAAAATCTGATGTGTTTTGTAACATAAGAAGAATGTTGATGTTTAGAGTTGCCCTTGTCTTTCCTTTCAGGCTGCTATTAATAATATATGCTTCTGTAGTACCATGGCAAACACAGTGACATGGTACATGATGTAGTGAGCAGAGAGGCTTTGGAACACCCCTCTGAGCTCTGTCTTCACTGTGACATTCACCTTTTCCCCTCTGTGCCATCACTTGGCATGCTGAGAGCTGTGAGTAGGTGTAGCAGACTGGCAACCATTTTTGTTTGATATTTAGAAGCACAACTAAGAAAAATAACTATCAGATGCATGCTTAAGGTACTTAACTTGCTACCTAAAAAAAATTCAGAACCTAGGCAATTGACAAATGTCAGTAATTAAAGGGATGAGTTGGCAACCATGACAATGCAGCATATTAAAGTAGGGATGAGCGGGCTCGGATTTTCGAAATCTGAACACCCCCGAACAGTGCCGATCTGAGCCCGATCCGAGCACTGTTCGGGTATTCCCGCCCGACGCAAAACTCAGAACGAGGCAAAACGTCATCATCCCGCCGTCGGATCTCGCGAGATCCGGATTCATATTATTCCCCGCTTGCCGCTGCCATCTTCACACGGGCATTGGAGAGGGAAGAGGGAGGGTGTGTTTGTGGTGTCCTCTGTCCTGCTAATTCCAGTGGTGCTGTCCTGTGCTCTGTCCTGCTCAGTCCAGTGGTGGTGTCCTGAGCTCTGTCCTGCTCAGTCCAGTGGTGCTGTCCTGTGCTCTGTCCTGCTCAGTCCAGTGGTGGTGTCCTGTGCTCTGTCCTGCTCAGTCCAGTGGTGCTGTCCTGTGCTCTCTCACGCTCAATCCAGTGGTGGTGTCCTGTGCTCTGTCCTGCTCAGTCCAGTGGTGCTGTCCTGCTCAGTCCAGTGGTGGTGTCCTGTGCTCTGTCCTGCTCAGTCTAGTGGTGCTGTCCTGCTCAGTCCAGTGGTACTGCTATATAAGTTCACAGATCCTGCAGTATAAGTCCAGTGGTACTGCTATATAAGTTCACTGATCCTGCCGTATAAGTCCAGTGGTACTGCTATATAAGTTCACTGATCCTGCCGTATAAGTCCAGTGGTACTGCTATATAAGTTCACTGATCCTGCCGTATAAGTCCAGTGGTACTGCTATATAAGTTCACTGATCCTGCCGTATAAGTCCAGTGGTACTGCTATATAAGTTCACTGATCCTGCCGTATAAGTCCAGTGGTACTGCTATATAAGTTCACTGATCCTGCCGTATAAGTCCAGTGGTACTGCTATATAAGTTCACTGATCCTGCTGTATAATGCCAGTGGTACTGCTATATAAGTTCACTGATCCTGCCGTACCAGTCCAGTGGTACTTTCCTGTGCCGCATATAATTTTTAAAGGCGTTGCCGATTGTGTGTGGTTTAGGGGTACGCTCTCTTGTGCTGCATATAATGGAGAACAAAAATTTGGAGGATAAAGTAGGGAAAGATCAAGAACCACTTCCTCCTAATGTTAAAGCTGCTGCCACTAGTCATGACATAGACGATGAAATGCCATCAACGTCGTGTGCCAAGGCCGATGCCCAATATCATAGTAGAGGGCAAGTAAAATCCAAAAAGCCAAAGGTCGCTAAAATGATCAAAAAAAAGAAATTAAAATCATCTGAGGAGAAACGTAAACTTGCCAATATGCCATTTACGACACGGAGTGGCAAGGAACGGCTTAGGCCCTGGCCCGTGTTCATGACTAGTGGTTCAGCTTCACACAACAATCTAAGCCCTCCTCCTCCCCCCCTCTAAAAAATTTAAGAGAGTTAAGCTGTCATCAAAAACACAGCAAACAACTCTGCCTTCTAAAGACATGGCATCACAAATCCCCAAGGCGAGTCCAAGGGTGTTGGTGGTTGCGAAGCCTGAACTTCCCATCACTGTACGGGAAGAGGTGGCTCCTTCCACCATTTGCAGCACGCCCTCTGCATATGCTGGAAGGATCACCCACAGTGCCGTTACAGATTTGGATAATGAAGGTGTCAATGTTGTACACCAGGAGGAGGATATTGATGTAGCTGGCGCTAAGGAGGAACTTGACGAGGAGGATGCTGATGTGGTTTTCTTAAATGAGGCACCAGGGGGTAAAACAGTTGTTGTTCAAGGGATGAAAAAGCCCATCATCATGCCTGGCCAGAAGACCAATAAATCCACCTCTTCGGTCTGGAATTATTTCTATCCCAATCCGGACAACAAATGTATTGCCATATGTACCTTATGTAAAGCTGCAATAAGCAGGGGTAAGGATCTTGGCCACCAGGGACATCCTCCCTTATACGTCACCTGGAGAACCTTCATAATTCTGTGTTTAGTTCAGCAAATGTGGCTAGGACCGTCAGCAGTCCAGGGAAACCTAAATCCCTTGGTGCCGTTGTATCCACACCAGCAACATCCTCCTCGTCAATTTCCTCCTTGATCTGGATCAGAGATAGTCCTGCAGGCCATGTCACCGGCATGACTGAGTCCTCTTCAATCCGGGATTCTTCCGGAGGATCCTGCAGCGCTACGCCTACTACTGCCGCTGCTGCTGTTGCTGCTGGGAGTCGGTCATCTTCCCAGAGGGGAAGTTGTAAGACAGCTACGTCTTTCACTAAGCAATTGACCGTACAACAGTCGTTTGCCATGAGCACGAAATACGACAGCAGTCATCCTATAGCAAAGCGGATAACTGCAGCCTTGACAGCTATGTTGGTGTTAGACGTGCGTCCGGTGTCCGCCATCAGTGGAGTGGGATTTAGATGGTTGATGGAGATATTGTGTCCCCGGTACCAAATCCCATCTAGATTCCACTTCACTAGGCAGGCGATACCCGGGATGTACAGAGAAGTATGAAAAAGTGTTCTCAGTGCTCTGAAAAATGCGGTTGTACCCACTGTCCACTTAACCACAGACATGTGGACAAGTGGTTCAGGGCAAACTAAGGACTATATGACTGTGACAGCCCACTTGGCAGATGCATCGCCTTCCACAGCAACAGCAGCAGCAGCATCAATAGCAGCATCTCCGAAACGCCTCCACGTTCTAAGCCAGGCAACATTGTGTATCACCGGTTTCAGTAAGAGGCACAACGCCGACAACCTCTTAGAGAAACTGAGGGAAATCATCTCGCAGTGGCTTACCCCACTTACACTCTCCTGGGGATTTGTGGTGTCGGACAATGCCAGTAACATTCCAGCACGTGCCATGTTTTGCCCACACAATAAATTTGGTGGTGCAGCATTATCTTAAAAGTGACAGTGTTTGCGGTGGCCCGCAAAATTGCGGGACACTTTCGCCATTCTGCCACTGCCTACCGAAGACTGGAGCACCATCAAAAATGCCTGAACCTGCCCTGCCATCGCCTCAAACAAGAGGTTGTGATGCGCTGGAACTCCACCCTCTATATGCTGCAGAGTATGGAGCAGCAGCAAAAGGCCATTCAAGCCTACACAGCCACCTACGATATAGGCAAAGGAGTGGGGATGCGCCTGAGTCAAGCGCAGTGGAGACTGATTTCCGTGTTGTGCAAGGTTCTCCAGCCGTTTGAACTTGCCACACGAGAAGTCAGTTCCGACACTGCCAGCTTGAGTCAGGTGATTCCCCTGATCAGGCTGTTGCAGAAGCAGCTGGAGAATGTGAGGGAGGAGCATTGCGATTCCACAAAGCATGTAGCTCTTGTGGATGAAGCCCTTCGTACGCTTTGCCAGGATCCGAGGGTGGTCAGTCTTTTAAAGTCAGAGGAATACATTCTGGCCACCGTGCTCGAACCTCGATTTAAAGCGTATGTTGTGTCTCTGTGTCTCTGTTTCCGGTGGACACAAGTCTACAGTGGTGCAAAGACCTGCTGATCAGGAGATTGTCATCTGAAGAGGACCGTGACATGCCAACAGCTCCTCCTTCATTTTCTTCCACACCTGTGGCTGCGAGGAAACAGCTGAGATTTCCTAAACGACCCGCTGGCGGGGATGCAGAAAACATCTGGTCTGGACTGAAGCACCTGCCAACGATTGCTGACATGTCTACTGTCACTGCATTGTATGCTGTCACCATTGAAAAAATGGTGGAGGATTACTTTGCTGACAGCATCCAAGTAGACATGTCAGACAGTCCTTACTTGTACTGGCAGGAAAAAAGGCAGTTTGGAAGCCCCTGTACAAACTGGCTCTATTTTACCTGAGTTGTCCCCCCTCCAGTGTGTACTCTGAAAGAGTTTTTAGTGCAGTGGGGAACCTGGTCAGTGAGCAGCGAAGGAGGTTGCTTCCGCAAAATGTGGAGAAGATGATGTTCATCAAAATTAATTATCAATTCTTCAATGAAGACCAGCAATGGCCTCCAGAGACTACAGAGGGACCTGTGATTGTGGAGTCCAGCGGGGACGAATTGATAATGTGTGAGGATGAGGAAGTACACACTGAAGGGGGTGAGGAATCAGAGGATGAAGATGAGGACGACATCTTGCCTCAGTAGAGCCAGTTTACTTTGTACAGGGAGAGATGAATTGCTTTTTTTGTGTTGGGGCCCAAACAAACCAATCATTTCAGCCACAGTAGTTTGGTAGGCCCCGTCGCTGAAATGATTGGTTTGTTAAAGTGTGCATGTCCTTTTTCCGCAACATAAGGGTGGGTGCGAGGGCCCAAGGACAATTCCATCTTGCACCTCTTTTTTTGACATTATGTGCTCTTTGGGGCCTAGTTTTTCAAACTGCCATCCTGTCTGCCACTGCAGTGCCACTCCTAGATGGGCCACGTGTTTGTGCAGCCCACTTGTGTCGCTTAGCTTAGTCATCCAGCTACCTCAGTGCAACCTTTTGGCCTAAAAACAATATTGTGAGGTGTGCGGTGTTCAGAATAGACTGGAAATGAGTGAAAATTAATGTTATTGAGGTTAATAATAGCGTAGGAGTAAAAACAAACAAAAAAACAGGATTTTAGCTGTTTTTATGCTTTTTAAAAAAAAAAATCAGAACCCAAAACCCAAAACCTTGAGGGGGGTGTTTTGGCAAAACCCATTAGAACCCAAAACCTTAAGGTAATCAGAACCCAAAACCCAAAACACGAAAAGTGGCCGATGCACATCCCTATATTAAAGTCACAACTGTATTTCAAATATCTTCCATTCCGAAAGATCCTGAATTGTTTACATATTTATTTGTGAATATTATTAGTAATTCTTTTATATAAGATAATTTGTACATGAGTTGTAGTGGTCCCTGTAGACGAGAACTGCTTGGGGGATAGAGAGGTCAAAATGACAGAAAGAGGCCCAGATGGCAAACACATAAGGAGAGAGTTAGAGAAAGGAGCAGACGGCAGAGAGAAAAAGAGAGAGAGGCACAGAGAGCACAGAGAGAGACATTACAAAGGGCAGCGAAGCACATAGAGAAGAGAGACAAGGATACAATGGGTAGATTTGATGATCCAGTCAGCACAGAGGGGAAGAGTATCTGTGTGTTCCCTCTAAAATGTGAGTGCATTTTGTGCAAAATACAATACTTATACCCGTGTCCTCAGAAACTTTCCAGCTGTTTTACTCTGTGGTCCATGTACTATGACAAAGACACAATGGACCTTTGGTCAACCCAACCAAATTTAGATATCAACTGCAGGACATTGTGGTTGCAGTGGTCTCAAACTTCTATCACCAAGAACAATGGGACTTCCTGCAGAATTGTTGTATTTTGTGTCAAGTCAAAGTCCTGTGATATATTGAGCACTCTCACCTAAATTCACACTTTTTTCCCATGAGTGAAGAACGAGAGTGGTTGACATTTGATATTTGACCACGGATAACACATACAAGATTATTATACTATGAGCTAAAAACAAACAAAATCACCTCAGCAGGTCCATCAGTTATTCCTAGTCCAAGCCCCTCAGAAATAACAAATGCAGTGGCCACCCAAGACGTGTTCTTGTCAGGAACAGCAAACTGGAGATTTGTTACTAAACTGGAGCTGTAAAATGATTTGCATTATATATAAAGTTGTTCATATTGGTTTATTGTGTTTTGCAAACAAGCATTAAAAGTTTTACTTGAATAATTTACTTGCTAAAGTACATCATCTATGGAGTAGTGTACATGCTACTGAGCATATTACAAGCCACCAATAATTTCTGTGACCATATAAAAGCACATGGATGCAGGTCAGTGCTCAATGAAGGTTGCCTTCTGTAATGAATTTGAATACATGTAATAATGTTATTTAGTTTACACATGCATAATTTAATTGCACTGGTTCATTTAAAATAATTTATTTAAGCAGAAACAGAATAAGTACTTTCACGTGCAACTGATATGAGCCTGAAAAAGGCGAAGACTTGGAATCGTCTTCCAAGCCATTTTGGTCCATTTTGCTTTTTGATGTTGCTGGGCAAAGATACTGTGCAGGTTTGCAGCTCATGGTTTCAATGCACATTAATTAAATATCAGGCTATCTTTCAAACAAGTGTCACAATTTTACATTTTCATCTTTTATTTACATTCACTTTGTGTGCACATATGTAATGGAAAGGGTTAACAGGATTGTGACTCATGCAAGTCCCCCCTGTTTAGTAGATAACATACATACAATGATCCCAGTTAGTACAAAGAGATGTGTATAGAAAATAACTGGTTTTAACTAGTCTCAGGGGGGTGAAGTGGGGTGTTGGATTCATAGTTTATCAGACAGCTAAAATCCAAATAGCGGCAGTCTTGGACCAATCAGAAGGCAGTGTCCAGTAACTTATACTGAATATCAAGCAATGGGGCTCCATCAAGATCAAAATATTTCTTAGCTATCAAATTGTGTTCCATAGCTAAGTATCTATTGATTTTATTTTAAACTTTTATAATAAACATTTGTATTGTGCCTTTACAATTATTGTTGTCTGTCAATCATTGTAATCTCACACAAAATGATAATAGTTAATGTCCATGTGACAACATGTTATTATACTCCCTCTAAGGAAAGGCAATTTGATGGTGCAAATGGAGTCGCACTTAAAGAAATGGTTGGCATCTGACTACCACCACAAACAGCATGTGAACAAAATAAAAAAAAATTGCATTGCCAAGACAACCAACACAATCAGGGATGCCTCCTTAACTACATATAGAATCAGGCTCAAAACTTTGGCAAACCATCAGCTCAGAATGCCCCGATTTCCCTATGTTCAGAGTTTATCCCATCAGAAGAGCCAACATGTTTCTCCTCCATACACTTAAATCACTTACACGTGTATAAATAGCAACAGAAACAAAAAAATGTGCAGAAATAGGTAGAAGAATTCACAAAATAAGGAAAAATAGCTTTTGCTCTATGTTTTCACAATTTTATTTACAAAATAACCATTTTTATCGGTCTATGATTATCAAAGTGTGATATATCCTTTACTATTACCTGAAAGTTAAATATTTGATTCAAAAGAAGACACGAAATTGGATAATCCAATTTAAAGAAAAACATTTTCAATTCCGTCCTTTCCACTATTTTGTTTAAATCACTACTCATCTGATTTACCCTTCTGGGGTATCATCCTGTTACAAATCTTTGTATCATCTGCAAAAACACAACCCTTCCCTTGTAGACTACATGTAATATTGCAAAAAAAAAAACATAGTCCCAAGAAGTGATCCCTAAGATCCTACACTGGTCACCAGCCCTGTACCCGAGCTCATACCATTGACTTCAACACTCTTGTCTCATGCTCTAAAGCCAAACTTGTATCCATTTCACTTTCTCTGAGTCACATCCAATGATTTCAGTTTCTGAATTAATTTAATGTGGGATACTGCATGTAATATACATTTTAATATACCTTATATTTGTTTCTAGCCAAATCCAGGTTTCTGGAAAAATAAGCTTGACTTGTCTGGGTGGATTCACTTCTTCTATTTGTCTAATATTGAACCCTAAAATAAAAATAATATCACTAGGCAGACATCAGAATTGTTTAAATAAATGTTTATTTCATTGCATGATATATCTAGTCAATGATACTACATATGTGCATTAATATTATCAATGGGAATACTACAACATGAATTAGTAACTGAACACCTATTTGTGATGCTTTGTCCAACACCTCTTATGCCCTGGTTTTAAGTAGACAAAACAAAATAAAATGATAAAAATAATTAATAATAATAATTAATCTAGCAAAAGAATGTCATACTTCGCTCGGTTAGAACAGTGTAAATTTGGGCCTATATGTAGACCTTGGACCCATGTGAGCCATCTTTGCTAGAACTCAACAGATTTTTTATGTTTGTTTTAATGCACATTGTATTGAACATGACACATATTTTTGTATATGAATCTCAGATACAATTACTTTTACTTTTCATTTTTGTATGCACCACTGCTATGTACCTGCTATGTACCTGGTACAATATATGAACAATTCAAATTGGAATAGATGGAATAAATACTCTGCACTCTCATATCAAACTACAACAAAATACATTCTTGGCATTACTCAAAAATGAATTAAAAGCTTACCATATGTATTATAGATTATGGCATTAGTTATACTTGCTAGAAGGCCCTGGTAGGAAAAGTGAATAACAGATGACTTTGTTATTGACAGAGAAATCTCTTCATTTGTGATATAAAACTAATTTTAGAATATATAGGAAGTAAAAGAAGAACATACTTGCAGGTAATATATGCATGAATGTGTTAGAAGCAGTTAGGCAGTGTTTATATAAAGACATACCTTATAGTAAAGGTTTAGCTCCTCATCAACCTAGAAGTATAAAAAGGTATCACTATCAGTAAATATTCACATAGCATATGTTTCCTTATAATCATCATCATCATCATGTATTTATTTATATAGCGCTACTAATGAAAACTTTTTAAAAAATGTATTAAAGTATAGTCAATATGAGTAATACAGTTAGCATTTAACAGGTGTGGAGACACACCAATCTATATGGCTTAATTTGAGATTATTATTATCGTTTATTTATAATGCACCAATTCTATTACTATACCCCTGCAGCAGTGAAGCAAATAAGACTACTTGGGACGAAGAGCAGGGCATGCAGGTCCGGAGGAGGAGTTTTGGAGCGCCCGTCAGCGTGAATGAGCTTGGGGAAGAAGATAAAAGGGACCAGGACACAGGAAGAGGTATGGTTGCTGGGCTAGAGAAAAAGGGTGAGCCTGCTAGAGAGAAAAAAATAAAAAGCACCTTGACTGCAGTATCAGCAGCAGGAACTGCCAGAGGCCCCCTGGGGAGGCACCTGCCCTATCAGGGATGAGGAGCAAGTTGTCAGACAGACGTACCCTTCACCAGGCACAAAGGGAGACTTGTATTGATGACTGTGGCGACTGTGAGAGCATCATAGAGGAAGACAGCTTTACAGCTCAGAATGTGAGAGATGTTTTGCATGTGACCAGATTTAGAGAGCCTGCTGGAGAGCCTTGCGACTTCTTGCTGCAGTGGGCTTTTCAAGTGAGTCCCAGGTCATAGAGGGAGACTCCTGACCTCAATGAATTGCAAGTGAGCAGGGCGGACTGCAAACAAGAGGAGGCCTAGTCAAAGGCCGTCAACGTCGAGTCCAGCTTATTGGAGAAACGATGGTGACAGGTAAGTGTATCAATATATGACATAAAGCAGTATACTGTACTTAAGAAACTGAATCAAACATACACCTGCTTTATTGTCCAGGAGCCGTCTAATACATATATCATACGTCTTATTACATATTATAAGTCTACATTTGTCAGCATTTAACTATTCTCCAACTGAGAGAGTTGACAGAGACTTACGCTGTCCCATCTATACATTACGGGTCTGATTCATCAAGGCAAGTATTTGCCGATTCTGAGTGTGCCGTCACTCTGCGCATACCCAAAAAAGGGAGATACATCCATAAATGCAGCCCTCTCCGCTGCATCGTCCAATGCAAAGGACACTTACTACAGCCTACAATTTCGGGGAGTGAACTGGGCAGGGAAGGAGCGTTTTGCCTTAGTGCATTTACAATAGAGACGTGCCAAACTCAAATGAATACAATTCTGAGCGCCTGAAAGTTATTTGTTTTTCTGCTGTATCTCTGTGAAGGGCTGGAGCAAGTCCTGATCAGTAGTGTTGAAAGTCTTCTATGTATGCTATAACCTGTTTGCAATCCGAAGTAGCTGTTAAAATGTATTTTATGTTCAGTAGACATTAAATACATTCTTATAAATGTATAAATGTAAGGGCAGCAAAGTGGCCTAGTGGTTAGCACCTCTGCCTCACAGCGCTTCGATTCCCGACCATGGCCTTATCTGTGTGGAGTTTGTATGTTCTCCCCGTGTTTGTGTGGGTTTCCTCCGGGTGCTCCGGTTTCCTCCCACACTCCAAAAACATACTGGTAGGTTAATTGGTTGCTATCAAAATTGACCCTAGTCTCTCCCTCTCTGTCTGTGTGTGTGTGTGTGAGTGTGTGTGTATGTTAGGGAATTTAAACTGTAAGTTCCAATAGGGCAGGGACTGATGTGAATGAGTTCTCTGTACAGCGCTACGGAATTAGTGGCGCTATATAAATAACTAATGATGATGATGATGATGATATATTTCATAGGAAAACATTTTTTTTTTATTATTTTTTTAAAACACTTTTTTTTACTGTTTTATCATTAATGCATTTATTATTAACAGTTGACATTAATTCAAGAAATGTTTTATTTTCATATGCATTCTTTTGAAAATTTATAATCCATATAGATATTGGGTGTATCCTGCAGCATCCTGCGTAGCAGAGCACAGGAGACCTATGCTTGATCACAAAAGCATGCGTATCTTGAGATCCATGCCTTGCTGGGGTAAACAAAGCCTAAATACGTGCATATAATACTAAATGTGGTTTGCGCTCAGAATATATGCTTGATGAATCAGGCCCTACAAGTTCAAGTAACCCAAATTACTAACTCAATTTGCACAGATGGTACCCATCATTAATAAAGTTAATGTTTTAAATTGTTTGGCATTTGTTACTTATTGTAAGAGATAACAACCTAGCATTTGCCCTCTCTGCAGCTACGTCCTGGCCGTCCCCATGACGACCAGGACGTCATTTCCTCGTCTGACCCGGCCATAGCCATGTCAATAGCCAGGGCGCCCTCTGTCAATAGCGCCACGTCCCGGCGTGATCTAAGTTACTAGAATACTGTTACTATATATATATATATATATATATATATATATATATATATATATATATATTTTATAGATGTGGCCTTTTTTGGGGGGCTATCTTTGTGGCAGATTTAGGAGTGTGTAGGGACATTCTAAACTCCAGGGGGAGCTCTGTTATGAATTAAATTGGTTCATTTTTATATTTATACATGCTCCTGGGTTATGTTATTACCTATACCAGTTCTAAACTAGTAATTTATTAGCAGCCTCCTGAGGCTGATTGTCAGCCCTGTGCCTCCTCCTTTCTGATTGGCTCATTAAAGTATTTAAGGCTTAGTCTCCCTGACGATTATAGGGTCCTCTGTGCTGCACGTGTGCTGAACTGATTTTTGCTCCTGAAGATATCTGACCTCCCACCCTGTTGTGACCTCGGCCTGTCTTGTGGATCCTGCTTGAACTCCTGTGCCCCTGGACCTCTTCCTGTTTTCGGATTATTCTTGTACGCTGCCTGCCAAGACCTTTTGCCTGTCCATTTTGTTATCCTGCTTGCAAGTTTTCCACGACCCTGGCCTGTTCCTGACATCCGCCTCCAGCCATCCGCTTACCTCCTGTGCTGTGGTTATTTAGATAACTACCTCTGAGCTTAAGTCCTGGGAGCATCTGAGTACCTCCGAACAAGTATAGTTCTATGGTAAAGGCGGCTGCTAAAGGTGAAGACCTCTGTTAGCCTGGTTCTAAAAGCTCATCTGTAACCACTGTCCTAACAGCATGGCTGTAGGTGTGGTGTAGAATATAGGCTAGGCAATTCTTATTGATAATTCTTGTGGTAACTGAGTTCATAGATTGATTGTTGTATACAAGTGTACTAAGGATAACCAGTAGCAGCAATCCAAAATACATTTACAATAAAGGAGAATACCTCAATTGAAGATATATATATAAATCAATGTCTTCCTATTGGTGTGCTGCTTTTCTGTCTTATCTTTGCACATCCAAATAGCTTTTGCAGGGGTATGTATTACACTGTATATGGTATTCCTAGTAGCTTTTACTATGTCTTAAATGTGAGGCTAGGAGATGTGTGCTGAATCAGCTTTCATCACGGAGCTATGTGGGCTGTTCTCAGTCACAGAACAACCAGTCTTATAATGCCTAGTTTCAATGTATACAATTTCTCTCCTCAACCAAAGATATATGCAGGCATTTAAAAGACTAAGTAGGCAGGTATATATAACTTTCTATGCATCCCGGGGATATGATAAACCTGACCTTTAAGCTTTAAAAAAAATGTTTTAGAAAGTTCTCTTTTACGATACATACGATCAAACAAATAATATAGATTAGTGACATTTTTCCTATCAGCGTATTTATATACATATATACTCACTCTCCTTGCAGTAAAATTTCTCAGAAGTCCTGAACTTTTTTCAACAACTTGCAGTCCCACTAAAGATCGTGATTCTTTAACATTTACAGATAAGGACACATTTTCTAACGGTCCGACAGTGTTTTTACTCCATGATAAAGTTATCTGGATAATTCAAACAACAAATAAATAAATGATGGCACAAATTGTAAAATAGTGACAAAAAATGGGGATTACACTAAGTGCATTTGTGTGATGTAAAGTTGCATCTTGGTGCAAAATTGACACTTTGTGCATGCACACAACTTGTGTCCGTATTTACATTTGTATGTATGCTGTGGCCACTTGCACTTGGAAAAGTGAATCAAGGGCACAACCATCCATGCAGACAGTAGTTAACTACACATATTGTGATTTTTCTTATTTAAGTTTCACGGATCATGAAATACATTAGTTACGAAACGTAAATTTTACATTTACATAAACTGGGTGCAAGTTTTGGACTTGGTGAGAATAAATGTTGCACCTATACACTAGTTTTAAGGTTGCATGTAATGTATCTCAAGGTGTGCGCAGCTCAAAATACAGACATAAAAGCGCAAGTGTAAAGATCAAACAGCATTACATAAACCATATATTTAACTTTTTTAAAATGGTTATAAAATGTTACCTTGTTCTTTAGTGTTCCTAAAATGGAAAATATTTCAGAGGTTTGTACAATATCACCAAAGCTGCCATTGATATTCAGGAAATAAACTATTAGTTGAGCTGTGGGAGCCCAGGATTGTTCTGGTGTGAGGCTGAACGTTGTTTTGTTCTTACCGGCAGACACTACCGTTCCTTTGGCCATAACCTAAAAAAAATGGAGTTAGATAACATGACATAACTATATTATGATTTATGCTTATGTAGAAAATGTAAACAATCCCATATTAATTTAAATTAAGCTTTATTTTACCACTGATTTATGTATACATAATATTGCATACTGTTCTATAACATACACCCACATCTGTTCCACCATCTATATATGCTCACATCTAAGCCAGTTGCTTCTACATGTAACAATTTTGTGGCAAAGACACACAATTGCAACTCATGCTTTTACACAAAGGTATTATTTAATACTATTTACTGGACATGTTACCAAAGTGCCATCAGTTCATTTAGGACACTTATCTATTTTGTTATGCTGCTTGTTTCAAGGTACAGTCATGGCAATAAAATTTGCAAATGGCACAAGTATTGGTTTTCACAATGTTTGCTGCTTAAGTGTTTTTAGACATCTTTATTAGATGTTGCTATGGTATACTGAAGTAAAATTACAAGCATTTTATAATTGTCAAAGGCCTTTATTGACAATTACATTAAGTTTATGCAAAGAGTCAATATTTGCAGCGTTGACCCTTCTTTTGGAAGACCTCTGCCATTCACCCTGGCATGCTGTCAATCAACTTCTGGGCCACATACTGACTAATGGACACCCATTCTTGACTAATCAATACTTAGAGTTTGTCAGAATTTGTGGGTTTTTGTTTGTCCAACCGCTTCTTGAGGATTGACCACAAGTTCTCAATGGGATTATGGTCTGGGGAGTTTCCTGGCCATGGACCCAAAATTTAGATGTTTTGATCCCGAGCCACTTAATTATCACTTTTGCCTTATGGCAAAGTGCTCCATCATGCTGGAAAAGGCATTGTTAATCACCAAACTGTTCTTGGATGGTTGGGAGAAGTTGCTCTTGGAGGATGTTTTGGTACCATTCTTTATTCATGGCTGTGTTCTTAGGCAAAATTGTGAGTGAGCCAACTCCCTTGGCTGGGACGCAACCCCACACATGAATGGTCTCAGGATGTTTTACTGTTGGCATGACAGAGGACTGATGGTAGCGCTCACCTTTCCTTCTCTGAACAAGCTTTTTCTCCAGATGCCCAAACAATCTGAAAGTGCAATCATCAGAGAAAATTACTTTACCCCAGTCCTCAGCAGTCCAATCCCTGTACCTTTTGCAGAATATCAGTCTGTCACTGATGTTCTTCCGGGAAAGAAGTGGCTGTTTGCTGGCCTTCTTCACACAAGGCAATCCTGCAAAAGTCTTCACCTCACTGCACGTGCAGATGCACTCACATCTGTCTTCTGCCATTCCTGAGCAAGCTCTGCATTGTGGTGCCCCGATCCTGCAGCTGAATCAACTTTAGGAGATGTCCTGGCGCTTTCTGGACGTTTTTGGGCACCCTGAAGCCTTCTTCACACCTATTGAGCATCTCTCCTTCAAGTTCTTGATGATCCGATAAATGGTTGATTTAGGTACAATATTACTAGCAGTAATATCCTTGCCTGTGAAGCACTCTTTGTGCAAAGCAATGATGACTGCAAGTGTTTCCTTGCAGCTAACCATGGTTAACGGAGGAAGAACAAAGATTTGAAGCACCATCTTCCTTTTAAAGCTTTCAGTCTGTTATTCTGACTCAATCAGCATGAAAGAGTTATCTCCAGCCTTGTCCTCGTCAACACTTTCACCTGTGTTAACGAGAGAATCACTGACCTGATGTCAGCTGGTCCTTTTGTGGCAGGGCTGAAATGCAGTGGAAACGTTGTGTTTGGAATAAAGTTCATTGTCATGGCAAAGAGGGACTTTGAAATTAATTGCAATTGATCTAATCACTCTTCATGACATTCTGGAGTATATGCAAATTGCCATCATAAAAGCTGAGGCAGCAGACTTTGTGAAAAATAATATTTGTGCCATTCTCAAATCTTTTGCCCATGACTGTAATTCTCTCAATAAGCAACAAAAGAGAATGTTGATTAAAATTGTTTCACATGCCTATAGCTGCAGCATCAAACATAACAAATTCGAAGCTGATTTCTGTAAGTCTGCAATATGACAAGCTTAGACCTGTATGGTCTCTTTACACTTCCCACCAATAACGATCTTCCCGACTTATTAGACTACAGAAAGGACTGTATGTATTACTGGTCTAAAGGAGCAATAGTTTAAAATTAAAACATTTTTAGCAAATATGTGTGGAGTTAAAACATCCCTTTAGATGGGCGTTATTTAATTGTTTTTTGAATGGCTTACCTATTTTATTACAAGATTAATCATAAGAAATTGAAACAGTAATCTTTTTGCTGAAATGTAATTAATAAGAGACCTTGATCATCATAATCATAATCATCATCACCACCACCATTTATAATACAATTTCACACAAGTTGTAAGGTTCTGTGTTATACACATCATAATTACATACAATATGCTGTAGACAAGGTTGTGTTACATGACATTCCATTGGACCTCAAGCAAAACTGTTCAGAAGATAGCTGAACAATGAAAATACATACCACATAGTAAACATCTTCAACTTTTGGGTAGGTGTTAACTTGTAAATTAAATGAAGTCCCAACCTACATGAAAAAATATGCATTTTAGCAAAAGCAAATTGTAATCTTTCTAAATAGAAATCTAAGATACATTTTTTCTCTCTCTTTAAATTCCAATGTTAGTAATAGCATGAGGAGTAAAATCACTTCCTGTGTATGGGACGTACAGAATACAGGTATGCACCAAACACAATCACATAATCAATATGTATTATTTATCTCACTAATACATAACCAGATAGCTGTGATAATGAGTGTCAGGGATATAACCTGCGGACAGCAACAGTGTAGTGTATGAGACACCACACTTTGTGAAACAACAGAAAGAAAAATTGATAATGAGAGGTGGGAAAAGTATGTAATAATATCAAAGTGTATACAGAAGATGAGTTTATATAAGGGTAGAAATATACACTTACCTTTAATGATGAGTTGGATGTTTGTATCTGAATAAAAGGATATGTCCCATATGATTTGTCAAAGTAGAATATCTGAGTGGTGTTCTGGTACTCAAGCTAAACAAAATAATTATTTAGCATTAATGGATTATTCACTGCAAAATACTGTTAATATTACTGCAAACAGAGAGGAAGAAATAGGCAGTGGGCAAAGAAACAAGAAGCAGAAGAAGGAAGAGAAAGGAGAAAGAAGAAAAGGAAAGAAGGGGAAGGAAAACAAAAAGAAGAGAAAAGGAGTAGAAGGAAAAGAAGAAGAAGGTAACAGTAGGAAATGAAGAAAATGAGAAAATATGGGAGAAAGAAAAAAAGGTAAAACAAATGGAAGAAGAAAAGATGAAGAAAGGTGGAGGTAGAACGGAGGAGGGGAAGAAAGAAGCAGCACAGGAATGAGAAGGGACATGAAGAAAGCAGGGAGGAGAAGAAGAAAACAGAAAAAGGAAGTTACTTACTGTGAAAGCAGAGCTTTTCAAAGCTTTCTGAATTGCAGTACTACATAGTTACCATTTTAATCTATGGGGACTCAGCTAAGAAACATTAAGTTGGATATGGTTGGAGAAATCTTTGATTTCTCCTGCGATAAACTCTTCATAAATTGTGCGATGGGCAATTTACAGAGAAAATTGCAGTTTTCTCCGTTTTGATGGCTGATAGCACTTTAATAAATAGACTCCATGGTATTTTTGTCGTTGTGTGGTCTAAGCATTGCTACCATCATTTAACTGCTAAGGGTTACATGGAATAAAACTGGGTCTAGGAAGCTGGTCACCTAGGTCATTCAATATGGTTGTATATGTTCACTGGTTAACAGATATCGATACTGTATATTTTCAGGGTATTTTTTTTCTGCAAATTTTTTTTTAAAATAAATAAACGCTGTCCACCCATTTACTTAGCACTAGTCTTTATTGTAGGAAACAAAACATATACCCATAGCAAAATATTCCCAAACATTTTGGTAATGCAGAATGCATTGGAATGCAGAAAACGGGTTGTCTATTTGAATCCTGGAACATACCTTAATTCACTCCACATGTTATAAATGTAACAAAGTGAGAGCGTAATTCTCCTTTAATGCCTTGGCTGCTAAGGGAGAATGAGACTTGTCCTCTACATGCAATGGACCAGCTGTCACGGGCACTAGGAGTCTTGCCCAGGATTTCACCAGTTGACTATGCTTACCAGAGAGGCGGAGTTTGCACAGCGGTGCTCTGGCAGCAGGGTGAATAGTGGAACGTATATAACAGCAGATGGAGAGAGGATGCCAATGGAAATGATGATAGTCAGTGACTTGCAGCTATACTGGTAAATGAGTCAGCGACTTGCAGCTATATTGGTAGATGAGTCAGCGACTTGCATCTATAGTGGAAAGACAGGTTTGAACCACGGAGACCAGGTTGGACATGAGCAGGTGAAGGAAGGTAACAGGAAAGTCACTGGTCTGCGTACAGCAAGTTGTACCTGTCAGACGCTGTCCCTGTGCTATGTCTGCCGCACAGAGACGGACGTCTGCTTCTGTAGCCGAGGAAACCGGGTATACTTCCGGGTCGGCGGTCACGCGTTCCGTTGCTTCCCAGTAATTCCGGCGGTGGTGTTTAGCGTCACCACCGCCAATGATTGGACTACAGGTGTATAAAAGCCTCACTCTGGCACATGGTGAGTGCCAGAGTATTAGGTCCCATCCTAGCTCCAGCGTTCCTGTGTACCGTTCTCCAGCGCTTCCTGTGTATTACCCGGCTTGTTACTGACTACTCCTGTTCTGTGCTCCCTGTGAACTTGACCTCGGCTTGATTGACTACTTCCTCCTGTGCTTCTGACCCCGACCCGGCTATCATCTTCTCCGGCCGGAGATGGATTCTTTTTAGCAGAATGGGCTAATCTCTTACCTTGGGCAGAGTTTTCTCACAATGTCCATCATCACGAGTCTACTGGTGCCTCTCCATTTTATATTGTTTATGGATCCCAACCCACCCTCCCAGATTTCTCCGGCCAAGGTTCCCCGCCAGTTCCCGCGGTGGAGGATTTCATGCGGAACCTTTCCCAGATTTGGTCTAATGCTAAAACTAACCTCCACGAGACTTCTCAATGCTATAAGCAAGCAGCAGACCGCCATTGGAGACTGGTCCCTCTTTTACAGGTTCACGACAAAGTATGGTTATCCACACGTAACCTCAAGTTAAGAGTACCTTCTCAAAAATTGGCTCCCCGTTATATTGGCCCCTTTTCCATAACACATGTGATCAATGCAGTAACCTACAGACTCCGGTTACCTCCTTCCCTGAAGATCCACAATGTCTTTCATGTCTCTCTTCTCAAACCACTTGTACTCAATAAGTTTCATCAGTCGCCTCATCGTCCAGCTCCTGTACGTACCATGGAGGGTGAAGAATTTGAAGTGAGTCGCATCCTGGATTCCCGTATCCTCCATGGACGACACCAATTCTTAGTACATTGGAAGGGGTTTGGGCCAGAAGAGAGATCCTGGGTGCAAAAAGAAGATCTCCACGCCCCACGGCTATTAAAACAGTTCCTCGAACAAAGATCTATCCAACAAAGTAGGGGAGGATGTACTGTCAGACGCTGTCCCTGTGCTATGTCTGCTGCACAGAGACGGACGTCTGCTTCTGTTGCCGAGCACCCGGTTGCCAGGCAACCGGGCGTACTTCCGGGTCGGCGGTCACGCGTTCCATTGCTAGGCAACGGAACGCTTCCCAGTAATTCCAGCGGTGGTGTTTAGCGTCACCACCGCCAATGATTGGACTACAGGTGTATAAAAGCCTCACTCTGGCACATGGTGAGTGCCAGAGTATTAGGTCCCATCCTAGCTCCAGCGTTCCTGTGTACCGTTCTCCAGCGCTTCCTGTGTATTACCTGGCTTGTTACTGACTACTCCTGTTCTGTGCTCCCTGTAAACTTGACCTTGGCTTGATTGACTACTTCCTCCTGTGCTTCTGACCCCGACCCGGCTACCCTGACTACGGCTTTGGATTTCCCCTGTGGCATCTCCTGATTTCTCGGTTTGGACCCGGCCTGCACGACACCGCTTTCATCTACTGCTTCACTGGTTACTCCCTCTGAGGACCGCGACCTGCGTGTCTCCCGCAGCTAAGACAACACTCCCTTGCGAGGGTCCCTGGTAAAGACCAGGAATACGTTAGACTCCGCGCCTCTTTGGTAAGTAGTGCAAAAACCAGTAAGCAAATACCCTAGTCTGTGACAGTACCACTGCTATGGTGAGAAGACTTGTCCAGGTGCAGGTAGGTAGCAGGGAAGTCAGTGGTCTGCGTACAGCAAGTTGTACCACTGCTATGGTGAGAAGACTTGTCCAGGTGCAGGTAGGTAGCGGGGAAGTCAGTGGTCTGCGTACAGCAAGTTGTACCACTGCTATGGTGAGGAGAGTTCAGGTGCGGATGAGTGGAGGCATGCAAAGAGTCAATAACGGTATGAAGACACTGAGAGCACAGAGGAACTTGTTCCAAACAGATATGCAGCGATACAGCTAATAGTCTATAACGGTATGTATACCGCTGCTGAGTAGAGAGGCTTGCACAGAGTGGATATGCGGGATAATAACTGATAGTCAATCACAAGTATGCATATCACTGCTGAGTAGAGAAGCTTGTTCCAAACAGATATGCAGCGTAACAACAAATAGTCTATAGCGAGTATGGATACCGCTGCTGAGTAGAGAGGCTTGTCCTAAGCGGATATGCAAGGTAACAGTTGATAGTCAATAACAAGTAAGCATACCGCTGATGAGTAGAGAAGCTTATCCACGAGAATATGCAGGCACAGCAGGGACGCTGAACGGCTGTAGCGGGTATGGGAACCACAGGTGAGCAGAGCAGGTAATCAGAAGCCAGCTGAGGACACGAGCAGTATACAGGAGTCTGTAGCGGGTATGAGAACCGCTGATGAGCAGAGCAGGTAATCCAGAAGCCAGCTGAGGACACGAGTAGGATACAGGAATCAGTAGCGGGTATGGAAACCACCGATGAGTAGCACAGGTAATCAGCAGGAAGCTGAAGACACTAGAAGTACACAGGAGATACCTTCAGAGACTCACAGGGAATGAGACTCAAGATCAGGCAACGAGGTAATGAGCACAGGTGCCTTAAATAGGGAGAGGTGCCTGATCCACCAATGAGATTAAAAGCAAAGGTCATAAGTTCTTGGATGCTGCGCATGCGCAGTGCATCAAGATGGCGGGCGGCCGCAGCTCAGGACAGGCGCCGGCAGGAAGGCTAGGGAACCACGCACCAGCGCAGAGGCACTCACGGTCCGATGAGTGACACCAGCCTTATTTTAAGAATTTTAAATAAAACAAAAAATGTTTTTAACTAGTAGGGGGAGTGGCACTTCTAGAGCCACAATCTCTTTTCTATATTGGGTAAAAAAGGGACAAAAGGCATTCTCTCTCCTCTTCCAATATATGGTGTCTCTATTTTTTCTCTGGCAATCATTTGTGATCACAAGAAGAAAAAAACCTTCACAATATTTATGTAAATACATGGGGGCATCTTAAGTAAAATTAAATCCCCCCGCCTTTCATATACAAAATAAACAGATGCGTCCACATTTCAAACAAGGAAGACACTTTTTATTTACTGTCTGTCAGATGTCTGTCAGATATGATCACCAGACAACGAAACACATATTTATGTAAACAAAAGCATTAGTTGCATATCTGATCTTCTCGCGTCCCCAAGTCAACGATAATAATTGGGGTATCATTTTTTTGTCAGAAGACCAGCAGCTATTAAGAACAGTATGGCAATCCTTTCTCAACTGTTTTCCCTGCTTTCATTTAGTAAATAAATTAAAAGTGTGAATATTTTTCCTCTATTACTCCACTGCCTTGAAACTATGCTGCAAATTGGGTTAGAAAGTTTTCTAAATGGTATACCTTTCCCACTTTTGTGTGCCTCATTGGCCTTTACAATACACTCGGCTCATATATGAAAGAAAATAAAATAGTCAAAGAAATGGTAGTGGTAACCCATACAAATGGGGTATCATTATTATTATTATTATTATTATTATTATTATTATTATTATTATTATTATAATTATTATTGTTGGGAGACCTGTAGCTATGCAGAAAAGTATGCCAAGTTCCTCTTTCTTATTTTTAGTAATTTATTTAAAAAAATATTTATCATCCGCTTTTGTATCCGCTTTCCAGAAACTACTGTGCATTCTATTCTTGGGTTATAAAGAAGTCAATATTTCTGAAATATAAATGTATTGTGAAAAAACAAGGTATGATTTGTGTGTTTACTGCACAGAAAAAATACTGATAATGAAACCGAAATGCCCAAGAGTGTCAAAATAGGCTCAACCTATTGTTGAACAAAATGTCTCATTAACATAGGGTTTAAATGTATTTAATTGCTCATAAGCCATTGAATGCCCTAATACCTCACTAAAAGGCAGTCACATGATTGACATTTCTTCCCATACATAAATCACACTTCAAGTAAGAACTTGGATATAATGAGAATCCACTCAAAGCTTCAGCGCACAGTTGAGTGATGGAGATGTATATTACAAGTCTTGGTTTAAATATAAAGTATGTTCCATTTGATCATTTTGGGACTGGATTATGAAATCTTTTGACAACTAATTTTTTCTTTGAACGCACCTCAACTTGTATCAATTGAACAGACAGCAGAACAGGTATTTCCAGGTTGATAATGTCCGACTCCTTAATGCTGTAGTATTGCAGAATTAGACTGTTATCTGGTGTGCTGTCATCGGTAATAAGCACCCTGCTTATCCAGTATGGCCCTGTTGACTGGGTTATTTTAACATAAACTTTTTCATCTCTTTCCTCTATAGTTAGGGGTTTATTGTCAATCCGCCCTACCTGAACCTGAAAAAAATGAAAACATATATATTTTATTAGATCGGCTGAAAGATATACCTGGATTCCAAGTAAAACAATTCCGATGATATTTTATGTTTTTTAAACTATATTGTGGGTGATATTATTATATCGTGGGAGATATTACACGCAAATATTTAAAAAAACAGACACTTATTCCAGTGAAAGGATTCCTGGTAAATGGCAATTAATTTAGTAAGTGCATCACCCACTGGGTATATATTGCATTCAACAGGCTTGTCCTGAGGGATACAGATACTAACATACTCTTATAGGTGTTTGTCAGAGGTGGATTGGGGTTGTCTACTCTTTGTTTAAAGTGCTATAGTGGCATTCTTACAAAAACAATAAAATGGTCATGGAGTGTATTAAGATAGTCCTCGGGGAAATTTTGCAAGTGAGCTACTCCTGTTCAAGAGATGAGATTTCTGGCAAAGGAAATATACATATATCAGCATTTTACCTACTACTTTACTGCACGGATGAGCCACAATAAGGACAAAACAATCTGTAAGCGGGAATTCTGTCTGAGCACTGGCCTGTGTCATGCTCTGAACAACCAGTTGGTAAAGAATTGACAAATTAATTGCCATTTAAATATAATTTCCCAGAAGGTGTCTGAAAATGACTGGGCCTATTTGCATAAGTAGAAATGGAAGTAAAGAGTAAAGAGGTAGGAGGGTTTCAAATCTGACATGAATAAATGCCCTATTAGCCTTGGTACATGTCTTGTTTAAACATTTTCACATAAATACATACAATCTACTAGAATATACAATTGCTGTATGAATCAGATATTTTAGTATACAGTACCTTAGCTGTGAAATTGAGACCTGGAGTAAAAGCTTGTTGCTGGCCAATGAGGTTTAGTATATACTCTGAATTCGCTCTTGAGACATAGGTTGATGCCTTTGCTACGATACCTTTAAAGAAGCATTCTTAATTATTAGTATTTCCATACTATATTTATACTTTAAATCTGTATACTTTAAGGCTTATTCAAAAGAAAATATTCAAGATACAGTTTTAGTTTTTCAAGTAAAGTTCAAACAGGTTTAATTTTGCAGTTAATTTCATGAAGGATTTTATTATCTGTGTGGTCTCATTATTTTTCTCCTCTTTAGTATGTGTTGATCTATGGAAATTCATAAACAGGTGATAAGTACATATATATATGCACTCTATAGAAGTCTGTCAGTCAATGTTATAAAGAGCGTGTTCATGACTACAAAACAAATCAATACTAGTTAATTGCTATTTTTTTGTCCTGAGATTAAATTAAATTAAATTAAGTTAAATTGCATTTAAATTGACATAATACCTTATTTTAACATTATAGTTTAATTATAGTCTTATAATAACAAAATTGCTCTTATGTCCTATTGGGGGACACTGCGAAACATAGGGTTATAGCTGGTGGTCCCGGAAGTCAGGCACTTAAACAGTTAAATCTGTGAGTGTAGCTCCACCCCTGCTATGCCCCTCCCACAGGAAGAGAACTCAGTTTAGTTTTAGTGTCCATAGGAGTTGGGCATGCTTTCCAGCGCTCTTGCCCTGGATTTAGATATGAAATTTTTTTTTGTATTCATTGTATTTACAAATTTATCTTAGAGGGGAAAAAATTGCTGGCTAGGGAGCGTGTCCCAGGGGATGAATAGACAGAGGTCTTCCTCCATACTAGGTCCTCTGGCCGGGGTGAGTGACTTAATCGGCCATCGCACCCCCAGCTTAGCTAGCTATTTCACATATTACCGGTAAAAGAGCTAACAGCGCTCACAGTTGCGGCCACAACACACAGCAGGAGCTGCGGTCCCATCTCCTCTCCCTCCTAGGCAACGAGCAGTAAGAGGGGACCTAAGCAGCCACAGCAAGTTCTCCAGTGAATCAGAGAGTACAGCTGATGCTACAGTGCACACAGAGGGCACAGATACGGAGATTTCTCCGTTCCTGAGTGGGGCAGCCATTTTACAATACAAAGGAAGGTAGAGGTTCTAGACTCCTCCCCTCTGCTTCCTGGAGTCAACGGACTTTTGAGCGCCATTTTACCTCACCTCCTCATCGGACCCTACTGTGCAGCGCCTGACAGGACAGTTTTTTTCATATTTTAAACACTCTTTTGCAATAATTGATTGTATTTTAGAGTGTGTGTCCTTGTGAGACTGTCAGTTGGTCAAATTATATGCAGTGCTGATATATAATACATCACCAAGGCTGGATTAAGGGAATGGAGGCCCCTGGGCTAAGGATACTGTAAGCCCCCTCCTCTGTGAGCCCCCCTCCCTGTGAGCCCCCCCCCCTCCTGCTTACATCCTACTCTTGATCTGTCCTGTCTGCAGGCTGTAGGCATTCTTCCGACACTCCCTGTAGTGCTTCCGCGGTGCACAGTAATGTCCTTACTGAGGAGGTCTCAGGAAAGTCAGTAAGGAGATTACTGCACGCCGCGGAGGCACTACAGTGACAGCAGGTAGCTAGCAGCATACCATTTGTTGTTAGCTGCCTTCCCTCCTTGACCAGCTGACAGTTGGAGCCAGGGGTGAGGATGCCCCTGACCCGATTAATAATGCCGCTGACCGTGCTTCAGCTATAAAAAAAAAAAGAGTAGTTTCAAGGCCCCCCAGATGTCCGAGGCTCCTGGGCTCCAGCCCACTTAGACCTTGGGTTTATCTGGCCCTGGGTGTCTCACATATACTTTATTAAGTCATATATTTGAACCCATAATATATTTATTCCTGCATATATTCTACTATTATATTTTGTGATGAACAGTAATTTATAATTAGTGGCTGTGTGACTAAACATTTGTGTAATATATCCCTATAATAATATATATATATTCACCATGACTGACAAAGGGACCTCTAAGAAAGCAACTGCTTCAAAGTGACACATTATAATTGTACAAAATGTAACTCAAAATTATCTTGTGGACAGTCTGACCCGGACAGATTGTGTCTGCGACCGCGGAGGAACCTGCTTGGCTTTGTAAGTTGACATCGACCTTAGAAGACGTCGAAAGGGTAATATCACACCGTGAGGTAGGTCAATCTTACACTTCTGATTCTGCATCACAACAGTCAGGCTCACAATCTGGACAGACCTCTACAGAGATGTTCCATGTGGAATCCTCTTTGGCCCAAATTTTAGCGGCCTCGGCCCAGGGTTAGGTTAAAGCCACTTCCTCACTGGAACGCCTTTTGTGCTAGAAAACCATCTCATAAGTGTCAAATATCACATGAGATTAGTGTAGCAGACTCTACTTCAGATATATCATTGGATGAGGAAGGAGAACTTAATAGAGATTCTGGTGATAAGGATTCATTTATTCTGGATGACACATCCACGGTTCACGGAATTGAGGATTTGGTACCGGGAGTTAGACAAACATAAGGTTTTGTCAACCCAGAAGTTTCACGTGCTGCTGGTTTCTCACTTTTTAAAAGACAGAGGAAACAGCTTATTGCCTTTCCTCCTTCTCCTCAATTAATGAACATGATTGCGGAGGCATGGAACAAACCTGACCGCCGTATTCACATGCCAGGAAAATTTAGAGTCCTTTATCCTCTACCGGTAGAAGACTCCGAAAAGAAGGAGAATCTCACAATAGTAGACCCCCCCCCTTAGCCAGGTTGACCAGAACCACTACCTTGCCAGTGCAAGGGGGAGTTTCACTTAAAGATGCCATGAAAAAGAAATGTGTTTTTTTTTTTTCCTCCATTCGGCATATGAAGCCGCTAGTACTGTTTTCAGACCTGGTATATCTAAAGCCTGGGTAAATAAGGCCATTCAATCTTGGGCAGAGCAGTTAACTAAAGGCATCCGAGATGGTTCCCCTGCATATGAATTATTAATTCTGACAGACCATATCAGAGAGGCTTCTGACATCATGGGTCAGGCTGCTCTGGATGTTAACTCTACTACCGCCAAGCTTTCAGTAGACATTATAGCTGTTAGACGTTCCTTGTGACTGTGATCTCGGTCCGCTGATGCAGATTCTAAATGCACACTGGAAGCAGTCCCATTTGATGAAGTATCCCTATTTGGAGCTAGATTAGACCTGCATATCTGAAGCAACGGGAAGCAAGAGCCCATTTCTGCCAGTTACCCAGGCCAAACCTAAATATCCTAGGTTTCGATCCTTTTGTCCCTTTAACAAGACAAGGACATCCCAAGCCAGAGAGCGGTCAAATGTTCCTTCAAGAGGTTGTTTTAGCAGGGACCGTGGTTCTTCTAGACGAGTAAATTCAAAGCCTCTGCATGATGCGACTCCAAACCACAGCAATGTGGTGGGAGGATGTTTTCTTGTACTCCAGGACAAATGGCTTGATTTATCAACCAACCCCTAGATCAGGGGCATTGTCACGAGGGGTTATATCATAGACCTGACCCATTTTCCTCGCAATCGTTATTTCACGTCTGGCCTCCCAACCTGTGGACTCCGATGCAGGGCTCTGCAAGTAGTGATCCAAAACCTGTTGGAGTAGGAGGTAATTATTCAAGTTCCACCAGTAGAAAGAAGTTTGGGGTTTTACTCCAACCTCTTCCTTGTCCCAAAGCTGAACAGCTCTTCAGACCAATCCTAAATGTAAAATCTCTCACTCTTCAGGTCAGAGTACTAAAGTTCAAAATGGAGTCCCTCAGGTCGATCATTGTGACCATGGAACAGAAATAATTCTTAGCTTCCCTGGACATAAAGGATGCAGCATATCTTCATGTTCCCATATGGCAGGGATATCAGCGTTTACTATGATTTGCCATACAAGATGACCATTACCAATTCAGGGCTTTACCCTTTGGTCTAGCCACCGAACCAAGGGTTCTCATCAAGGTGATGGCAGTCATGGTGTCCAGTCTCCGTTCTCAGGGTATCACAGTAATACCTTACTTAGACGATCTTCTTCTCAAAGCTCCGCCTTACAGAATTCTATACCAGCATCTTCAAACAACCATATCCTTCTTGGATGCTCATGGCTGGATAATAAATCAACCAAAGTCCTTCCTAATACAAGCTCAAACAATGCGCTTTCTAGGCCTGAACTTCGATACCAGATGTCAGAAGGTATTTCTCCCGGAGGACAAGATTCACTCAATGCAGAAATAAAAATAAGGGAAATCTTGAAGAAAAGAGTATTCTTTCTCCGGAGCTGTATGAAGCTGTTGGGCACAATGGTTTCAGTATTCGAAGAAGTAACCTATGCTCAATTCCATTCGAGAGATTTTCATTGGGAACTACTGCAAAAATGGTTAAAGTCCCATTCACACCTGGACAGACAGATGATCAGTCTTTCGTCTCCTGTAAGACAGTCATTTGCCTTCTGGCTGCTCAGGTCTCACCTCCCCAGAGGTCGATCCTTCCAAATATGGGAGTGGACAGTTGTCACCACAGATGCAAATCTGTTGGGATGGGGAGGGTTCAATTTAACTCAGAGATTTCAGGGTTCATGGGACCCTCTGGAAACGTCTCTCCCCATCAATGTTCTGGAACTAAGGGCCATCTACAATGTGCTAATCCAAGCACAGGTTTTTCTGCAGGGAAAACCAGTCAGAGTGCAATCAGACAATGCGATAGCAGTTGCCTACATAAACCATCAAGGCGGCACTCGCAGGGCCACACCCACAACTGGATAATGCTGTGGGCGGAGCAACACATTTCTGTCATTGCAGCCATCTACATTGCCGACGTGGAAAACTGTGAATAAGATTTTCTCAGCCGCAACAAGGTTTACCCAGGAGAAAGTCTCTATATCAGGATGCGTTTGATCTCCTAGTTCAACAGTGGGGTTGTCCAGAGATAGATCTCATGGCGTCATGCTTGAACGCCAAAGTTCCTCTTTTCTGCGCAAAATACAAGGATCCCACGGCAGGATTCGTGGACGCCATGGTAATTCCATGGAAGTTTCACCTAGTCTATTTATTCCCTCCTCTTCCAATGCTTCTGAGGGTTCTCAAGAAGCTGAAGAGGGATCAAGGACTGGCCATATTGGTGGCCCCAGACTTGGTACTCTGACCTTCTGGACATGGCAATACAACCCCCATTTCGATTGTCTCTTCTTCCAGACCTACTTACTCAAGATCCTCTTCGGTGCCACTCATGAGGTCGGTTGGCTTTGACAGTGTGGCTATTTAAACCATGATTTTGACAGCTAAAGGTTTTTCATCAGCGGTTGTGAAAACTATGATCAAAGCCAGAAAGCCATCTTCTGCGAAAAATTATTACAGAATCTGGAAGACTTATGTTCTTTGGTGTGAAACACACCAATTTCACACATCACGGTTTAACCTTTCCAGGTTACTAGCCTTCTTTCAGGCAGGTTAAGACAAAGGATTGCGTTTAGCTTCCTTGAAGTTTCAAGTTGCCACCCTGTCTATTTACTACCAGCGCAAGTTGGCTCTTTTTTCAGAAGTCCACACTTTCATACAGGGAGCACTTCATATTCTTACCCCGTTTGTACACCCGGTGGAACCATAGGATCTGAATCTGGATCTTCAGGCATTGGTCCAATAGCCATTTGAACCTTTAGATTCGACTGATCTTCAGTATCTCAATTGGAAGGTGGCATTTCTGCTGGCAGTGTCTTTGGCATGGTGAGTATCCGAGTTGGGGGCTTTGTCTTGTGTTTCCCCCTTTCCATGTTTTCCATGAGAGTCAGGCGGTACTTCGTACCAAGCCCTCCTTTGTTCCTAAAGTTGTTTCTCATTTTCACGTGAAAGGAAAGCAGTTTGGCAGGGGAGCATGTTTGAGAAAAACAGGTGGGCAGGGGGGCATTTCAAAAAAAAGCTGGTGGGCAAAGGGGCATGTGTGACAAAAGCTGGATAGGGTGCATAGGGCAGGGGTGTATGTGAGAGATAAGCTGGTGGACAGGGGGACATGTGAGTAAAGCTGGTGTTATGCGGGTAGCATGCGTGACAAAAGCTGATGGGCAGTGGGTGGCATATGTGAGAATAGCTAATGGGCAGATGGGCATGTGGAAGTAAAGTTGTTGGGCAGGTGGGGACATGTCAGTGTGTAACAGGTGTGTGATGTAAAGTTTTTATTTTGCTTTTTTCTGAAATCTAACATTTGGAGCCTCCCCTCTAGATATCCTGCGTTTGTTCCTGGGCAGCAGTGAAATCTTGACAGCATTCTACATCAGACATCAGTACATCTGAAAATCAGCGCAACTGGACTGCAACCTTACCAGTCAGCCAGGAGGTAAGAGTTTTTATTTTTATTTTACATATGTCAAGTGTGTGAGGGTCTGGGAAGTGAGCATTGGGGGGAAGAGGGGCAGTAGGCTGAAGCTTTGCCTAGGGTGTTGAGAAACTAGGTAATTTGATATCTAGAATGTTTGCTTTAATCATGCCAATTGGACTGGACACCATTTCATTCCTGATTCCTGTGTGAGCAGATTGGCCTATTAACTCATACATGCCAACTCTCCCGGAATGTACGGGAGACTCCCCAAATCCGGGCAGGTCTCCCGGAATCCCAGGAGAGATGGCATTTCTCCAGCATCGGAGCCGGCATAGAGTTGTGTATGGGCAGAGGGGGCGGGGCTTAGCAAATTTCGTCATTGTGGCCCTGCCCCCAGTGATGTAATGCAATGTAAAAATACCCAAAACAGGCATTACGTCACTGGGGGCGGAGACAAAATGACGAGTTTTGCAAAGCCCCACCCCCTTCTGCCCTCCCCTACACTCCTCTTCAGTGATCTCCAGGAGGGAGCAAGCCACAAGTAGGCAAGTATGTATTAACTTACTTCCTAAAAGCACCCTAGTTAAGACTGTTTTCAAATTTTATTAGAGCCTTGTTTTATAAGATCTTTATTTACAAAGAGAAGTCTTCATGGCTAACCAGTATTTTATAATAAACATGAGTGTGCAGGCTGTGCCATTGTCATTCTGGATTAAACCAATCATTTTTCCTTTTCAACTTGAAGCACTTATTTCCAGCAGATGACTATAAGAAAAGAAACATTATTATGTTTTGGGGAATCTGTGCATTTTCTGGCTTCCAAGTTTATTTTCTTTTTCTTTTTTGTTGCACTGACAGGACTTTGTATCTCCTCTTTAGATGTGACATACTTTGTATACACTATTAGGAATAACCAATGAAATTAGAAATCATAACTCCATTGTTTTCTATTTTGCATAATTGAGTTTTTCACAATATTAGTAATTTTATGCAGAAATTTCCATCTGTCTCTATTGGTATAGAGTGTAATAAAATGTAAAAATATTTACCTGTGAGTTCTTCAGTTACTGTGGCTGTTACATTCATACCTCCCAAATACAAGGCATTTAATATTTCTTCATGTGTAAAACTGAAGTTTACAGAGCCTGATATCTAAAAAACAAGCAATCAGCTCACATGTCAGATACATATATTTTACTGTAGTATTCAATGCAATGCTGATTCACCCAGCATCAAATGGTCAACTGTAATAAACATGGAATAATCCACCACTTTGCAACAGTTTACATCTAGATAAGCATTGCACAGTGCGACACTGGTTAGCAGTATTGCCTCACAGCACTGGGTTGGTGGGTCTTATTCTGGCCAGGGCATTATCTGTGTGGAGTTTTTGTATACTTCCCGTGTTGCTTGGGTGACCTCCGGGTGCACTGGTTTCCTCCCAAAGATATAATGGTAGGTTAATTGGCTTTTTACAAAAATTAAACCTAGTGTCTGTGTGTGCCTGTTTGATAGGGAATACGGATTGTAAGCTCCACCATTAATGATTAAAAATTCTCTGTAGGTGCTACAATAATAACTGTTAATAAATAGTCTAAATATACCATATTGTAGCTCCCAACATTGTGACACTGTAAAGAGAGGCATTTTGCTGTAGACATAGGGTCTCATCTAGTGTTAGGAGAAAATCCAGGTAAAGTGTGCAATTTTGCATGTGGACAAAACATGCTGAATGAAATTGGTGCAAATTAATTTTGTATGCATGCAGTGAAGATGCTGGCTGCTTTTACATGCCACACACAAATGCTGGGCAGCTTTATTATAACACTGCAATTTGGTGCTGAACTTGGACATGCCCCCACCCACACATTTTAAACGTAATCCCCTGCAGCAAAACATGGTTTTGCTAAAATGAAAAATTGCACATAGCTGAATTTACTTGTAATTTTCCATGATACAGAGCAGAAAACATATAAAACCTTAAAGCGCAACATAAAAATGTGCCAAACATAAGTGTTGCACAAAGCGCATTGTGGTGAATGTAGCGTACATAAGCTACACCACCTTAAAATCACTGTGCAATAAAAGATTTTTAACAATTTCACATGAATGATGCATACATTGCCATACCTCCCAACTGATTTCAGCGGGACAGTCCCGATTTTAGGGCTCTGACCGGGGACATGTTTGTCCTGTGGGTGAGAATGATGGGGAAAAGCAGATATCTAATCGGCAGCCTAGTGCTTTACAGCACTAGGCAGCCATAGGCAGCCCTCCGGGGGGTGGACACGCCCACATCATGACGTGGCCATGCCCCCTGTTCTGCTCCCAATGTTTGACATATTGGGAGGTATTTGCATTGCTTTTCCCAGCACTCTCTTACCAACATCTTGAGTCTTGGCAGTCTGGCCCACATCTTCCACTCACCAGCACACTTTCTCCCACTTGCTCTATCATCAGCACTTTAGCAATAACCTCTATGTCCCCACATCCCATCCTGTTATCTCTATCGCCATCTGTCATATATAGATATGGAATTTGGCAGCTTATGGAGCAGGATAATACTTGACTGGCAAATATAGGTTTGAATGCAGTATTTTTCTATTGTAAGTCTTGCAAGACCCACAGTGGAGTAAACGGTTACAAGCTTAGAATACCCCTAAACATACACTGAGGTATACAGTATGAAAAGAAAATGTAGTAAATATATATTCAAACTCTTCATGATCTTGTTGTAATATGTGACTACTGAGGACAGAATTGTTCATGGCACATATACCAAGTATATAACAGATATACCTACACGATAAACAATTCCCATTTTATAAAAGTATGTAAACTTTTATGAAAAACTATTTGTGATGGTTACAGCACACCTTTTCAAGTTATAAGTTAGGGGTAATTTAAAGCTGTAGAGATTAATGTCACAATACACACATTCTTTTTAAATGTACTGAAAATAACATATCTCTTTATCGTATATTGAAAAGTCCATATCACTGTCTAACAGTATATTTTTACAGTATTACAGTAATTTTTTACAACAATATACAAACAGACATTAACATAACTGAAAACTGTCACTGAAGACAGCTCTGCTCTGAAGAGCAGAGCTGCACAACGCATATGTGGAGGGAACCCTCCCTGTGACATGCTAATTTTTCTTTTTTACACTAGGCTGCTCTGTGCGCATGCTCAGGTTTTGCGGTTGGCGCATGCGCAGAATGATTAAAAAGATGATGAAGAACATCACTGAAGGACAGCAGGAGAAAGGGAAGTGTCAGGTAAGTGGTATACTTCACAGGAACAGACGTTTTTCGGAATGACTGTTCCTGTGTTGTTGTTTTTTAGTAAATATGAGAAAACTGTCAATCCTCATCTATGCGATTAGTATTGAAAAGTATCTTTCATATTAAGCTCTCCTTCATAAATAGATCCCATAAAATGAATTGTGGGCATTAGTGTGGTATAATATGAACTGGGGACTCTACTATGTGGTATGTTATGAATTGTGGACAGGACTATTTATCACAATATTAACTGGGCCTCTATGAGATCACTCTATGAGGTCACTGTCCCGCTGTCCTGAAAGTCAGGACTGCTGGGACATATGTCACGATCCGGCGAGCAGGCAATGCACACTTCTGTCAATGGTGTACCCAGCAGTGCAGGGTTTTTTCTGTAGGAGGGTGGTTTAGAGCTTTTCACTGGCTAGACACGCCCCAATGCTGTACAGCCACGCCCCCAAGTGTATGGCCACTCCTACTTTTGCTGCCATGCTTAAGTATGAAGTTGCTGTAATGGGGCCCCGAATTCCTCTTGGCAGGCCTGCTGGTATCGCCAGTTTCATCCCCTGATTTTGATGATACCAGCCTAGGCTGGCAGCACTTGAGCTGGCATTACTTTTGGGGATCAGGGGAGTTCATGTTTTAGTTCTATTTTATTTACTTACATTTTTATAACAATACCGCAAGATATGCTTAAAGCGTATCATACTTTTTTAGCATATCGTACACTTTAAATGTATGTTAATTAAATGTACGTAATCTGCATGTTATCCATACTCACAAATATTTTAAGATAAGTACGACTCACAGACACAATTTAGACCTACGCTACCTCAACCCAACAATTGGCAAACTTTTCCCTTTGGTCATAACTACAATGACTCTGTAAAAACATAAAAAAAAAGTTAACTTACCTCATAGGTTTTACTAACTTCACTGTTACCTTCAACTTCATATGATGGTTTTACTGATATTGTTACATTGCCTTTTAAAGGTTTGCCATAGGAATACCTACAGTACAAAATGGAGTTACTAAAATCAGATGCATTTACTGTGGCCATAATTATACAAAAGGGAAAAAAACTGGATCAACTGATTGGGAGAAGGGCTCATTTGCCAACTGCAGATTAAACAACATGCAAAAAGAGAATTTTTACTCACCATAAAATCTGTTTCTATGACTCCATTGGGGGATACTGCGAGACATTGGTGTATAGTAAGTGGGACTAGGAGTTAGGCACTTAGCATACATGTTTGATCCCCAGGCTCCTCGACTCTTCCTGTACAGACCTCAGTTTTGTATAACCAAGCAGAGAAGAAAGAGCAAACAAGCCAAAAATACAACCATATAACCTTAACAGAACAGAACTGTTTTCAGAGAAAAGGAAGGGTGCGCAGTATCCCCCAATTGAGCCAAAGAAACAGATTTTATGGTGAGTAAAAATCCTCTATTCTCTTTCCTACCATTGGGGGACAGTGCAAGACATTGGGGACATACCAAAGCTGCCTCTAAAGGAGGGATTGCTCTGAAACGGCTGCTCGCAAGACCTTGCGCCCAAAGCTCGCATCAGCGGATGCGAAGCCTTGCAACTCATAAAATTTTGAAAAGGTATAGACAGACGACCACATTGCCACCCTGCACAATAGCTCCACCGAAGCACCATGACGTGCCGCCCACAAAGCGCCAAACCCTCTGGTTCAGTGTGCTCTCAAAGTCACCGGGACAGGTTTAGAGGCACGGACATAAGCCAGCCAAATGGTAGAAGTGATCCAGCGGGCAATCGACAGTTTTGAAGCTGGCCAGTCCCTTTTTTGAGGATCATAGAGGATGGAAAGGTCATTAGTCTTTCTAGACAGCGGCTGTTCGATCAACATAGTATCGCAGAGCACGCACTACATCCAGCAGCAGTAAAGTATCATCTGAAGAGGACCACAATCTCCTTATTTAAGTGGAACCTTCGGAACAAAAGAAAGCTTTGCGCGAAACACTGCTCTATCCTTGTGAAAAATTAGAAATGGGGGTGTGCAGCAAAGTGCCCCTAATTCTGAAATCCTACGAGCAGAGGCTATGGCCAAAAGGAACACCGCCTTCCAAGGGAGATGATGTAACTCCACAGAATCCAGCAGTTCAAATGGGGGCAAGATAAATGCCCTGACCACTAGATTGAGATACCATGTTTCCACAGGATAATTTAAGGGGGATTGAACATGAAGAACCCCCTGAAGGAACGTCTGAAGATCCCGTAAGTCTGTCAATCGAAGTTGAAAATAAAAGGAAAGTGCCAAGACTTGAAGCTTGAGGGAACCTAGGCGGAGTCCCTTATCCAGACCTGCCTGCAAAAAAGGAAAGCAACCTAGGGAGACTAAAACAAGACGTGTGAAAACCTTGGGATTCACACCAAAGGATATACACTTTCCAGCCTGGGCGGTAAATGGCTGAAGAAGATGCCTTACGGGCCTTAATCAGGGTACCAATCACCTCCTGTGAAAAATTCTTGGCTTTAAGAATAAGGCCCCTGGACCAGAAGGTCTGGCCGCATTGGTAGGCAGAAGGAAGGCGCCACCGCCAGCCCCAGGATATCTGAGAACCATGCCCTGCGAGGCCAATGAGAGAGAGATCCTTTGAGTCACAGTATAAAAGCTGAGGCCTAAGAAACGTATCTACTGTGCAAGATTGAGCAAGGACCTGGGTAGGCTCAGAAACCAGGTTGCGGTTCCAGGAACTGAATTGAGATCTGGATACAAGATAAGAGAAGCAAACGGAGCCTTCAGAAGGAGGTCATCCGCGATACTGTCAGCGAATCGCCTCCTATGGAGTGCGATTGCTGACCTGTTCCTCTAATAGATGCTCGTTGCCTAGGGGGGAACAAAGCCGGCCAGTCGGTCGGGGCGGGAGAAGAGGCTGTAATGATTTCACTCCCGCCTGACCTAATACATCTGGTAGCACGTCTGCCTGTTCCTGTTTATCTGGCAGTGAAAATTAAGGTCCCTTATTTGGTCATTTCTAGGGAATGAGAGACTGACGGCATTTGGTGCGAGGGGTAAGTGAGCTCTGCTGCTGCTCCCTCCTCCACAGAGATCAGAGTGAAGAATGCCATCAGGCTATTCACTCCTCTGGGTCTTAAGTTCAATCCCTGTGCTGCACCTGTGAAGGGAAAAAAATAAAAACATGAAACCTAAAACTAATAAAAGTATAGGCAGGAGCCTATACCTAAGTGACCTATCTTCCTAGGCACTTAAGTGAAACTGAGGTCTGTAAAGGAAGAGGAGGGGCATAGTAGGGGAGGAGTCTGGGGATCAAACATGTATGCTACGTGCCTAACTCCTAGTCCCACCTACTATACCCCAATGTCTTGCAGTGTCCCCCAATGGTAGGAAAGAGAAACAACCAATCAAACATATGCTTTTAGTGCCTTACTTGCACTAGACAGATACAAGCAAAATAATATGCATTATACATATAATACATATAGAAAATATGAAATTACATATATATCGTCCTTGGGAAAGGTCTAAACATTGCAGTGCTCTGCAAACAGGAACCTGTTCAAGTGCTACTGCGGTGTTGCAAATAGCTGTGCTTCAGTTTTTATTTTAAACAATATGTAATGTACCTTTGGCACAGGGTACTTTTATTCTGCAAGTGGTTCAGAGAAACTAATATGTTAGCCTTTGTTCATGGTAAGCCTAATTTAGCATGCTATTAGGTAATCAAAACACATTTAACATACAGTGTTTGTTTTTCATCTCCTCCCTGTTGATAAAGATTCTATCTTGTCAGCAAGTAAATTGTTGACTTAGAAACTTGCAGATTTCAAATCATGGACCAGGATTTTTAGCTTCAAGTAATTTAGGTAAAGCAGCTACTCTTCATGACAGTTTGTATGTTGTAATACTGTTGGATTTTTCTATAGTTAAGGAGACAGCAATCTTACATATAATGTTAATATGAGATAGATAATGGTGCTAGCAGTGCTTAATAATAAAATCACTTACCCTAATGTCTTTATTATTTAGCTATGCTCTAAGCTCTTATGATCAAGCATTTATTTGAAATGGTTTCCCCTGGTTGAAAGGGGAAAACATCCAAACTTGAACCAGGAGGCTATTAAGTGGCATGTCTACCCTCCACACAGAAAACATTTATACCAGAGCCCTGAGATACATAGACAGGCAGACATATAATTAGGTATTACTTCATCATATGACTTACTTCGCTGTGACTGTACCAGTAAGATTGAGCATCTTTGTGCTAATGTAAAACGAGGGAACATCCAGTGTTGCATAAAACTTTGGTGTAACTGGCAGGATAAACAGAAATGACACTTTTACATCTGTAAATTAAATCTGGCATAATAAATGTGATCATGTGATGCTAGTGTAATATACTCTAGAATGAGCACAATCCCCCACATTAACATCACTTGTGTACTATATAAAAGTAAAATATAAAGGTCATTGCCACAATTTAAAAAGTATCGCTTGAAAGAAATGTTAGTTTCTTTTGAAATATATGCTTTATGGCTCTACAATCACAATGATATTATTGGACATTCACAGGGGTAGATGCAATTGGCCAAATTACTCACAAGAGTAACGCGACCTGCACACTATTACTGTTAATACAGTAATTTTAACCCGGATTGCGGCTCGTGGCTCCCTGAGCTGCGAGCAAATATCAGCGTTGAAGTTACTGTACTAACGGTAATAATGTGCACTATTACCGTAGTAACAGTAATAGTTTAATAGGCAATTTTATCTGCCCCTTTGTGGCAAAATAATTAAATTATAAACTATTTTAATAAATATTGTAAATTATTTCACTATTAAAAAAATTAAACACGTACCATATTCAGCAACAGAGAAGTAAACAGCATTTACAGAGTTCTAAAAAAATATAAATGAAAGATTGAAGATAAACTATGGTTTAGTAACTGAACTGTCAAGGAAAGCACAGTTTAAACATATGGGGTTACATACATTTTCATGTACTTAAAATATAGAAACAATATTATTATTATTATCGTTTATTTGTAGGGCGCCACAAGGTTTCCGCAGCGCCGCACATAGTACAAACAGTAGACTATACAGTAGACTATACAGGGTAGAACAGTACAGAACAATAAACACACAGTACCAGTACTTCAGAATAGATCTATTCAGATCCTGATAACTCATGTAGAACCTGCATGTTATAACGAATCTTAAAACTTGTCAACGTGAATCCTTTTTTTACCAATGTGATCCTCTGCCCAAACTTTGGTGTAGACCAGTGTTGGCTAACCTGCGACACGCCAGGTGTTGTGAAACTACAAGTCCCATCATGCTTTGCCAATATATAGCAGCTTGTTGCTGGAAGGTTATGCTGGGACTTGTAGTTTCACAACACCTGGAGTGTCACAGGTTAGCCAACACTGGTGTAGACTGTACCGTGGCGAGAAAGGGTTAAATTATTGTGGCTCACAAAGCATGCCTTCAGTATAGTTTAGAATTATATGCTGCAGAAAGTAGTATATACTTAACTATTTATCACCATGCATATGGATGGGGCCCAATTTATACTCATTATGATAAAGTTTAGGGGTAATGTTGTGTTGAGGTAGGTGTAACTTTTGAGTGTGGTGATTACAGTTAATACCAAAAAAATGCAAAATCATGCAATTGGGTCTCAAAAACCCAAAGGCTAAATATACTGTAGTATTAACATCACTATACTGGAAACTACTGAGGTAGAAAGGGAGCTAGAAGTCACTATTTCAGGTAACTAATGTAGCAAAGCAATGAGAAGTCAGATGGTTGCATAGGGAGAGGAATCAGTAGCAGAAAGAAAGAAGTTATAATGCCACTATATAGGTCATTGGTACGGCCTCATCTAGAATACTGTGCTCAGTTCTGGAGGCCATATCTCCAGAAGGACAGAAATACGTTAGAGACTGTACAAAGAAGGGCAACTCAATGGTGAATGGCCTACAGCACAAACCTTACCAGAAAGACTAAAAGATCTTAATATGTATAGTTTGGAGCAGAGAAGGGAAAGGGGGACATGATAGAAACTTACAAATCTATCAAGGGTTTTAACAAGGTACAGGAGGGAAACATTCTTCAATGGAAGAGAAATATTATAACATTAGGACATGCACTGAAACTGGAGGGAAGTAGGAAATTTGAGGAAAAATGACTTCACAGAAGTAGATAAGTGGAACAGCCTCCCATCAGATGTGGTAGAGGCTAATACAGTAGAGCAATTTAAACATGCATTGGACAGACATAAGGATATCCTTACAAATAACTAAGGGCCAAATAGGTTTTGAGGTTACCATAGGTTACAAAATAGGCAGACTAGATGGGCCAAGCGGTTCTTATCTGCCATCAAATTCCAAGTTTCTATGTTACTCCCAATCAGATTGGTTTCTGATGTCTACTGTGGTCTGACGATGTTCTCCTAGCTCCTGCCAAAGCAGGCTTTATCATACAGACAACATGTTGTTGATGGACAGCCTGCATGTGTAAGGAGAGCATCGCCAGACCATGCCAGACATTGGTGGACCCACCACATCAGGTGGAATACCAGTCCCCAGGTAAGTAACATTGTGCGGTAAAGAGTAACTTATGGAATGCAACCCAAAACTGAGTTACCTGAGTTTAGCTTACATTGCATAAAGAGTAAGAATAGTTAGAAAGAGGTGCTCTAATAATTGAAACAAGAGAAATAGTAGTAGGTAATCAGTTTACTTCTACATTTTAAAATACCATTAAACCTAAAATGTATGTCAATGATTGCATTTTTTCTGATATTACTGTGAACAATGTCTCTCAGCAGCACATCAAGTCCAAAATTTGTTTTGCTGGAAAATCCACACAGCAGTAACCCCTCAGGAACTGCTGTCACATCAATGGAATATCAAATTGCTTCACATAGAATCACACTATGAAGTAGTGTGATATGAAGTAGTTCTTATATAAGAGACATTGTGGGCCTGATTCATTAAAAAGAGTAAATGTTGATACATTGCATATTCTGCTCATACCCAGAACAGGACCAGAAACCTGAGAATGCAGAAACCAATACCTAGAAGTCCAATTCACTTTGAGCGCAAATGACCCTTACAACAGACTACAATTTCAGGAGCAGAATGGGGAGGGGACTGGGCGTATGCATATAGTCAATGTTCAGTAAGGACCCACCAAGCTCAAGTGCACGCAGCAGATTCAAGCTTTGGGTATCTCAAAGGTACGTGATTTTCAGTAGTATCACTTGCACCAGCTACAGGTCAGGTGTAAGTGCCGATTACTAGTAATGGTGGCTGTGTATGCAGGCTAGAACATGTGTTTGCAATCAGAAGCAACTGTAAAAATGTACTTTATGTACAGTAGACATTAAGAACATTCGGATAAATGTATTTTATGCCAAAAAACAAATTCATGTTTTATCATTAATGAATATATTATTAATGACTATATTATTTCCAGGTGACATTCCAGATATGTATTGGACGTATTCTGCAGTGTCTTGTCTGTTAGAGCAGAGCAGAGCGGACCAAGACCTATATTCATCAACAGCCTTAACTTCAGATCCGTTCCTTGTGAATACGGAGGTGACATACTCATTGTAAGTGTATTTTAAAAAAAAATGCACATTATGTTTGTTTTGTATTTGTTAATGAATCAGAACCTGTAATTTTATGTTTAGTGATACTGTAGCAAGAATGACATGTACATACACATTAGTAACTTTTAAAACCCTGGGATAAACCTTCATCTATTATAGTGAGATCATCTACTTACATCAGATGTAGCTTGTATGTACCAGTCACCCAGCATAGGGTTATTACTCAGTAAGAACTGTGTTGAAACAACCCCCAAGTCTGACTTCATTTTCAGCCTCTGCTGTACAATATTATCCTTAGGATCCTATATTTATAAAAAAAGAAGACAGGATTAATGTTTCATAGGACTTGGGATATAATAGTCTTGCTTTTGCACAAATGTTTTGAGTTTAAAGATTGAGGCTGTGCAGGAAGAGAGTGTACATATGTGCACAAGGTTTATGGATTGTGTATTGGCACAGCTAATTTAGTGTATAATTTGCTCCTAATGTAAGTTGTAAACAAATTAGCTAATATTTAAATGATCAAAAAAATAGAGTTGCCTGGACAAAGATTGAGATAAACAATTCCTGAGCATGGGATCATAGATAATGTAACTAGGACAGATTTTTACGCCTGGAGACCCTCTGGAAGCTGTTTACACACCTAAATGTGGGCATGCCTTGCACCTATCTTACACATGGGTGTACTGAAAATGAATGAAAACAAGATTATAGCATAGATATATGAAACATTATTTAGAGCCCTTTAAAAAAGAAAAAACAAGCAATTAAACATCAGTACTCTGGTCATGTTGCTTTATATAGGCACAAGTAGGCAGTGGTTAGATATGACTTTGCATTTATAGGGTATAAGTCATAATACACAGGTTGGGCTAGCAAGCGTGCTGCAATCCCATCTCCTACTTGCCGAACATATTGGGCACACATACATATATTATTGGTGTGCATATAAATGTGCATTGAGGTTTAAAATAAAACAAAAATAAGACATTCACTTTTGCAATTGTCAACCAAAAAAGGTCATATGCATTTACAAAGCATCAATATTAACAATTGATACCTGCCCTAGATTGCACCAGGGGTATTAACTATCAGAGCTATGTGTCTCAAATATCAATAAATGTTATATTCACACATGACTCCAATTGAATCAGTGTTTTTCTTATCTTCCATGCTTTTCAATCTTCTTAAAAAATGGCTGCTGTATTGAACACCAAGGGCTAGATTTACTAAAGGGCAGTTTGATGAAACCGCCAGTTTTTGGCCATTTTTGCTGAAGTTTTGAAATTTACTAAAAGCCAAACCGCCATTAAAATAGTCAGAATTAACATTTTTAAAAACCACCAGTTTACAGATAGCCATCCCGATTTTAACAATGATTAACATACAAACAGCCGGATTTACTAAGCTGGAGTTTTCAAAACCGCTGCAGAACTGCCATCCAAACAGTCAAAACAAAAGAGGTGGCCATCCAGAACATAAGAGGAAACACTGTTGACATATAAATTATGGAGGCAGTAATTATTTAGTGATTAAGGGGAGAAACTAATTTATAACTAGCTTACGAGTGTACATTTTATTTTTCATTATATTATGGGGACAATATTATAGTATTATATTATGGGGCAAATGTGATTATATAATTATATTAACTGGGAAATACTATTTAATTGCCAATGGGTACAATAATTATTTATGATGCAGACATGTGGCACTACATAGTGCTCCATGATATAATAATACAATAATACTATCTCCTTAATGTAATGAAAAATAAAATGTGCTCACATAAGTCAATTATAAATTAATTGTGTCCATTAATCAATAAATAATGATTGCCCTCATAATTTATATGTGAATGATGCTTCCTCTTATGTTCTGAATGGCAAGATAGCTCCAACAGCATGTTTCAGCTATCAAGCCAATCAGAAGCTGGTATAGAGAAATCTGTCTTTTTCCTGAGGGTTTTGCTGGGGGCTTTGGCCAAACCACCTGCGGTTTATCTGTTTTCAATCTGCCATGAGTCACCAGGCTTTTTACATTGCAGACTCAAACCGCCCTATAATAAATGCGGCTGTTTGGAGCACTAACCGCCGGCGATGTGTGGCGGTTTAAAACCCCACCAAACACAATTCTTAGTAAATTTATCCCCAAGACTATATAAGAAAAAGACATAAGTCAAAAAATCAAGCAATAACACCTACCCTTATGATAAGGTCCACATCTCCCTTGTATGGCTTCAGGTCATGTCTGACAGAGATGACTCGGATTTTGACACTTTCTCCAGACCTGTACATAGTTTTGTCAGTTTGTATGAACATGGATATATTCTTCTTTTGCATGTACAGTTGAATTTTCTCAGAAAACACCAATGTATTTTGAGCAGATCCATTCACAACCAGTGTATAAGAATCAGATGAAGAGTCTGCTGGGATCTGCCGGAACAGGTAAGATTATATTCGGTGTGAAATTTCCAGCCAAAAATATAGCTCTACATCACAGTTAGTACTCATTAGGTCCTTCTGGGATTCTCCCCACACTTCCAAATACCCTAAATTGTTGCACTCATCAAGGTATATACAGTGCTGAGAAAGGCTATTGCTAATATTCTACTGCTATTGACAGGCTGGAGCTCACTAGTGCTGTGGTAACGACTGTGTCACGGGCACTAGGAGTTTTACCCAGAATTCACCAGGTGGAATTTCACTTTACCAGAGGCGCGGAGTCTAACACAGTGGCTGGTTTTCTCCAGGAACTCCCGCAAGGGAGTATGGTTTTAGCGGCTGCCACTGTGCAGGTCGTGGCCCTCTGGGAAGTGTGGTGAATATACGGAACTGTACAACTGAATAGGAAAGGAAATGTCAATGATATAAATGCAGAGTCTCTGAACAATGGAAACAATGGTAACACGGTAGACTGATGAGCAGTAATAAAAGGAGGAGAAAGTTCCAAAGGGCATTAGCACACAGGTAGCATACAGCAGACCAATATATAACAACTGGATAAAGTCTATGGAAGGACCAATCAATAATGCAGCAGGAGAGTCAGCGACTCGCAGCTATACTTCAGAGGCACTATAGGCTTTAGTCCTAATAACAGGTAACATGCAAAATAGTAGGGTAAGCTGCTCCTGACATATGTTCCCGCTGGTAAATGTAAAGACTTGTGCAGATGCTGGTATAATACTAGATAGCGTGGAGTGGTCTGCGGCTAGCAAGTTGTACCACTAATATGGAGAGAAGACTTGTTCGGGTGCAGGTATGTTACAAGGTAGCGTGAAGTGGTCTGCGGCTAGCAAGTTGTACCACTGATATGGAGAGAAGACTTGTCCAGGTGCAGGTATGTTATAAGGTAGCGTGAAGTGGTCTGCGGCTAGCAAGTTGTACCACTGATATGGAGAGACGACTTGTCCAGGTGCAGGTATGTTATCAGGTAGCGTAGAGTGGTCTGCGACTAGCAAGTTGTACCACTGATATGGAGAGATGACTTGTCCAGGTGCAGGTATGTGATCAGGTAGCGTAAAATGGTCTGCGACTAGCAAGTTGTACCACTGATATGGAGAGACGACTTGTCCAGGTGCAGGTATGTTATCAGGTAGCGTAGAGTGGTCTGCGACTAGCAAGTTGTACCACTGATATGGAGAGACGACTTGTCCAGGTGCAGGTATGTTATCAGGTAGCATAGAGTGGTCTGTGACTAGCAAGTTGTACCACTGATATGGAGAGACGACTTGTCCAGGTGCAGGTATGTTATCAGGTAGCATAGAGTGGTCTGTGACTAGCAAGTTGTACCACTGATATGGAGAAACGACTTGTCCAGGTGCAGGTATGTTATCAGGTAGCGTAGAGTGGTCTGCGACTAGCAAGTTGTACCACGATATGGAGAGAAGGCTTGTCCAGGTGCAGGTATGTAACAAGGTAGCGTGGAGTGGTCTGCGACTAGCAAGTTGTACCACGATATGGAGAGAAGGCTTGTCCAGGTGCAGGTATGTAACAAGGTAGCATGGAGTGGTCTGCGACTGGCAAGTTGTACCACGATATGGAGAGAAGGCTTGTCCAGGCGCAGGTATGTTCCACAGCAAACAGAGAGCACGAGTAGAAACCGGAAACACCTCTGAGTCATAAGGGAATGAGAACCAAAGAACAGGCAATGGTAATAGAGTAACAGGTGCCTTAAGTAGTGAGAGGTGATTGATTGACCAATGAGACTATGAGCAAGGTTTTAACAGTCCGTGGTTTCTGCACATGCGCAATCCTTAGTCAAGATGGCGGACAGCCGCGGCGCCAAACAGGCGCCGGCAAGAGAGAGAGAGAGACCCACGTCCCAAACCAGAGGCACCAACCGTCCGGTGAGTGACAGTACCCCCCCTTTTAAAGGTTTGCACAGAACACTTGGAACTGGGTTTGCCCGGATATTTGGTATAAAACTTTTTTAGAAGTGCTGGAGCATTAAGGTCATCCACACGGATCCAAGAGCGCTCCTTTGGACCCAAGCCTTTCCAATGCCCAAAAAAACGAAGAGCTCCTCTAGAAATTTTAGAATCAAGTATATGAGTAATCTCAAACTCCTCCTCTTGTTGAACTTGAACTGGGCGAGGTGCTGAAGAAGGAACAGAGAATCGGTTGATGATAAGAGGCTTGAGTAATGAAATGTGGAAATAGTTGGAGATACGAAGATTCTTAGGCAATAACAGCTTAAAACAAACAGGATTTATCACCTGAATGATTTTATATGGACCAATAAAACGTGGAGGTAACTTCATAGAAGGAACCTTCAGGCGAATATTCTTGGTAGAGAGCCATACACGATCTCCAATTTTGAGTGCTGGAATTGCTCGCCTTTTGTTATTGGCAAAGAATTTATATCTTGAAGATGCCTTCTTCAGAGAGGATTTAACCTGAGCCCAAATGGATTTAATCTTTTGACATTATACATTAACAGCAGGAACATGGGTGGGAGGGAGGGAAGGAAATTCTGGGAGAGACGGATGGTGACCGTATACCACAAAGAATGGTGTTTTAGAAGATGATTCATGATACATGTTATTATGGGCAAATTCAGCCCATGGAAGCAAGTATACCCAATTGTCCTGATTGGCTGAAGAAAAAATTCTAATGTAAGTCTTTAGGTCTTGGTTGACTCTCTTGGTCTGTCCATTCGATTGAGGATGGTATGAGGATGATAATGACAATCGAATACCTAAGGTCTTGCAAAGGGCTCGCCAAAATCTGGAGACAAACTGTACTCCTCTATCCGAAACAATTTCAGACGGACATCCATGAAGTCGAAATATTTCTTTGATAAAATGATCAGCCAATGTAGAGGAAGAAGGTAACCCTATCAAAGGGACGAAATGAGCCATCTTAGAGAATCTATCGACTACCACCCAAATGGTATTACATTTTTTGCTGAGAGGAAGATCAGTAACAAAATCCATACTTATATGGGTCCATGGTTTGGAAGGAATAGGTAGTGGTTGAAGTAATCCCGCCGGTGTTCTACAGGAAGACTTAAATTGGGAACAAACATCACAAGCGGCCACAAACTCCTTGACATCTTTCCTAATAGATGGCCACCAGTAACTCCGAGAGAGAATCTCTAATGTTTTTCGTACTCCAGAATGCCCAGCAAAACGAGAGGAATGATACCATGACTGAATCTTCTTTCGAATAAGTGGTGGCACAAAGGTTTTTTCAAACGGTAGAACATTGGTGGAAGAAGCAGCTAAACTCACACATTTAGGATCAAGTATAGGACGATCAAAACAATCTTCAATATCGGAGGAAGGAGCAACCGCCCGAGACAATGCATCTGCTTTTTTATTCTTGGAAGCAGGTTTGAAGGTTATAATTAAATCAAAACGAGAGAAAAAAAGTGACCATCTTGCTTGTTGGGGGTTCATACATTGAGCTGACTGCAGATAGAGAAGATTTTTGTGGTCAGTAAATATAGTCACGGGGTGACGAGCACCCTCCAGCAGGTATCTCCATTCCTCCAAAGCCACTTTAATGGCCAATAGCTCCTTATCCTCGATAGTATAATTCTTCTCAGCAGGTAATAGACTTTGAGAATAAAAAGCACAAGGATGGAATTTCTTTTGTACCGATCTCTGAGATAGAATGGCCCCTAGTCCAACATTAGAGGCATCCACCTCCAGGAAGAATGGAAGAGTCACATCAGGTTGCCGAAGAATAGGAGCAGTTGAGAACTCCTTCTGGAGGAACTGAAATGCTTGAAGAGCCTCAGGAGGCCATTGCTTGGTATTAGCACCCTTATGGATAAGAGCCACTATAGAAGAGACAATGGAAGAAAATCCTTGAATGAAACGTCGATAATAGTTAGCAAATCCTAAAAAGCGTTGAATAGCTCTGAGTGTAGTTAGCTGGGACCAATGTAAAACTGCATTAACTTTCTCCGGATCCATTTCTAGGCCTACTCCAGACACAATATATCCTAAGAAAGGAATCTGGGATAATTCAAAGGAACCAAACTGAGAAAGTGATATGAGACCAAGAGGTGCAAGTCCAGTCAGTCGTGAATTGTACTATGAAAATACATGTGCACCATGGATGCCACACAAACCAGACAAGGTTTCAATAGTGATGTGGGTGGAGCACAATTACTTCTTCTCCGGGTGCTCCGATTTCCTCCTACAGTCCAAAACCATACTGGTAGATTAAATGGATTCTGACTGAATGGACACACACGTGTGCTTGTGTGTATGTGTTTGTTTGCGTGTTTGTGTGGAATTTAAGCTCCAAAGAGGGGAATCGCATGTGAGATTTTACACTGGCATCCAGAGGCTTGTTGACTTACCACTGCAAATAATATGCCGTATTTATAATAATAGCCGTATTTATCTGATTAGTAAAAGACCCTAACAGCTGGTACTAACCGTTTGCAAATATTTACTTGACACAATGATTTACAGAAACCCTGGCATAAGGAGTTGTTAGAAGGCAATTACATCATTGGTGTAACATGGTAAGAAAAGAGTTGAAAAACCCAGGTACATATTAAAAGTAGCAGCAACTAAATAACTGGATAACTACTGCACTAATTCAGTAAAACTGATTAAACCACATATTGAGGCTTTCAGCAGTTATAACATGTACAATATAACCTGACGTATCTGCAGTTTGTGTTCCATGGCTGACAAAGTGTTCTCATGAAATCAATGCAGGAATATTGCAATAAACAACACACAGCTCATGATAAGAGTATAAAATAAAAATCTGTGAACGACATTATTATTAACAATGCAGCTTTATAGCTTAATTTATGTGAACAAATAGCTTTGGCGAAGTTATTTTTTGGCATAATGAATGAATGCACCTGCTGCACAGTATCACTTTTTCATTCTGTTGTTTAAAAGTTACTTGGTAATAGTGATGGTAAAGTATGATGTATTAGATAATGAACTTACTGCTGGAACAGTGAGAATTCCAATCAAATCTGAAAAATAATTTAAAAATATGTTATAATTTGAAAAAAACTTTCTTTGTGGAAGTCATATACATTAAACAGTATTTGCAGGGTTTAAACAGTTTGGTAATAGCAGCTTTTTGTAAATGCAATACTTGAATGGTCTTCACATTGGTGCCAATTCTGGTGCTTGCTTTTAGGTAAAATGCAATTGGAGCATGTAATTAATTTATTGGTTTGTACATGCCCTCTTGCTATTTTCCCTAAATACATTGACTTATCCTCCTGCTTGCTTCATATGTCGTTCTTTCATCAAGCAGAGATATTTATTTTTGTCACTATGGCAACAGCTGTTCTCTGGACACATTTAAATACAATGCAGTGATCAGAACAGAACTGTGTTGTGTCCATGGGCAAAATAAATATACAGCTATCCGTGATTATATAAATACATTGCAGAAAAACACAGAAAGAAGCCAAAAAAGCAATGTATTTAGTTCAAGCTGTGGGAAGTCATGAGGGATCCTCGATATTAAAACCATCTTAAACATTCATTTCATCCCAAGTAAAACTAAATTGCCAAGGAACATAGCAGTGTTTGCAGAGATGATTCCCAGACACAGGCTCCAGGGCTGGAGAATGCAAAATGCTATACCATAGCTTTGACTCCTGAACCGCATGTATTGAGTGCAGTATTCCTCTCTTTTGAGTGGTGTCACACTAAAGCTGGGTACACACTACAGATTTTCACCCGATTATCGTGCCAATCACATGATGAATGACTGTTAGGTCCAATATCACATTAGTGTGTACGCTCCCACGATCATATAATTTAGCTTCATATATCGAACTAAAGCACATTGTATAGTTTGGTTTGATTTTATAAACGGACTAAAAATCACTATGAAACTATGGAATGATGTTGGGCAAATTCTGCAGTGTGTACGCACTCACGGCCAGCAGTGTAGACAGATCTCTATAGAGTTTACAGAGTCACGATCTTTTCAGCAGATGGTTATGACAGATGAAGAGCAGAGATCTGAAGATAAATTGTGTACAATCGTGAAAGTGTGTACACATGAATCCGCATGCTTTTCGCGACTTTCAGTCGTTGGTAAAATCGTGAAAGATATCTCATCAGGAGAAATTTTCTGTCGTGTGTACTCAGCTTAACGCTTTTCACTTTATGCTTAATGGGCAGTATGTGAACTCTCCAAATCTAAACCATTCCTGGAGACACAGTAGTTTACCAGTGACTGTTATTGAATTAACCTGGGTTCAGTTATTTAATTCATGTAAATGTATTATTTATATCAATTAATTAATTTAGCCGAGGTAAATTTAGTGAGAAAAGTTCTTTGTTCAGGAGGTGACAAATTTGTCACGGATGAGATCGGTCAGCTTTCCCTCTCTATGACGCTGTGTGTAATGAGTCATGCATGAAAAAGCACAAGTTATATTGAACTATATTCTGGTTCGAACTCCCAGATGTGCTCTTATTCTGGCAGGACATAACTAGGGATTTTGTATTTGCATTTGTCTTTTGATTTCAGTATATGTTTGATGTCAAAGTAACAATAACGTTCTCGGCATAAGTGCAAAGTTTTTTCCACTTATCTTCAAACTGAGCACATTCATTTCCAGTGCATGGTATAATTCTTATAGTGGTAATATATTCTCCTATTTCTATGTGTATCTGTGGAAGCTTCCAGTATGTTAATTATAGGTATTATAGGTTTGTACTTCACCGTATTGTTTTTTTTTATAGTACCTATTTTTTCAGCCATGTAATAATTGAGCGCCTCCTTTTTCTATTTTTAAACACTCCCATGTTACAAAGTTAATAAGCAACAAGTAATAAAGCTATTAAATGGCATTTCTTCCAAAGAATGTAATTTTGTCGTAATGGCAGGAACTTTTATTTTAAATTATTTTTGTTTTGTTTTTCCCATTATTTTATTTTGCTATTCTGTGTATGGAGAGATATTTGATTATTGGACAATAAAGGAGACATCACTTACCACTTGGAGTAAATAGTTTTATTTTTAAACATTATGAACACCTAGAAGGTAGGATAACAACACACAATAACACTTTACATTTTATATAGCAAGTTAACAAGACAATATATATATTACACTCACCATTATAGAACACTTTGCTTGCATTTACTAAAAGCCTGCTTTTATCCATAATCCCTGCAGTCACAGTAATGTCAGCATAATTGTCTCCGAACCAGTGAACAGCCAGTGATGTATTAGTACCATAGATAGTGTTACCAGATGTTGTAATGTAATACGATGGACTGCAAAACAATTTCAATTGTGGTTTTATTTTAGATACTTTGCAGTGTAAAAAAAAATAATCCACCAAAAATTAATTGGACTTTGCTCTATCATTTTGAATTTTCACAAATATCTTACACTTAGGGGTAAATGTATCAAGCTGCTAGTGGGAACCAAGCAGATTCTAATTATCTTTTCCTATGTACTTATCTTACCACCATTATTTTTATGTGCATACGTATTTACTTAATTTTATTTAATGTTATTTAATTTTATTTAATTTTGTGTAAGGAATGCTGGGAACAGTTTAGTCGCTCCTTACATATGCTATATTTTGTTTCCTCTTTATACAGCTACCTGGAAGTTGGACAATTCTGCAAGGTGTCTGACAACTTTAAGGGCTTACATAGCTGTTTACACATATCTGGGCCTGAGTCATTAAGGAAAGATAGGCAAAAAAAGGAGTAAATGTTCTCCAGGACAAACCATGTTACAATGCAAGGGGTGCAAATCAGTTTATTATTTTTGCACATAAGTTAAATAATGGCTGTTTTTTCATCTAGCACACAAATACTTGATAGCTTTATTTTTAAACATTTCTTAGATCAGTTGATCTAGGAAATGCCATACCCCAACTATAAATCTGTCCCCACATTTTAAATTTACCTCCCCCTCCAAGGCATCATGGTTTTGCCCAGGTGCAAAGTTACTCCTATTTTATGCCTTGCTCTCCTTAATAACTCAGGCCCATTTATGTCTTGGTTCAAAACAATACATAAGATGAAAAAGCAGTGAAGACAGAGAAGAGTTTTATTACAAATATTGTGAAAAATAGGAATTGACACAACGCACACCTGTCTTCTACAACAGAGTATGGATCTCAGTCACCAATGGATTGTTCCTCCCATAACTTGAATGAATTTGTACATCTATCCCGCCTTAAAAAACAGTGACACTTTGATCAGCTAGGAAAGGTTTAAAGATGAGTGAGCGGTTTCGTGCCACAAAGGGCATCATTTAATTTGTTGTGAGGACCTCACAATTATCATGATGACATCCACTTTCCTCTGAAGACCTTTCCTTGTTGATCACAGTGGATAAGATCAGCATTCATGGCAGGTTTTAATTGTGCATCTCACTATATGCAAATCCCTACAGAGTATCATTGAGTAGAAAGAATTAATTCTACTCTATCTGAAAGGAGGGAGGTTCATGATATTTTGTTGTATTAAGGGTCTGGTATAATGAGCTGGACTGTGTTTCTCCTGGTTTGATGAGCAGTAGAAGTGGCTATGTAGCCCTTTGTGATTGGGCAAGGTGACCTGAGTTCAGTAAGGGCAATTGTCTATCTCTGTAGCGGTTCATGTTCCCATAAGTATTAAGCAATTTATCTGTAGTTAAGAACCTGCTTTCTTGAGTTAAGGATGTCCTTTCCATGATACAGAATAGAATCTCTAGAACATAAGAGCTAAGATACTCAGTGACTCTAGGCCCTATCTGACAAAATTATGGATTGCTTCGTTCTAGCTCCACAATAAAGTTAAGATCCACATCTTCTTATTGCTACACCTGAAGCCTACTAAGCAGCATTGAAGATTTCAGTAACCTCACTGTGACATGGACCACACCCATCTAAACTGAACAAAGGAAGTTACAATATGCAAAAAAACAAACAAACAAAAGACTGGGTTGGTGACTGTGGTTGTCCAATAGCGGTGATTTATGTGGTATAAATGTATCCACTAGTACACATATAGTGATACACATTATGGGTATCACAATATAAATAAACATAATAATAATAATAGGTACAAGTAACATATCCTCCCCAATTGTAAAATCCAGAGTCCGCAGTTTAAAAAAGGTTTGCACTGATTTTCAGTATCAAATTGGTCCCTATAGTGACACTTTGCTGCATGTTTCAACAATCTATATTACTTTGTAATTCCAATTTTGACTCAATTTTTTTTGTTTTAATTGTATACTACTTTATTTTATTGTAGTACAGAAACATATAAAAGTATAAGATCAAGAATATAAAGAAGCCCATTTTAGCTCATGAAATTAAGTATGTTTGTATAATTAATTAGAAAACAGTGCAATATAATTGATTAGTTTAGTTTTGGAGGGAGTTATTTATGAAAATGATCATTTAACTTTTTTGAAACCATAGGCAATGTTTTTAGACAAAATAAATATTGTGTATTGGTTCATATTTCATTCACAGAGGATTGCTCTGCATTTCCAATCAATGTCGACATTTCTTTTTCAACGTAAAGAAGCATCATGTTTTGTGGGTCTGTTCGGTGCAGTGACAGAAACTCTTTGTGAAACTCAATGGTTCACTTTTATCTCCTGACTCTTGGGGTAAATGTACTAAACTTCGGTTTTGTCATATCACAGATTTTCAGCAATTTTGACAGCCATATTTAAAATGGTAATTTTAATAAAAATCGAAACCCTTGGACTTTTTACCGGGATTTTTAAGTATTCTCATCAACTACTACAGACATATTCGCCAATGTTGACAATAGCTTACAGGAATTTCTTAAATGAAAATTAAATGTGTCACTTGTCAAAATAATCATCAGTATCAACATATGTTTCTAACAAAATTAGCCCCATCACTAAAAAGCTATTTCTGAAGCCAATTTGACCACACAAGTAGTGGACAAAACTGCTCAGGTTCATTCATTAGGCAAATCAATCTAAACCACTGCAAAGCTGCATAACAGGATATTTTATGTACTACTATTGGTCTGTGATTACAATAACATGCCTATAAAGTAATTGATTTCTATGATCAGGCTCTCTGAATTATGTGACCATTGTTCATGTGATCATTTTGGGCCCACACATGGCTATTATGGGCAACTTTGGTCAGACAAAATTGCTATGTAAGTAGCTAGCAATACATCATCATCATCATTTAGTTATATAGAGCCACTAATTCCGCAGCGCTGTACAGAGAACTCATTCACATCAGTCCCTGCCCCATTGGAACGTACAGTCTAAATTCCCTAATATAGAAACACACTCACACAGACAGACAGAGAGGGAGAGACTAGGGTCAATTTTGATAGCAACCAAATAACCTACCAGTATGTTTTTGGAGTGTGGGAGGAAACCGGAGCACCCGGAGGAAACCCACGCAAACACGGGGAGAACATACAAACTCCACACAGATAAGGCCATGGTCGGGAATTGAACTCATGACCCCAGTGCTGTAAGGCAGAAGTGCTAGCCACTGTGCTGCCCAGCACATGCGCACCACTTAAGCCACTAATGGTTAATCTATACTGTAATATAATCACCAGTAGAACACGTAGGCATCACACTGTGACGACAAGAAAGAGCATTCATTTCAGCTAGGTAGAGAGAGAGTATTTTCACCACATTCCCATAGTCTCGACAGTAAATAAGCATAATCTACACATTCTACATATATATATCAGACAGGCATTACATCTATATCCTATTGATAAAGAGTCTATATATAACAATGTCATCAACACACTATCCACAAAGGCTCCTAAAGTTTTTCATTTTCTCATATTGTATTTTAAACAGAGAGTTTAGTATTTCTGACATGAAGGCTGATTCACCTAAATGTCTTCTTCCCCTTTGTGGTTGGCTATGGTGACATCATTTTTCAGCCATTAAAGTCAATTAAACTTTAATCAACTAGGTCTCTGCTCAAAACTACCTAGGTTAAAAAGGCAACCACAGATGTTGTACACTTACCTGGCATCACAGGTGACCAGAAATAAGAAGAAGACAGTGTGTCCCAGAAGGGGACACATTAATAGGTTCATCCTGGCTCTTCCTCTGAGGTGACAAAGTGTTTGGCCTCTAGACACAACAAGAGAATGAAGTATTTTTCATTACTACTGCATTTTAAGACTGTCTTTGTGAGAAACCCAACCCTAGAGAACCTGACACTGTTATTACACACCTTGCTAACAAGGCAGTACAAAGACACAGGGAAAACCCCTTTTATGATGTACTCACTATTGCTTAAATTCTGCTTGTTGCAAAATAAGGCATCCCAACATCTTGGGAAATACAAGTATTTATTTAATTTACATTCACTATCTTTCACATATAGTATCCTAAGCATTATGGATTACAATTTTATAAACAATGAAACAATAGGGAAGAGACTAGTTGTATCAGTTGTTGTGTGTTTGAAAATGTTAATAAGGTTCATTCTTGTCAACATATACAGATACGTACTTTATAATTTACAATTGTTTTGAAAGTAAGTAAAGTAGTCTGGAGTTAAAATAAATACATTCGTCATCACTTATAAATAATAATTTATATTATGCATATAACGTGCAAATTGTCATGTTTGTTGACTGATCAATATGTATAATGCGTAAAGTCAAATATGGCATTATATTCTAATATTGAAAATTTAAGTTATAATAGGCAATTACTTTTTTATTAAGCAGATTTGAATTTTATTTTCTATAACTATTCAATTAAATAGTCAACATAAACACATTGAGATCCCCATATGTGTATTTATCAAACTCATGAAATATTTAGGATTTAATGGAATTATATGACTAATTAGTTACAATAAATTCTAATTTTTCTAATGTATACCTCATACATTAAGTTATATATTAACCAAAACAGTGACAAATTTCATTAAATGCACATATTTAAATGTTACCACTAACTTTGTTACTTTCTGTTATAACTTGCTAATTTTTCTATGGGGATTAGGGGCTATAGAGGAGGTGGAGGTCAGCCTAGGGGAGAAGTTTAATGTTTTGCAGAAGTGCTGAGTTTCAATTGTTCTCCATGGATAGATCGTTTTAATCTATTGGCTTGTACATGTCCTGCTGAAACTTTTACTACATTGCTTTATCTTTCCAGCTTAAAGTTTACAAATATATATACAAATACTTTATTAGGGTCATGTTTATCATTAGGATTAGTCCAGTTATGAAAGTCATGGGTGTAGTTACACTGCCTGGAAGGTTCAGTCCAGCCTACAAGGAGGCAGAGCAACAAGCAATTGTTCCTCTGTATTACGGCCAGAGAGCATTGCAAGCAAATGTCTTAGATATTGAGATACTTTCATATGGTTGTGGAACTCACGCAATATCTTCATAATTTACACAAGGGGAAAAAGTGTCTCATATGTTATGTGGCCCTTTTCTCCCAAGTATGTGGTCTTGGTGGCTGTGCCACCTCCTCGTAGCTTCAGGTTTCTCCAGGCTAGATTAGTCTCTCTTATCCTAATGCTCTGTGGGTTGGATGGGTGAAAAGGGACACTTGCTTTGGGCATGTAAACTCTCATTCCCGCTCTCTACACTATACTCCTTGTCAGTTCCCTTGATGTCACTACATCAGGTCAGTTTCAACTTAATTTTAATGTCCCGTTTCCCTTTCACTAGGCATGGGGTATCATACAATCTACAGGTACCTGGGCTCTATCATTATGCTCAAGCTCCCTGGCTTCAGAGTCTTACCTACTAAATGGTTTGACTAGATAATCTTGGGCTTGGTGCTCTATCAGTCCCAGCATGCAATAAGTACAGTCAGTACATTAATGCTGATGTGACTCATGACTGTTTGTGTAGTGTGTAAATTATGAAAATCTGTACTTTGTATGGTCTCCAAAAAAGAGTACACCTACTCCTTATGCAGACTTGATACTTGAGCCTCCTTATAGACCGAATGTGCTAAGACAGACTGAGTACAGGAGGGGCTTGTTCCCATAATTGCGGACTGAAGTAGACCTGCACCGAGATATAAGCACTTTGCCGTACCATGAGAGCTGGTGCACTAACTAGCAGCTTGAGACTGGCTGATTGCAGATTCAACTCTGAAGCTGATGCTTTCTTTATTGATTGTGCATTTATTAAAGGATTTTATGGGCATATTTTAAAATTACTATATTTGCTCCTTTCATTCATAAGCGAGACAGAAGGTTATATCTGCCTTTTCTGTAGAGGTTTTTTTAATTTAAGTTAAACGTAATCATCATCAACATTTATTTGTATGCGCTACGATGCCTGAAATAATCATTTAGATATACTTGAAAACAGAATACATAATAACAGCAACAATAGGACAATTGAGCAGAAAAATAAATGCACTGATGCAATTAACAGAACAAATTGCATAGCATACAGAAACAAATCAGCAAGCGACCTGACTGAGACAGGCATTTCAAGCACGATGGAGAATGACCACATACAAGACATAGGGTAGAGGGAGGGGGAGGAGAGACAATACAAACAAAGGGGGCATTAAGCTAATGAGCCCAGGCAAGTAGCAGAGGAGCTGGAGGATAAACAGAATGTTGCAGGGGGGTGAGTTGAGGTGATGCTAGGGTAAATTGCAGAGAATAGGCATATTGGGCAGAGAGGATGAGGAAGAAGGGGAGAGGGAAGGTAAGATAGGATAGGAGGGAGAAGAGGATGAAGGGGCAGTGTGGAGAGACATGGAAAGCAGTCAATGTAATGCGGGTAGAAGTACAGATGAAACACAAAGTAGACATAATGCAGAACCAGAATGAACACAGTGCTGAAGGTGAATGTGGGCCTGAGGACGGGAGCACTGTTCTGTAGTAGACTAATCAGGAAGGGGTTGGCCTCTGGATCAGAACTGGCAGAATGGGAGGCTGGGCCACCAGGGCCCGGTTTGGCTGCCTTCACGGAATTTGAAGTGCCAGAGCCATCAGGCCTTGTGCATTTTCCACCAGTTTTCGGGGTCCCCGGATTTATGGACAGTAGAGACAGTTCACATTCGACTGGCCTAGGATGGAGCAGCATCCTCGATTTAACTGAGGTGTTAAGTCAGTGTCCGTGGATTATTGGATTATTGCAGAGTCAGATTACCCTGTGAATCTAAGATTGTAGTTGGGTGACAGGGATGTTCTGGCTTTATGGCCAGCTAGCAGAACCAGAGCCCTCAATTACTCCCCCCATAGTTGGTCCTGGACCAATAATCGCCCCCTTAGCCATGGTGAGAATCCCAGTGAGTGGAACAGTTAAAAAGTTTTGGGGTAATGCACAGCATGGATCCACCATATTTGTCCTGTCCCACCTCTCCCTCTTCCCCTACACCTTGAAACCTCCCTTAAGCTCCACACCATACCTCGTTTTTTGCATGTGACATCAGCTTAACCAATATCAATATCAATATGCTGCATGGCCCCTCCCACAGCACTTTCTCCTTTAACTGAAAGAACAAGCGTTCCAACAGTGAGTTCAAGCCATGCATTTTAGATTAGATTCCTGCCACCATGATGGTCTGGGACATATATATATATGGAATGGGCCAGTATATGACATGCCATATTAGCACCTTTAAGTGACTGGTGACTGGTCATTTTGCTATATATTTATATTTATTTTATTTATACTTTGGATGCATTATAGTAGTGGGCAACAGGTGCGTTAAGAATTAACCAAGTGCCCCAAACCACATACAATCATTGGTGGACATGGGGTAGAGAATATACATTTGAGGAAAGGGGCCTGTCTGACACAACTGGTGTACAGTAGCAGACAGACTACTGTCAGTCAACTAAGACTTTAGGACTAATGTAGGACTAATGTGGGCTAGGTGGTTAGCACTTCTGCCTCTCAGTACTGGGGTCATGAGTTCAATTCCCAACCATGGCCTTATCTGTGAGAAGTTTGTATGTTCTCCCTGTGTTTGCGTGGGTTTCCTCCGCGGTGGTTTCCTCCCACAAAACATACTAATAGGTTAATTGGCTGCTATCAAATTGACCCTAGTCTCTCTGAGTGTGTTAAGAAACTTAGACTGTAAGCTCCAATTGGGGCAGGGACTGATGTGAATGAGTTCTCTGTACAGCGTTGCAGAATTAGTGGCTCTATATAAATAAATGGTGATGATGATGGTAATGTGGAGCCATACAAGCAGAGCCGTAACTTAAAATTCTAGTGCCTGGGGCGAGAATGTCAAATGCCGCCCCCCTAGCTCTCAATTTTAACCAAATTAACCTAAATTATTCCTAAACTGCACCCCCCTTCAGCGTTGCGCCCTGGGCGGTCGCCCCTATCGCACAGCCCTAGTTACGGCCCTGCATACAAGACATATAAAAGTTTCAATATTTCAAACCTTGTCAAAGGTGTAATAGCAACACCTGATGACCCCACCAGCTTCCACTATCATCAATATAAGACAAGAAAGTGTGGTTGCATTGGGCTATGGCAAAAAAAAAAAAACACTGTACGTGAGATTGGAAACATTTTGCTTTTTATAATGATACGAGGGTAATATATAGTGAATCTATATGAGTCAACAGCTCCATTTAGTATAGGTGTGTTTTTATGCTATGTTTATGTACGTATTGTAATGTTTAAATGCCACAGAATATTGCAAAAATGATGCCAATCACCTGCATCCCTTGATAATAGCAGATTACTCTTCTGCAAATTGCCTTTTGCCTCAAGACAATGCTTCTTTTCCACACGTTTAAGAAATGGTCTCAGGAACACGACACAGAATGATCTATATGCAATATTCTCAAAGAGTATTTCTATGGATAATTGCACAGATCAAAAGATAAAATTGTTAGGTTTTCACTTCCTGGAATGTGAAACCAATTTGTGCAGATGAGAAATTAATTGATATATGTGTTTCATCATTATATATTTATCAATATTTGTTGAAAATATTCAAGGTATATGATATTTTTTGTGTTTTAATTACTGGTAATTTCATCGTGCTTTCTGCATATTGCTTTCTAGAAAACATTAATCACCGTGATATGTTCTTCATTTTGTGCTGTGAGAAGCCACATGTACATGGGTGTGTAGGAAGTGAAACAGTGGCATGTTTTGGTTATTTGTGTGGTATTTACTTAACTAGATATTATACACTTCTATTGTAGCTGAAGCTGTCTTAAACAAACTGTGCGTCATAATTTTGTGTGACATACACAAAGGCTAGAGTTACAGGTGTAGCCATCATGGAAGACCTCCATCTCCCAGAATCCTCCAGGGTCGAATGGAAGGAGAGACTGCTACAGCAGTTGTAGAGAGCAATCTGAAGAAAAAAGGGACTTATTTTAAAAAGTATTTTGTAATCTGTTTCTTGTCCTCACATTCATTAAGGAACACAGTTTCATACTTTACCATGTTATTATTTATAAAGCTTTACATTAATTTTGTTTCTCAGAATATCACAGGCATTGTGCATTGGTTTCATCATCATCATCTATTTATTTATATATAGCTCCACTAATTCCGGAGCGCTGTACAGAGAACTCATTCAAATCAATCCCTGCCCCATTGAAGCTTACAATCTAAATCTCCTAACATACACACATAGATACTAAGGGCAACTTAATAGCAGCCAATTAACCTACCAGTATGTTTTTGGAGTGTGGGAAGAAACCGTAGGAAACCCACACAAACATGGGGAGAACATACAAATTCTACACAGATAAGACCATGGTCGGGAATCAAACTCATGATCCCAGTACTGTGAGGCAGAAGTGTTAACCACTAAGCCACCATGCTGCCCACAGATGTGTGTAAGTGAGTGATGTGTGTAAGTGAGTGATGTATGTAACTGACTGATGTGTATAACTGACTGATATATGTAACTGACTGATGTATGTAACTGACTGATATATGTAACTGACTGATGTATGTAACTGACTGATATATGTAACTGACTGATGTATGTAACTGACTGATGTGTATAACTGATTGGTTTGAATAAATTGTATGACATTATATATTTAGATTATAAACACCAACTTTCCAAGGACAATAACATGCCTTTCTCCCTTGGGACAGTATTCTTTACAACTGGGGGATCCTGATAAAGTTGGGCCTTCACAGATAAAGCAGGGACATGTGTACAGAGGTTGCTGCAGTGATGTAATTCTGAAATGAAAAAACAAGCACATGTATATAATCTACACTACACTTAATTTAGCTACCTAATAAGATAAAATAATTATGAAACCCAATTCCCCCTTATCATGTTACTTAGAGAACATAAGGTGTCTGAATTCTGGAAAAATATGCTTTGGGAGTTAAGCATTTGTGGTGGAAAAAGAGAAATGTCCTTGGAAAACCGAGACACAGGGCAATGGATGTGGTGACTCTGAGAGGAGGGAAGATGATAAGCTCTATTGAGGTAAGTTGAGCTTAAGGTAGCATTGGAGCACCCATATGGAGAGAGCACAGAGACAAGTGGTCAAATCAGTAGAGAAAGGGAGAGGTCAGGTGAGGAGATGTAGGTTTGGATGTCACCAGAATAGAGGTGGTACTGGAGGTCGAATTAGCAAATTAGTTCAACAGAAGAGGTATACAGAGGGAAAAACAGAGATCAGAGAACAGAACCTTATGGAATATAGTGTGACTGAATGTGCCAGAGGTAGAGACACCGAAGGTTGATGGGTAGGTTGCAAACCAAGAAAGAACTATGTCATGAAGGCCAAGTGAGTGAAGGGTGTGCAGGTGAAGAGGACAATAATTGTGTCGAAAACAGCAAAGAGGTCCATAAGAATGAGTATAGAGAAGTGACTTTGCTGTAAGTAGATCATTGATCACATTTGTGAAGGAAACTCATAGGTTTGCCTAACCATAATGTTGCCTAAGGAAGCAACTGGAATAGCCCACTTCTTATTTCTTACACACATGTTTTTTTAAAAAAAAAAAATTCCTATACTTTGATTTTCTATGTCAAATCTGCTGCCTTAGTTTTCTTTCTTATAGCTTAGCAGTGACTTCTGTCTCATAGGAACGCTCGTGTTTCGTTGCCTAAAGACACATATTAATAGTGGGGCTTCAACTATGTTCCACATGAGGGTAGGAGAGCAGGTCTTGAACGTGAGATTGGAAACATTTTGCTTTTTATAATGATAGGAGGGTAATATATAGTGACTCTATATGAGTCAACAGCTCCATTTAGTATAGGTGTGTTTTTATGCTATGTTTATGTACGTATTGTAATGTTTAAATGCCACAGATATCCCTTGATAATAGCAGATTACTCTTCTGCAAATTGCCTTTTGCCACAAGACAATGCTTCTTTTCCACACGTTTAAGAAATGGTCTCGGGAACACGACACAGAATGATCTATATGCAATATTCTCAAAGAGTATTTCTATGGATAATTGCACAGTACCCAAAAGATAAAATTGTTAGGTTTTCACTTCCTGGAATGTGAAACCAATTTGTGCAGATGAGGAATTAATTGATATATGTGTTTCAACATTATATATTTATCAATATTTGTTGAAAATATTCAAGGTATATCACAATATTTTTTTGTGTTTTAATTACTGGTAATTTCATTGTGTTTTCTGCATATTGCTTTCTAGAGAACATTAATCACCGTGACATGTTCTTCATTTTGTGCTGTGAGAAGCCACATGTACATGGGTGTGTAGGAAGTGAAACAGTGGCATGTTTTGGTTATTTGTGTGGAATTTACTTAACTAGATACTATACACTGCTATTCTGAAGCTGTTTTAAACAAACTGTGCGTCATAATTCTGTGTCATACTCAAAGGCTAGAGTTACAGGTGTAGCAATCATGGAAGACCTCCACCTCCCAGAATCCTCCAGGGTCGAATGGAAGGAGAGACTGCTACAGCAGTTGTAGAGAGCAATCTGAAGAAAAAAGGACACTTGGGGCTAGATTTACTAAACTACGGGTTTGAAAAAGTGGAGATGTTGCCTATACCAACCAATCAGATGCAATGCATTTTATGTACAGTAGATATTAATAACATCATAATACATGTATGCTATGGGGTGGTAAGAGCAAAGAAACTTTTTTTTTTAATGTTTTGTCATTAATAACTATATTATTTACAGTGACATTAATTTATTTTTTCTCTGCATTCTGATGAGACTTTATATTCCACATATGTATTGGACAGGAGACATTTTTTTCAGATCCACTTGAATGCCAATGTGCGTATGCAAAGATTATGTGCGTTTTAATAAAACACAATTTTTGCTCCTTTTGCGTGGCTTAATGAATCAAGTCAATAGAATGCATTTACTACATACATTGCATTTCCTCCTGAGACTGCCCCTATATCAGGATTTATACATATGGCCCTTCTGTAACCTAATCCAACACACAGTAGAACCATACTGTACCACTTCAGACCTATTGCTACATTTTCAGTATCATATCTTTTCTTCTTTTTCTTGTGTCCACTTTGGTATCATCAAGTACTAGTAGCAGCAGAGAGAGATAAGGAGGGGACATATCGCCTGTTAGGACTATTGTCACATAGCTCCCATCCCACTCTCCAACAGGCAGCCTCGCGATTGACTTCCTGTTGCTCTTCAACGACAGGATTGTCCCCCCTGGAAACCAGGGAAGCCACCAGCAGGCAGTCTACATAATCACCCCACACTGCTCATCGTCCCAAACCCCCCGACCCTTCCCATGTCAGGTGCCCTCACAAAAAAATAAAATTCCCTTCCTGGCTGGCCTGGGCCTAGGTCTATGGAAAGGCCTGGGGCTGCAGCCCCCTCAGGCCCATTGTTAATCCTGCCCAGGCTGAAAATACAGCTGGGTAATTGTTTTGGTTGCAATAAGTGGAACTTTGGCCGTGCTATTGTGTGCTATTTTGCCAAAATCTACTTATCGTGCTGTATAAAATTAGCCTCATAGTATAATTAGTGATCAATGTATTCAAAAGGAATTAGTATGAGCTGTGTAATAAAGTCTTACAAAGGTAAATATTTACATAGATATTTGCCCATCTATTATGCTGATCAATGGACTTATGACATGCTGGAACTATTGGGACTCTATAGTATGTCAGAAAATTAATGCTGCATTCTCAACTCAAATACCCCCCTCACCCATGCTGTTCTCTCATCAATGTTATCTATTCTAGTAGTACACGACTGCACTGTTTATATAATTGCATTGCATTTCTGTATGATTAAGATGTTAAGTACACTGCAAGATTTATTTATAATGTTTTATGAACTTGCATGTGGTGTGCTAGTAAAATGTCATTCACATGCCATAAAAGACTTACACTGTTTTTAATAAAAATTTTGCTTCAGGTGTCTCTTCCAGTCAACACCTGCTGATGCCATATATATGTATTACATATATACATTACTTAACTCTCCAATAAACATTACACAACTTTTTTGCTACAGGTACTTTTTTTAAAAAGTATTTTGTAATCTGTTTCATGTCCTCACATTCTTTAAGGAACACAGGTTCATACCTTACCATGTTATTATTTTTTAAAGCTTTCTATTAATTTTGTTTCTCAAAATATCACAGGCATAGTGCATTGGTTACATCATCATCATCTATTTATTTATATATAGCTCCACTAATTCCGGAGCGCTGTACAAAGAACTCATTCAAATCAGTCCTTGCCCCATTGGAGCTTACAGTCTAAATCCCCTAATACACACACACACACACACACACACACACAGACTAAGGGCAACTTAATAGCAGCCAATTAACCTACCAGTATGTTTTTGGAGTGTGGGAAGAAACCGTAGAAAACCCACACAAACATGGGGAGAACATACAAATTCCACACAGATAAGACCATGGTGAGGCATAAGTGCTAACCACTAAGCCACCATGCTGCCCACAGATGTGTGTGAGTGATGTGTGTAACTGACTGATGTGTGTAACTGACTGATATATGTAACTGACTGATGTGTATAACTGACTGATGTATATAACTGATTGGTTTGAACAAATTGTCTGACATTATATATTTAGATTATAAACACCAACTTCCCAAGGACAATAACATGCCTTTCTCTCTTGGGAGAGTATTCTTTACAACTGGGGGATCCTGATAAAGTTGGGCCTTCACAGATAAAGCAGGGACATGTGTACAGAGGTTGTTGCAGTGATATAATTCTGAAATGAAAAAACAAGCACATGTATATAATCTACACTACACTTAATTTAGCTACCTAATAAGATAAAATAATTATGAAACCCAATTCCCCCTTATCATGTTAATTAGAGAGCATGGGGTGTCTGAATTCTGGAAAAATATGCTTTGGGAGTTAAGCATTTGTGGTGGAAAAAGAGAAATGTCCTTGGAAAACCGAGACACAGGGCAATGGATGTGGTGACTGAGAGGAGGGAAGATAATAAGCTCTATTTAGATAAGTTGAGCTTAAGGTAGCATTGGAGCACCCATGTGGAGATAGCACAGAAACAAGTGGTCAAATCAGTAGAGAAAGGGAGAGGTCAGGGGAGGAGATGTAGGTTTGGATGTCACCAGAATAGAGGTGGTACTGGAGGTCGAATTAGTAAATTAGTTCAACAGAAGAGGTATACAGAGGGAAAAACAGAGATCAGAGACCAGAACCTTATGAACCTCTAACATATAGTGTGACTGAATGTGCCAGAGGTAGAGACACCGAAGGTTGATGGGTAGGTTGTAAACCAAGAAAGAACTATGTCATGAAGGCCAACTGAGTGAAGTGCAGGTGAAGAGGGCGATAAATTGTGTCGAAAACAGCAAAGAGGTCCAGAAGAATGATTATAGAGAAGTGATGCCTTGACTTTGCTGTAAGTAGATCTTTGATCACATTTCTGAAGGCAACTCACAGGTTTGCCTAACCATAATGTTGCCTAAGGAAGCAACTGAAATAGCCAACTTCTTTTTCTTATACACATTTTTTTAAAAAAAAAATCCTATACTTTGATTTTCTATTCCAAATCTGCTGCCTTAGTTTTCTTTCTTATAGCCACCCCTCTGCTTGCTTAGCAGTGACTTCTGTCTCATAAGAACGCTAGTGTTTCGTTGCCTAAAGACACATAATAAAAGTGGGGCTTAAACTATGTTCCACTCCACATGAGGGTGTAGGAGCAGATCTTGAAAACAAAAGTGCTTTGTTCTGGTGAAAGAAAAAATATTAAAAAAAATGAAGGTTGCATGGTGTTTTGTGTTCTAATGCACAATGTTGTGTATTATTGCTCTAAGTATAACAGGTCCTCTTTAATTATAAGATAGGTCATATGTGATAGTGAAAATGCTACTGGTGATTTAAGCAGTAATAAAAGAATGATATGTATATGGTAAACTTTTAGATTATTGCTGAGTAACTATTGACATTTTAAAGTAGAATTTAATAAAATATCAGTATCAGTATTTTAACTACTGAGATATGAGAGGTAGAGGCTGCATAGGGTTCCTCAGGGTTCTGGGCTGTCACCTGTGTCGATTATGGCCCTGCTTTCTTGTGCCATTTCCTGCAGTCAACATGGAGCTTAATAACTTTACTGCTGTATGATTACTGACACTGAAAGATTTTTGAAGAGCCTAAATATTATGTGAGCAAGTTGGTGTTCTAGAGCTCCAAAATTAAAATCTACTCAGAGGTGGAAGGGAACTCAGATACTTCTTCTCTGAGCAGGAAGTGCACAGCTGCATGCAGGGGAGTGGCATTGTATAGTGAGTGTGGGGATTTTAGGATGTCCCTCTCTAGCAACCTTGGGGGCACCAAATATCCAAGTATGTGACTATTACCGATATATTTTCTAGAGTTTATTTACTTGCTTTCTCTAGTCTATCACAGAAAGAAGTAGGCGTTAACTGGTAAAACAGCTAAGCTGTAGTTTTAGAATAATATCCTATTTCACACTGTGTGAACCATCTAAGACAGTCACAAGATATTCAAAGTCAATCCCAGGTGAATCAGGTTGGAGAATATTTTGATAGAAGCAGGAACAAAAGAGATTGTTGTACATCGTTGGGTGGAGTGAGGGCGCTTAAACAACATCACTCTATATGATGTAATGACATTATGTAATAATTGCTTTCCTGCACAGAGAAAGAGTACTTAAACCCTTTGTGAATTTCTTTTGGCTATAAAAATGTATCTTACATGTTTATATCTGTGTACTTCTTGCAAGTGATATTCAAGATAAAAAGTCTCAAAAAGGAAACAAATTACACAAAAAGGAACATTTAACAATGTATAAATAGGAGCAATGCATTTCTAAAAGTATGTCTTATAACAAAAAGTCACTTTTTAGACATATAGGCACAGTAACTAGCATTGCTACCTCGCAGCTCTAGAGCCATGGGTTTGTTTATATCCAGGGCACTGTCTGTGTGGAGTTTGTTTGTTCTTTCCATGTTTGCATGGGCTTTCTCCTACAGTCCAAATAAATACTGGTAGGTTAACTGGCTTCTGAAAAAATGGACCCTAGTCCTAGGGTGTGTGATGTTTGTATGTGTTTGTGTGATAGGGAAATTATACTGCAAGCTTCAGTGTGGAAGGGGCTGATATGAATGATTCAATATTCTTTGGAAAGCACTGTATAATATAGTAACACTACACAAATAAACAATTATAATATCTGTGTGTATGCTGTGTATATATAAATAATAAAATATTATTATTTAATATGATTATATTATAATATAGATAATGCAATAAGAAATAATAAACAATAAAGTTTTTATGAGGTCATTTACACAATAATAAGTACAATATGCAGACTCGCTAAAACATGCTTACTGACAGTCACTTAATACTGTTCCTTCTTTACCATTGTTCCCCTGCCAAATATTCCACATGTTAAACAACTATATGATCACACCTACTTGATGTAGTTAACCCAAGAAACACCGTCTGGCTAATTAATCGTAGCACAGCAGGATGACTCATTTCTAATATGAAACCAGCCTGTCAAAACAGTTTACTTTACATTCAGAATAGAATATTATAGTATACATTAAATAGATTAAAAACACCATCAAAAGAGAATATAAATAAATAAAAGCAGGGTTATCAGGTGTATAATAAAAAATCTAATGGAGAGGAATATGAATAGATGTATATATATGTGTACTTATCTGTAATGCCTTCACCAATTAAATTCCAGCTGCATGCTTTTCCTGTAATCACATTAATACATTAACCTCTGAATTTCTTTAGCAGATTAACCTGTTAAATAATATATTCAAAAGTATATATTAAAACATAATATTTTTTTAAAAATAATAATGGTGCCAGTAAATTAATAGTTAGGGCAGGGTTTCCCAAACCCAGTCCTCAGGGCTCCCCAACAGTGCAGGTTTTCCATATCTCCTTGCTGGAGCACAGGTGTATTCATTACTGACTGACACATTGTAACAGATCCACAGATGGTCCTAATTATGTCACATGTGATCCAGAAAACCTGCACTGTTGGGGAGCCCTGAGGACTGGGTTTGGGAAACCCTGAGTTAGGGTGAGTAAATAAATAGATAAATAAATAAACAACTCTATTAAAATGGGCTATTTTGTAGTTGTTGCTTAATACCCTCGAATGTAGCATTTGTATTTCCTCCCTGCTATCTCTGTTCTTCACTTTGCTTTCTCCAGCTCCTCTCTCCAGTCTCTGCCCTTCCTCTTTCCAGGGAGTGCCTCTGATGGTTTCCGACCCTGCTCCTTCTCTGTGCACATTTTTATGACAAAAGTGCCCTTCTGGTCTGCGAGAAATGTAGTTCTTCACTTGCTGTCAGTATTACAGTGGCGTATGAGCGGCCAGCTCGGGTCGTTGGCGCTATTTATTTTTTAGGGATAGGAATTGCAATATAGATAATTTTGATTTGTTGAGCATGTAGCCTTATAGAAAAAGCTATCTGGAAACATGCAAAGTAGGAATGTGATTTTATTTGTCATAAAATCCAGATCGGTGTAAACTTCTAAATGAATAACAATTCTTAGAATCCTCTTGGAAATGGAGAAATTCTGACAAGTTAATGCATGTGTGGGTTTCCATTGTGTAAAACAAAGAATGTACTATATAATATGTAACATCCTTTAGGATTGTGATATCTATTACACCCATGTTTATTGAATCATCATCCATGTTCACCACTTTCCCATGGACAATTGCACATTTAATCACAGAATATTGTAGCTAGACAGACATATTTTCTTCATGCATATGTATCTTAGGAGGTAATTCAATTAACTATTTCATGGATGTAAATGATTCCCCTATGAAAATGGTCATTTTTGTTTAAACTCACATAATTCTATTCACAAATTTTTTTTTGCACTTTAATGAGAAAACATCTCAGAATTTATGCAGAGCATGTGAATTGCACCTGCTGTAATATATTTTATATTTTAATATGTAAAATAACAATAAAACTGAAAAATGATCATACTTTTGTTCAATAGTATGCATACTTCTCAGATTTTCAGTACCTGGCATCGGGATAGGTCACGATGGGGGCATGGTTATGTTATGATGAGGATGTGGCAACTCCCACAGAGGGCTGCCTAGCGCTGTAATGCAACATCCAAGGACATCAAATTTGAAATGGCAAAAATACATTATGTAGGATATTTGGAGAGGTTATATAAATTTGGGTATCATACACATGTCGGTGATACTCAAATGCATAATGTTTTTTACAAAGGCTTCTATATTATACCGGTGCCGAATCCTTGCGTTGCCCCCTTAATAGCACCAATGTAACTGTGGCCATTTGAAGTGACGTCACTCGCATTGCCTGTATGTTCCTGGTCCGGAATTCTTCTATGTCACTTATCAAAGAAGTCTGATTTCCTACATGTTGGTAATTCCAGCAGTCGCCATGTTCATGTCGTTATCACTGTAGTCGCTAATATGATCGTCACATTATCATACCCTCCCAGAATGTGATATATGTGCAATGTCCCTTTAAAAAGGTCTTTGCAAGCTCAGGAAGCATAGGACCCAGTAGATTCCATGCTCCTGCTGCTCATTGGTTCAAGCAGCTGTCAGTCAAACAGGGACAGAGGTCCACAAAGGCTTTATAAAACTCGGAGGTTAAACCATCCAGGCCTGGGGATTTCCATCGTTATCTCAGAATCCAAGGGTTCAAGAAAAGCCTGATGGTCACCAAGCCCAGACACCCCCCTCAGAAACCGTTCCATCTTCTCTCTGATAAGTACATTCCCAGGCAAAAGGCCAGAGTATAAGGAGTGCACTACTGACATAATACCTCCTTGGTCTTTCCGGAGGACCCCTCTATCATTGCGCAGTTCCCTTACCTCCTTCGCATCAACCAAAATCTTACAGTTAGGGTAGGGACCCAGAGAGGGGTACTTACCATAGTCCCTTTCCAAAACCAAGAGGCATAACGGTAATACTGGCACTCGTTTATCTGGGATTTAACCCAGGAGATTTCCTCACTATCTCCACCCTCCGAAATCAGGAAATCAAGTTTCCATCTCAAGGAATGCCAGATGTTCTTTTTGATCCAATTCCTCTAAACTACCAGTTCCCTAAAGAACCTCTGAGTTCTTCCTTTGAATTCCTCCCACCACTCTAGCCTAGTCCAACCTGAGTCCAAAAGTGTTTCTTGAGTTTCAAGGAAGTTCCTAAAGGATAGTCTAACCTCCTCATCATCCAAAAGGCTGAAGTTCAGACGCCACAGGCCTCTCTCTTCTGAGGGGTATCTGAAGTGTTCAAAGACACGCAAAGATAAACTTGATCCAAGAACTCTACCGCCATCAACTTTGGAGTTGATGTGACAGAGCTCCTTTTAACAAAAAAACTATCTATTCTTAACCTACTTCTACCTCTAAAAAAGGTGAATCCCGTGAGGTCTGGAGAGTGAAGAATATGCACATCTACCAGCCAAGCCTGACTTACCATATTAACTAAAAAGCCTGCATCATAGCCCAGCGATGTCCACGAGCCTTCCCTATCCTCTGGCTTAACAATGGTGTTAAAATCACCCCAAAAGACAATCTGCCGGCCTGTAAAAAGGTAAGGTTTAATTTCCCTGAAAAAGACATTTCCTGCCCTGTTGGGTCTGTGCACCATAAATATTTATCAGCCTCAGGACCTGCCCCCTTAGGGAAACATCCATAACCATACATCTGCCCATGCTAAGCCTCAGCCAAGACCTAGGTATGGGATGTCTGTTCAGCTAAAGAATGAGAAACCGCAGCCAAAGCCAAGGTCAAAGGTGGGCTCAGCCCAGCCTAGTACTAGTAAGGAAAGAGGGGAAAATGATATGGAAAAAGCTGGAAGCTGAAAGGTGGTAAGAAAGCAGAAAAAAAGGGTGGGTCCGATTTCTCCTGAACCAGTTTTTCTGGCCAAAAGATTTCTTTCCCTGTCAAGTGATGAAGAAGATGGGGAAATTGTGTGTACTGCCAGAGCAGAGATGGTCCTGAGGCCCAAAGTGCAGAGGACTAGGGCAAACGGTAGGGTTAGGCAGGCTGATCCCTTTGTCCAAAAGGTGGTGGGTGCTGAGGTCGGAACAGGTGGTGTAGCAGGGCGTGAGAATTGTGGGGAGATCAATATTTTGGGTGTAAAATTTCCGTGCAAGTCTGTAATTCAAATAGGTGGAAAGCCTACTAAGGTTTCTGAGGATACTGACACTATCATTATGGTAGTTTGTGGTTCAGGTAGAGGGAATCGGGGGGGATAGGGAGGAGAATAGGAGGGAGGTGTGTGGGATAGAACCAGGGAGGTAGAGGGAGGAAATATATCCAGAAGGGGAGAACCCGGGGAGGACAATTCCTGGGATTGACAGTGTGGTTCAGTCAGAAGACTCTCTGGCCAGAAGTGTTGTTGTACAGGATCCAGGGATAGGGTCAAAGGTCTTATAGGTGTTAGGTAATATAATGCTGAGAGGAAATGAAGGCAATGCCTATGCTTATAATCTTTAATGATGGTTTCCCAACCCATACAGTGTGCCACCATTAATGTGGCATCTGTGCGTTCCGATCGAGCATGTTATTTGGCCTTTGATTTTTTCAACACGCTTGAGGTTGATTTTTTGTTTTTGCAAGAGACTAGGGTTGGGCCCCTTGCGGACCTCAACAAATGCTAACGGGATTGGAGGCGAGGTCCTTCCTATTGGTCTCTTGAGGCGGAGCCGTATGGTTGGAGTGGCAGACCTTTTTACTGGCATGGTAACCATTCAGTGGATTATAGAAATAAGCATGGGCAGATGTATGGTTATGGATGTTTCCCTAAGGGGGCAGGTCCCGAGGTTGATAAATATTTATGGTCCACAGACCAAACGGGGCAGGAAATGCCTTTTCAGGGAAATTAAACCTTACCTTTTTACGGACCGGCAGATTGTCTTCGGGAGTGATTTTAACACCATTGTTAGGCCAGAGGATAGGGAAGGCTCGTGGACATTGCTGGGCTATGATGCAGGTTTTTTAGTTATTATGGTAAGTCATGCTGGGCTGGTAGATGAGCAAATTTGTCACTCTCCAGACCTCATGGGGTTCAGAAGAACATCTGCCATGCCCTGAGACGGAAACTCAATTTCCTGATCTCTGAGGGTGGAGATAGTGGGGAAATCTCCTGGGTAAAATCCCCGATAAAAGAGTGCCAGTATGACCGATATGCCACTTTGGTTTTGGAAAGGGACTATGGTAAGTACCAGTCTCCAGATTCCTACCTTAACTGTAAGAGTTTGATTGATGCGAATGAGGTGAGGGAACTGCGCGATGAGAGAGGGGTCCTCCGGAAAGACCAAGGAGGTATCTTGCCAGTCGTGCACTCCTTCTATTCTGGCTTTTTGTCTGGGAAGGTACTTATCAGAGAGAAGATGGAACAGTTTCTGAGGGGGGTGTCTGGGCTTGGTGACCATCAGGCTTCTCTTGATCCCTTGGATTCTGAGATAACGATATACGAGGTCAGGGGGATGATTGATAGTTTATCAAATAAGAAATCCCCAGGCCCGGATGGTTTAACCACCGAGTTTTATAAAGTCTTTGTAGACCTCCTGGGCCCGCACCTAGTGGCGATTTTTAACGAGAGCTTGGGTAGAGGGTTACTCCCTCCCTCCATAAGGTAGTCCGCCCTTATTTTGCTATCCAAGTGGAAAGACCCATCCAGGATTAAGAATCAATTCAGATAGAAAGATTCTGGCAAAGGTCATTTTTAACAGGATCATGGAAGTTTCAGGCCTGTTTCTTTCCCCTTCTCAGCACTGTACGGTAAAGGGTTGAAGCATCTTTGTTGCTGTCCTTGTAGTCTGGGAGGCCTTTGAGCGGTTCAGGGCTGAGAAGTGGGGTAAGTACCTCCCGGCGCTGGATCAATCTAAGGCGTTTGATCATGTCAATTATGAATATCTGTGGGCACTTCTTGAGAGTTATGGTCTGCCAGTGAGGTTGGTTGATTGGTTGATTGGCTACGCACCATTTATAGGCAGGCCGAGAGCTTCCCTCTTGTAAATGGTTGGGTGGGACCTACTTTTGCGGTGTCATCTGGAGTCAGACAAGGTTGTCTCCTCTATGTATTTGTGATTGATATTTTTATCAGGAGGATTGAGAACGGTGCAGTGAGGGGAGTGCAGCTGGCTGTGAATGATCCCTTGAAGGTAGCGGCCTATGCTGATGATGTCAGTCGTCTTGTCAGACATGACCGAGGTGCGTTGCATTTAAAATCTGATCTGCGAATATTCTGAGGCTTCGGGCTCAGAGATAAACCAAGAAAAGAGTGAAGTTCTCTGGTTAGGGGAGGAAGGACGGCAGTTTGTCCTTCCAGATGCGCTCCCTCAGGCCAGTTGAGAGGTTAAAATCTTAGGCATTCGATTTGGTTTGGGTGATTATGTCCAGCGAAATTGGGAATTGAAACTGGCAGATGCCGCTTCTAAGGTGGATAACTGGAAGAAGTGGAAGCTGCCCTACAGAAAACGGATTGATTTGATCAAGACTTACTTGATCCCAATTTTTTGGTACGTCAGTCACATATGTCTGTTGCTAGAATCATTAAGGGTCAAGGTCAGTTCCTTGTTCTTTCAGTTGTTATGGGGGAACAAGTTGAACTTCATCAAGAGGAGTGTGACCTACAAACTGAAGGATGAAGGTGGCCTGGGAATGGTAAACCCAGTGCTGTTCTATAGTACTGCCTTCTTGAAGCTTCATCTCGGGAGTCTCTTTTTGGAGTCTCCCCCTCGATGGGTAGCTGTCTTTCGTGTTTGGGTGCACCCCTTTCTCAACGCATGGTTGGATTGGTGCCCTGTAAAAAAATCTTCGAGTTAAGCATAGATACCTCCCGGCCTATGTGGTTCAAGGTTTGAAGGTGACAAGGAAATGGCAGATCGAGGTGGGTGAGGCAAAAAACTACTCTAGGAGGGAGAGGAGGATTTTGCGTACTCACTTTGATGTGCCCCTGTTACTCAAGGTTTGAAGGTGACAAGGAAATGGCAGATCGAGGTGGGTGAGGCAAAAAACTACTCTAGGAGGGAGAGGAGGATTTTGCGTACTCACTTTGATGTGCCCCTGTTACTAAAGGATTGCCCAGGTGATATATGGTCGAAATGTCTGTCTTTGGTGAGTTCCAAGCAGATTCTTCCAAAGTTTAGAGATCTCACTCTGCTTGCATTTCACTGGAGGCTCTTTGTTAAGGTAAGGTGAACCTGAAGCATAGGGGTGTCGTTAATCGTGGCTGTCCACGGGAGGAATATCATGGGGACATGGAGACAATGGACCACTTCTTGCTTCAGTGTCCTTTTAATATAGAGGTTTACAAGTGTCCCACGCCTTAGGCCTTTCGGGGCTTAGTTACCCTGAGTGGGTGTATGGAGCGCTCAAAAGGTGTGGGGATTTTGATTTAAGCACTCATTTTTTAGTTAGCACAGTTGTTGGATTTTACACGTGGAGCGAGCAGTGTTTAGTGTCCATTAGGGGCAAAATCCTTCCCTGTAGTGAGGTGGTGGATAGTATTCTGCAGGAGGTTTGGAAAATAAGGGAAATTGAGAGGGGCCGGATGGATGCTGTGTGGTGGGGTAGACTCTGGCAGGGGTTGAGACCTTCCTAGGTGGTAGCTAACATCTGGCAGTCTCTCGTTTCTTGGCTATCTATCTTGTTCTTTCACTATTAGAAAGAACAGGTATGGACAATAGACTATGTAATGTGAAAATCAAAAAAATAAAAAATTAAATTAGCCTGCAGGTAATGGCATTATAGCAGAGGGACCCCACGCTTGTGGTCTTCGTAGTTACAGTGGTAAGCAGCCTAGGCTATCTGGTGTTCAGGATAGTTAAGACACATGCTTCCAATTTTATTAATTCATTATTTATTTTACTACAATGCACACTGTGTATGGTGTTTTGTCTCATTCAAAGTATAGAATGAGATCTGATTTCCGCCAACAGGGAGCTGGTGCAGAATTCAAGCCCATGCGCGGAGAGAGAATTGCCGTCTTGCCCCTCAAACCTATGTGCCCCTATGGAAATAGTATTTGTACTACAGAGCGGCGGTTTCGCCCTTAGTAAATGACCTCTATTGTATTTTGAATGTAATGCACTGACAAAAGTATTTACCTGATTGTCTAAATGTTTTTGTACTTGTTGGATTGCACAACAAATAGCATGTGTGGTTAGGTTATAGTGTTTTGAATTGGTTAAACAAATAACTATTGTTGAATGTGTGAGAAGTAATTATTTGAATCCACGGAGTTCACATCAAAATAAATTGATCATGCATGACATAGAAAATGTCCAACTCTCATTTATTTACAGTTCATCCAAACATGTGTAATTGTTCCTACTTTTTTGGGTTTGCACATAAACAAAGGCACAACCTCTTATCTTATCTCAAAACTTTTCAGTATTTTTACCAAGATACTTCATCATATATTTTTTTAGAATGTTTTCATATTTTAAGAGGTAAAATTGTGAATATACTTTTTTAAAATGTCTATTTACATAACAATATGTATGCATAGTATGCCGTGCATGTGGTGTATTGGTGCCTAAATGGGCTTTTTACTGGAAAATTATTTAGTATTTATTTATTAGTATTTCCTTTGACCTGAAACTTACATCACTTCATAGTTTACGTAGTTAAAAGAAAAATCTGGTGCTCCTGTAAAGAACAGGAAAGCCTTCATATACGTCCAGTCTCCATCCATTCCTGGTTATTTAAATATCTTGTTACACAAAATGAGATATTGTCTATGCAGAAAGTAGTTGCTCAGTGTATAACAGTTGATAATACCAATACAAATATGGAATTGTCTGCTACCTATTATCATCAGAAGGGGGTCATGCTAGTTCAGCATGTTCAAGGCTGTCTATTTATTGGGTGTGGGGACAGTGGTTTATTGTTGTAATTTGATTGTGTGCATGTGTGTTTTTATATATATATATATAAATATTTAATTATACAATGTTTATACATGCAAGGGTTTTGTAAATTTAATATTGGTGGTATGGCCATAAGGCTAAATATTCATTAATTATTTTTTTGTATTAAATAATATCTAATACTCCCCTAATCAAAAAAACAGCACACTCATTTATTGTCCTTTGTTTACCTAGCACAAACATACAGTACTATGATACGCTTTATAGAGAAACGTTCACATCAGTCTCTGTACAAGTCCACCTTACAGTCTAAATGCTCTACCACACAAACACACACACTGTATCATTGAATCAGAAACCAATTAACTTACCACTATGTTTTTGGATTGTGGGAAGAAACAGGAGCACCTTATCACTCATCTTGAGGTTTGTTGCCTGTTGTTGCTTGTTGTTGTATGTGCATTGCAAAAGCTTTTAATAGTATGAGTCCTATTTCTGTATGACTTTTCAGTGGTTGAAGTAGAGGTGTGTACAGTGGTATGTAATACTACCACTTCTCCTACTGTTTTCATTGTAAAACTATCAAATTCCATTCCATGTTTTCCATACCGCCACTTCTAAATTTCCACTTTGACCACTGCCTGTTTCATTTGTATACATTGTTGAGTAAAATCTAGCAATTTCTTATTTGTGAATCCTGGATCACTGAGATGGGGACAGAACTAATCTGAATGTATTATCTTACATCTAATTGCTCCATTAGGTATAGTAACCACTCAAAATCCTATAAAACCATAATTATGCCTCCCATACTTATATGTAAATATGTTTCATCACATTAATCAGATCAGAATTGATTTATGACATGATGAAGTGACACACCTATTGTTCCAAGTAATATAGCACAGATTGATCTGTTGTTAGTCACTGCTCCAAACAGTGAAGTATCAAAAATAATACATAAATTAGATTAGGGCTTTCAAGTAAAATAATCTAATATATAAATGTCTAGTGGCGTGTGTTAGTCTGTCTGTGTGTGTGGAAAAAATAAACCGAGCTGCAGTGCCACCTGCTGGGCAGAGTTATACACTGACCTACTAAATTCTTAGTGTGTGTGGAAAAAAAAATTCAGAAAGGGCTGAAATTTGGTATACTAAGATGTTTTTAATTTGTTAATTTAATTTGTTAATTGTTAAAAGTGTTTATAAAGATTTTAAAAAAATATATACCGTATATACTCGTGTATAAGCCGAGTTTTTCAGCACATTTTTTTATGCTGAAAAAGCCCCCCTCGGCTTATACACGGGTGAACTTACCTGGTCTCCGGTCCCTCAGCTCTTCAGTTCCGCAGTGGAACGCATGTGCGTTCCACCGACAGGAAGTTCGGCACTAATGCCGAACTTCCTGTCATTGGAACGCACATGTGTTCCACTGCGGAACTGAAGAGCTGAGGGAACGGAGACCAGGTAAGTCTGTTCTCTCTCCCTCACTCGCTCGCTCCCTCCCTCTCTCCCCCTCCAATATCAACATAACATGATTTCCCTATTCTTTGGGGGTGAATTTCAGATATGGCATTTGCTGGGTCTCATAATACATTATTATTCAGGATAACGTACATTATGATGTCTCACAAAGTAGTTGATGGTTCTAATTTATACGATTCATTTATAAAACAGTTTTTTCAAATTAAATCAATAAAGTAAAGTACCATGCTTACAAACCAGGGGGTGTGGAAATATTAATGCACACATAAAGATATTTATTTACAGTGTCCCCCTGCACCCCATTTTGAAATGTGTCAGGGCTTCACTAAAATGGCAAGCTTATATCAGGACCATAAAGCCATATTTATGGAGCAGTTGTGAAAAAATGGCAAACAAACTGTGTATTTTTTTTTTTAAATTGATGCTGGGTGTCACACCTACAAGACCACGTTCAAAATCAGTCCTGCTTTTTCTAGATATGCTCCCGAAGCTGGTTGTTTTCATGCCTGCTTTCTGCAAGATAGGGGACAGATAGCATGCCAAAAAGATTTAGCCTAGTATCAACTCTGTGTTTCAGGAAGAATAGTTCAATAATTTCTTCTGTGTACCAAGAAATATTCTCTGATTCATTTTTAAAGAAAGAAAGGTGCATATGTCCAAAGAACCAGTCAGATTAAAAATACATGAATCATTCAGTAGCTAATCAATCAAAAACACACATGATATAAAAATGTGCAAAATAAAAATGCATATACAGATGTAAATAAAAAACATAATAATGAATAAATCTACAAAAATTACCAGTAGCTGCTGCATTTCCCACCCTAGGCTTATACTCGAGTCAATAAGTTTTCCCAGTTTTTTTAGGTAAAATTAGGTGCCTCGGCTTATATTCGGGTCGACTTATACTCGAGTATATACGGTATATATTTCTTGAAGGAGAAGTGACAGTTGGGAGTGGTTGGTGGTTGCCGGGGGTGACAGTGGGTTGTTTTTAACACCTTAAGTAGCTTGATTTGACTAGAATGCATGAGTATCATGCACGGGTTAACTTGTTTAAACATAAGTTCCAACAATACATCTATTGCATGTGACAGATTAATTTGTTAAAACAAGTGAATACATGTCAGTGTTTCGTGCAAACCATGATGTAGCACTGAATCCCCAGTTATTGTTTTTATAAATGATACATTGGTGATTTCAGCATTTAAACAGAAATCTGAATGGTATAAACAAATCTAAGTAGAAATGAACAAATCAATGCATCCGAAGTTGTAGGAATTTTTGTAAACTCAGGGAAACCGGATCAATTTAACAATCAAGCCTGATTCGGATGAGATCCTGGTAATAGAAACGCCTCATGTAAAATCAGACTAATTACAGCAAAGTGTAAGAAAACCACCACATTACCAATACCCCATAAAAGTAACAATTTTCCATTCATTGTTCCTGTTTCTGTGAAAGAAGAAACATCTTAAATGACCTGGACATGAGCATATACGATCAGCTAATTACTGTAGAGTTTTCATGCTTCAGCTGCTCTGATTGGCTCAGTGTGTATAGAGAAGACAATTGCATCACTCAAGTATTGATTAGGCAAGCATAGGCAGCCATCAGTCAGTATGTGGCCCAGAATTTGATTGACAGCATGTAGAGGTCTTCAAAAAGAAGGGTCAATACTGTAAATATTGACTCTTTGCATAAACTAAATGTAATTGTCACAAGATCTCTCTTCCAGACAGGTAACTCATAGGAACATGAAGATGCCAATTATTTAGTAAGACTATTCCTTCTAATAAGAGAGTGAAAGATACCTTTAATTAAGAGGGTGGGGCAGATCTTTATGTCAGGATTCTAGAACATTGCAAGCATTACAGTTGTCATAAATATTGTGGGATATTGTGGAATACTATCTGACTACTGTGGTAATGAGACTTCTTGTAGTATACTGAATCATAAAGAGTATGTGAGTAAAATACTTGTAAATGTTTTTTAACAGGATTTTCTATTATTTCAGGATTTGTTGAAAAAGCTGAGTACCTGGAGAAAGCCCATGCAAACATGAGAATATACAGGGCCTGATTCATGTTCATATGTACATCTGTTTGCTTAGCTTATCTTGTGTCATTCCGCACAGCGTATGCCTAGAAATGGACATTATGCCAATGATGTCTGGACGCAAATGACACTTACAACTGCCTAGGAATTGAGAGGTGGAAAGCAGGAAGGAAGCGGAGGACTAATGTAGGCCATGTAAAGAAGGAGCTTTCCAATGCAGATGCGGCTGATTCAAGTCCCTTGCATTGTAACATGGTTTTGTCCAGGAGACTTAAATAAGAAACTTCTTAATTTAAGTTCCTTAATGAATCAGGCCCCAGGGTTGCTAAATGGCCTGGAAGTAGCCATAATTATTTTGCCTTCAGACAATCAGATATTTGTGTGATGTTTCTTTGTAAACCTACAATGAAAAGTAAAATGGTGTTACAAAATCACGTGTAAAAATAATAATATTCAAAAAAACTTTCAACACAAAAAGGAAAGCTTTATCTATCTATCTATCTATCTATCTGGTGCATCTTGATATTGATATAGTTTGAAAAGGAGAACAACCTCTATATGTGAACTGAATACAGATATAAAGTTACTGTTTCAATTGTAGTTGGCTCTATTGCATTGTGAACATTTTACTCACTTACTAAATAGTTCAACATACCTAAAACAGAACTCTTACACTGTCAGAAAAAAAAGCAAAATGCGTCTTCATTTTTTTTTATCACTTCAAACTATTTAGGTTATAACTATTGACACAGACAAAGGAGAATCAAAATATCAGCCTACAGGACACACATATTCCATTAAAAAAATAAATATATTTTAAGGCTTGGAAAGTGTAGCTCTGGAGAGACATTTTCAGGATGGAGAAAACATCTATACATCTAAAAGGATAACGCTGCTACTCACCATTATAACACACCTCTGTACATCTCCACTAGAGGGCAGTGTTGCTATATGTACAGCGATGCACCCTGAATGTATCACATATTGTTAGTTTACAATATTTAAGTTATCAGTGTTTGTGTGCCAGGTAACAAATTAAAGTGTCTTTACTTTAGACCTATGATTAAATATACATTATAATTTATTTGTTCTGAAAGCAGCATGCTCGCTATATTTTCCAAAAGAAATGGGCATAATCTCTGGTAATGTCAGTTTACAGCAAATCTTCCACACACACACACCTCCGCACATCCATACCATATAGAAACCTCCGCACATCTACACCACACACAGGGCTGCCAAGAGGAATTCAGGGCCCCGGTACAACAACTTCATGGGGCCCCCCTTATAGTAGTTGAGCATGTAAAAACAAAGTGGCAATGGTAAGTGGTAGTTTGTGTGTTAATTCAAATGGGGGCAAGGCTATGCATCATTGGGACATGGCAAGCAGGTGAAAGACTAGGCCACCCCCTACACAAAAAAATCCTGCATAGATGTGTACACCATTGCCACAAGGGTGCAGTGCCCGCTCTCTGGAACGTGACATATGTCCCAGCACTCCTGACTTTCAGGACATCTAACACCATAGTGTAGTATATAAAGAATGCAGTGTGTACATAAAGAGTTCACAGTCTTGACCTGCCCCCTACATTGGGCAGAACACTCACCAAAAATTGGGATTGTCCTACTAGAATCACAACATTTTGCAGACTGTCCTGCTCTCTCCTACCTGTTCTTGTCACTTTCACCACCTGTGGCTGCAGGTTTCTTTAGTTGTGGTTTGTCTGGATCCTGGAATGCTGGGGAAAAAAAATGGGTACATTTAGAAAATTCCAACCAGCCCCAGCATTAAATCAATAGCACCCACAAGTAATAATTAGGACTTCCTCCAGCCCCAACATTAAAATAGTATTCCCATTTAATAAATAAACCTATTTCCCTCCCTCCAAATAGCCCCAGCAATAAATTAATAGTATTTACATTTCATAAATATACCTATTTCCCGCAACCATCACTGCCATTAAATAATTCCTAGTCACATTTAATAAAGAGACCTCATTATCCCCAAACTCACCCCCACATTCAATAGCCCCCAAATCACCCCATCTTAAATGAATAGTCACCACTATTACATTGCCCCACCATCATCCCAAAAAACAAAATAGCACCCATTAATTAGCCACCACCTACCTCACACACTACATTGCCAAAAGCTCCCTGTGCAATCACACACATCACTGTGCCTCTTCATCATCACCATGCTGTTCTCCCTTATGATCACACTGTGCCCTCCATGCTGCTTTTCCCCCCTTCACCTGGCCCCCCTTCATCACACTGTGCCATGCTGCTCTCCCCCTTCATGACACTGTGCCATGCTGCTCCCCCTTTCATCACTATGTACCATGCTGTCCCCCTCCCCTTTATCACATTGTGCCATCCAGCGCCCCCTCTCCTTCATCACTGTGCCATGCTGCAACCCCCTTCATCACTGTGCCATCCTGCCCCCTCTTCTTCATCACTGTGCCATGCTGCCCCCCCTCTCCTTCATCATTGTGCCATCCTAACCCCCTTTATCAGTGCCATCCTGTCCCCCCTATCCTTCATCACTGTGCCATCCTGCCCCCCTCTCCTTCATCACTGTGCAATGCTACCCCCCTTCATCACACTATGCCATGCTGCTCCGCCTCTCCTTCATCACACTGTGCCATGCTGCTCCCCCTCTCCTTCGTCACACTGTGCCATGCAGCTCTCCCCCTCCATCACACTGTGCAATGCTGCCCCCCCTCTCCTTCATCACTGCGCCATCCTGCCCCCTCTCCTTCATCACTGTGCCATGCTGCTCCCCCCCCTCTCATTCATCACTGTGCCATCCTGCCCCCATCTCCTTCATCACTGTGCCATGCTGACCCCCCCTCCCCCCCTCCACGTCTCCTTCATTACTCGGTGCCTTTGTTTTCTTCCCTTGCCTCTGTTCATTTACTTACCTTTGTATTGGCTTCTTTCATCTTTTCTCTTCTCTCTTCTCACTTCAGTCTTCTCTCTTCTGTCTTCTGGCCCTGACCACACACACACACACCTCCCTCACGCACGCACACCTCCACACATCACCCCTACACATCTACACCCCACACCTCCGCACATTACCCCATAACACCTTCACAAATTTGGTAAAATGTTTGCAAATTACTCTTTGATGTACTTGACTATTATTTTTCTCCTTTCTTGGGCTTCCTTTCATCATCATCATCATCACCATCTATTTATATAGCGCCACTGATTCCGCAGCACTGTACGCTCTGTACAGTGCTGCGGAATCAGTGGCGCTATATAAACTCATTCACATCAGTCCCTGCCCCATTGGAGCTTACAGTCTAAATTCCCTAATGCACACACAAACAGAGAGAGAGAGAGAGAGAGAGAGAGAGACTAGGGTCAATTTTGATTGCAGCCAATTAACCTACTAGTATGTTTTTGGAGTGTGGGAGGAAACCGGAGCACCTGGAGGAAACCCACACAAACACGGGGAGAACATACAAACACCACACAGATAAGGCCATGGTCAGGAATCGAACTCATGACTACAGTGCTGTGAAGCAGAAGTGATAACCACTAAGCCACCGTGCTTATTTACTTTTCGGTGTGGCAGTTACAATTTATAATGAGCTTTGCTGTTCTAAATTGACTAGATTTTCTATCCATTTGTTTGATTCAACATGATCTTACTCTTATTTTGCGGGCTTAACTAGTAACAATATAACTGCTTCCCATGAAAGGTTTAGTATTTTTCCCTACTTCCAATGGTAATGAAACCACAACCAATACTGTGAAACATGAGATCCTAATCATGAAAGAAAATATTGCTAAAAACCTTTGAAAGCCTGTATATAAATAGAAAACAAACATTCCGATCTCATTTTGGTGTTCACCACCCTGAAAGCCAACACTATATATACAATGAGTCAAACAAAATGTAAAGTAATCTCACAATATTGTGAAAACACTACAGGAAGCACTATAGAAAGAACAAAATGTCCAAATATTTGGATACTTAAAGCTTTGGAAGGCCACAAAACCGGATAAATGAGATTAAGAAATAAGTAAGGTAAGCTCTGAAAGTCAATACTAATAGCATACAGAAAACATAAGAATAGAAAATGTTTAGCTATTTAGTTTGATTGATTAATATTTAAATAAATGTGGTTGCAATAGAATAAACCCCAGATAAAATCTATAAACTATGTACACCAAAAGTATCTAATAAAGTGGAAAAACAATTTATTGTCTTTTGATGCTTAAGAGACTTGAATCAAACATTTAAAAGGGTAATTTCAGTGGAGAAAAATCCTTCATTGCTATTAATATTGTAAAAACCGATGCAATTTATCTGGAATGGGGAACCTTCTCAGGTGCTGAATAACTACTGTACACTTCAGAAGGTTTCATGTGAGGATAGAGATGGAAGGAGAATAGAGGAGGAGGTTGAAGGAGGAAGAGTATAGAGGAGAAAGAGGATTAATGATTAGAATAAAGGAAAGAGAAAGAAGGAGAGAATAGGAAGAATGAGAATAGATGAGGAGGAACAAAAAGAGAAAGTAGGATAATAAAAGGGAAAGAAAAAAGAGGAGAGATGATGAGCTGGTAGGAGGATAGAGGTGGAAGGGGTATAGAGGAGGAAGGAGAATAATAGAAGAAGACAACGAAGGAGGAGGAGGAGTTTGAAGGAAAGAGGAAGAAGGAGGATGGTGAAGAAGAAATAAGAGGATGGAGGAGGAAGGAAGAGAGATAAGGAAGGAATATAGAGAACAAAGGAGGAGGATAGAGGAGGAAAGAGAAGGAGGATGAAGGAAAGAGGAAGGAGGATAAAGGATGAAGAAGAGGAAGGAGGAAGCAATTAAGAGAGAGGAAGAAGGAGGAGAAAGAAGGGAGGAGGAGAGGTAAGAAGAAGGATAGAGGAGGAAGGGATATAGAGGAGGAAAGAGGAGAATAAATTAGGAGGATGAAGAGGGGAGGAGGAGGAAGGAGAAGGACAATGAAGTAGTATGATGGAGAAGGATAAAGGAAAGAGGAAGAAGAGGGAAGAGAAAGAAAGGAAAAGGATGATGAATAAGGAAGGAGGAGGAAGAAGAGAAAGGGGGATGAGACAGAAGAATAGAAAAGAATGAAGGAGGAGTAGGAAGAAGAAAGGCGAGGATACCCTCTTCATCCTTCTTCAATGAGTGCCTTCCATGGCATAGACTTATCTATTCTAATGGAGAGAAAAGGGAGACAATGACATGCAAATGAACAGAAAGAAAAGGTAGCTGGTTTGGAGTTGAAAAATTCTGTGTGTTCCTACCCATGGGGTAGGCATAGGCTGCAAATCAGAAACTATATTTGTGACTGTGCACTGATCTCTGCATTATATGGTGGTCACTTGGATGTTTTTTGTATTGCATTGCAGTCACTTGAATGCTCTCTGTATTGTATGGCAGTCACTAGAATGCACACTACATTGCATATATGTCCCTAGAATGCTCTCTGTATTGTATAGCATTGACTGTGATGCTCTCTGCTATGTGTATCGGTCAATAGGATGATCTCTTTATTGTACGGTGGTCTCTGGGATGTTCTCTGAATTGTATATTGAATTGATCACTAGGATGCTCTTTGTTTTGTATATTGGTCACTGGGATGCTCTTTGTGTGTGTATAGGTCACTGGGATGCTCTCTGTGTTGTAAATCTGTCACTAGGATGCTCTCTGTATTGTATGGGTGTCACTATGATGCTCTCAGTATTGTATATCTGCCAAAAGGGTACTCTCTGTATTGTATGTTGGTCACTAGGATGTTCTTTGTATTGTATATCACTAGGATGCTTTCTTTATTGTATATCTACAGGGTTGCAATCCTGATACTCAGCTCCATTCCCTTCAAACTTCTCTCCAATATTACTGACTCTGATGGCAGGTATGTTATTTTTACGGGGCCCCACAGAAATTACATTCGCCAACGTGAATAACCCCAACACAGGACAACTCCTCTTCTTTAACCCGTTTTTTTCCAAGCTCCACAAACTCCGTAGGGGTATGCTTCTGATGGACGGGAACTTCAACACACTGTTTGACAGGTCTCACTCAGGGCTAGATTTACTAAGCTGCGGGTTTGAAAATGTGGGGATGTTGCCTATAGCAACCAATCAGATTCTAGCTGTCATTTTGTAGAAAGTACTAAATAAATGAAACCTAGAATCTGATTGGTTGCTATAGGCAACATCCCCACTTTTTCAAACCCGCAGCTTAGTAAATATACCCCTCAGTGTCTACCTCTCCTTCCAAGCTAACAGCAAGTGCCTAAATAGATGAATGAAAGAGGCCGGACTCTTTGATTGCTGGCAGGCACACAATTCCACGACCCATCACTACACCTTTTAATCCTGTCCACATAAAGTTTACTTGAGAATAGATATGGTGATGGGCTGTACTCTTTTATCTCACCACCTACTACACTCCACAATCATCACTAACTCCTGGTCTGACCATTCTATGGTACTGTTCCTTTTCAGTCTACAGGAGGGCCTGGTGGGTCACCCCTTATGGAGAATCAATGAAACCCCTCTAGAGATTATGTCATTTAAAACTAAGGTAGTGGAAACTATTGCCAACTATTTCTCAGACAATCTTCAGGCAGACTTTTGCTCCCCATTGGTCTGGGAGGTGCATAAAGCTGTCCTGAGAGGTTCTATTATCAGCTATGACTCCCACAGAAATAGGAAACGGCTTGTGGAGCAACTTACCGTCAAACTGCAATACCTAGAAACCATCCATAAAAGGCACTCCTCTAATAAGAACTACTGCAACCTCTTGACAGTCAGAAGAGAGCTGAACAACATTCTAGCTGAGAAAACAGATAAGGCTTAACCAACGTTTTTATGAAAAGAGCAACAAAGCGGACACCCTACTAGCCAGCAAACTTAAAGTGTGCCGATCTCCCAAGCTATCTCGTTCATATGGAATGAAGGCGGCACTTCCCAACATGATCTTGTAGAAATTAACAACATTTTTAAGTGATGGAACACTTTACAATCTCCACTGACGCACTATCTAGCTTTGAGCAAACTAAAGTCACACCCTCATCTGCAAAACACTTGAACAATGATATTGCCAACAAGGATGTGAAGGCTACCATTAAGTCCCAGAAACCTTTGAAGGCACTTAGAATGGATGGCTACCCTACAGTCAAGTCCATAAATATTGGGACATCGACACAATTCTCATATTTTGGGCTCTATACACCACCACAATGGATTTGACATGAAACTAACAGGATGTGCTTTAACTGCAGACTTTCAGCTTTAACTTGAGGGTATTTGCATCCAAATCAGGTGAATGATGTAGGAATTACAACGGTTTCTATATGTGCCTCCCACTTTTTAAGGGACCAAAAGTAATGGGACTATCGACTCAAAAGCTATTTCATGGACATGTGAGGGATATTCCCTCATTATTTCATCATCAAATAAGCAGACAAAAGGTCTGGGGGTAAATGTATTATGCTCCGATTTTTTCAAATCGCCGGAAATCGGCGACTTTGCGGCTAAAATTTAAAGCGGTGATGACTTGTAAAGGCAAGTTTGCCTTGCCTTTACCCCCTGGAGTTGATTCTAGGTGTGACATTTGCATTTGGAATCTGTTGCTGTCAACTCTAAATATGAGATCCAAAGAGCTGTCACTATCAGTGAAGCAAGCCATCATTAGGCTGAAAAATCAAAACAAACCCATCAAAGAGATAGCAAAAACATTAGGTGTGGCCAAATCAACTGTTTGGAACATTCTTAAAAAGAAAGAACGCACTGGAGAGCTCAGCAACACCAAAAGACCCGAAAGACCACAGAAAACAACTGTGGTGGATGACAGAAGAATTTTTTCCCTGGTGAAGAAAAACCTCTTCACAACAGTTGGCCAAATCAAGAACACTCTCTAGCAGGTCGGTGTATATGTGTCAAAGTCAACAATCAAGAGAAGACTTCACAAGAGTGAATATAGAGTGTTCATCCTAAGATGTAAACCATTTGTGAACCACAAAAACAGGAAGACCAGATTAGAGTTTGGCAAACAACATCTAAAAAAGCCATTACAGTTCTGGAACAACATCCTATGGACAGATGAGACAAAGATCAACTTGTACCAGAGTGATGGGAAGAGAAGAGTATGGAGAAGCAAAGGAACTGCTCATGATCCAAAACATACCACCTCATCAGTGAAGCATGGTGGTGGTAGTGTCATGGCGTGGGCATGTATGGCTGCCAGTGGAACTGGTTCCCTTGTATTTATTGATGATGTGACTGCTGACAAAAGCAGCAGGATGAATTCTGAAGTGTTTCGGGCAATATTAGCTGCTCATATTCAGTCAAATGCTTCAGAACTCATTGGACGGCGCTTCACAGTGCAGATGGACAATGACCCGAAGCATATTGCAAAAGCAACCAAAGAGTTTTTTAAGGCTAACAAATAGAATGTTATGCAATGGCCAAGGCAATCACCTGACCTGAATTCAATTGAGCATGCATTTCACTTGATGAAGACAAAACTGAAGGGAAAATGCCCCAAGAAAAAGCAGGAACTGAAGACATTTGCAGTAGAGGCCTGGCAAAGCATCACCAGGGATGAAACCCAGTGTCTGGTGATCTCTATGCGTTCTAAATTCAGGCTGTAATTGACTGCAAAGGATTTGCAACAATGTATTAAAAAATGAAAGTTTGATGTAGGATTGTTTAGTTTGTCCCATTACTTTTAGTCCCTTAAAAAGTGGGAGGCACATATAGAAACCGTTGTAATTCCTACACTGTTCACCTGATTTGGATGTAAATTCCCTCAAATTAAAGTTGAAAGTCTGCAGTTAAAGCACATCTTGTTAGTTTCATGTAAAATCCATTGTGGTGGTGTATAGAGCCCAAAATATGAGAATTGTGTCGATGTCCCAATATTTATGAACTTGACTGTATACCCTTCTCTAAAACCTTTTCGGCGCAGCTTAATCTCATACCTTTGCTCCCTATTCAACCGAATCCTAGAAGGCGAGCACTTTCACCCGGATATACCAGAGCCATCATAAAAGCGCTTTCCAAACCGGGTAAAGACCCGACTGTTTGCTCCAATTACCGCTCCTTATCTTTACTGAACACTGATTTCAAAATTTTCACTAAGGTTCTCGTTAGAGATGCTCAGGTTCGGTTCCCCGAAAACCGAACTCACCCGAACTTAGCAGATCCGAGTACCGAGCCGAGTCGGTACTTTCGTGCTCCCTCGGAATTGAAAACGAGGCAAAACGTCATCCTTACGTCGCCGGATCTCTCGAGTTTTGGATTCTATAAGTACCGCCCACCACGGCAATCCAGCACCATTTCATAGAGGGACACACAAGGGGTAGCAAGGTTCCTGGCAGTCTCTAGTGCAGTAGGGCAGCCTCATAGCTAGAAAATAAAGAAGAGGGTTAGCAGTGTTCTAGAAAGTCTCCAGTGACATTCAGGAGAGCTCCATTGCTAATTTGTCATTGCTGAAATAGAAATAATAGGGCTGGCAGTCTTGGTCTTCTAAATCTGCAGTCACATTGTATGGTGTTATATAGCTCACACACAAACAGAAGAGCTCCATTGCTCCATTGCTAATTGTCATTTCTGAAATAGAAATAATAGGGCTGGCAGTCTTGGTCTAAATCTGCAGTCAAATTGTACTGTGTTATATAGCTCACGCACAAACAGGAGAGCTCCATTACTAATTGTCATTGCCGAAATAGAAATAATAGGGCTGGCAGTCTTGGTCTAAATCTGCAGTCACATTGTACTGTGTTATATAGGTAACACACAAAGAGGAGAGCTCCATTGCTAATTGTCATTGCTGAAATAGAAATAATAAGGCTGGCAGTCTTGGTCTAAATCTGCAGTCAAATTGTACGGTGTTATATAGCTAATACACAAACAGGAGAGCTCCATTGCTCCACTGCTAATTGTCATTGCTGAAATAGAAATAATAGGGCTGGCAGTGTTGCTCTTAATCTGCAGTCACATTGTACTGTATCAAAATGGATTCACAGCAGTACACAGAAGAGAGGAGCACCAAGCAGCTGCTGATTTTTTTATTTAGAAAAACTTGCAACAAAATACATATCTCAACAATCTTCCAATAACGAAACCCCTCCCATATCCCAATAAAAAAGTCCATGCTCATAATAAATAAAGTCCATAAAAATAGAAAGTCCATAGGCCTTCATGGCTAACGTAAACTGGTTATATGCACCATAATACATTTCAACTTTAATGTTAAAACAAACTTTAACTGTACCAAAACTAAAAACAAGCATAGTGGAACTAAATAGGATGACTAGACATATGCAAGCAATTACTAAAAAAAAGGAACCAATCAAAATCTACTGGGTGGTGAAGAAATAGAAAGCCAACAGACGGAGAGGCCCCAGATTTCCACCACCCACTAAGTGGGTTTCAAGCCACGCCAAAGCCTGGCCCAGCTCGCAGCATCCATCCGTTGCCTCTCCATATCCCTTATCTTCCAAACCTCGTGAAGAATATCTCCTACCACCTCTTTGCGGATTGTCACTAAACACTGTGCATTCCACGTGTAATACCTAACCACTAATGTAACTAAACACAAGAGTGACCAAATCAAAAGCCCTAAACCTCTTGAGCGCCCCGTAAACCCACTCAGGGTAACTAAGCCCCGAAAGACTAGGCGTGCCCAAGACACACGAGACCCCATCATAAACCTCTATGTTAAAAGGACACCTCAACAAGAAATGATCCATTGTCCCCTCCTCCCCTGGACACTCCTCCCGTGGGCAGCCACGATCATCGGCATTCCTTACCTTGAGGTTTCCTCTAACATAGAGTCTCCCGTGGAAGGAGAGCCAGGCAATGTCCCTGAGCTTCAGTGGCATCCTCCGATCATTGATCAGAGCTATGCCATCTGAGCAGACACTGCCCGGGCAGTCCCTCAGTGACAGAGGCTCCCAGAAGTGAGACCGCAAGACTCTCCTCTCCAACTCCCTTCTAGAGGAGCTGTTGACTTCTCCCACCTCCAGTTGCCATTTCCTTGTCACCTTCTAACCCAGTTTCACGTAGGCCGGGAGGTAACCATGTGGAACTCGAAAGCTCTTTACCGCTCCTCCCTCTACCCAGGAATTGAGGAATGGATGCACCCAGGCACGAAAGCCCTCTACCCATCGAGGGGGAGTCTCCAAGATGAGACTGTGCAGATGTAACGCCCCCTGCGGGGAAAGACAGGGACAGACGCAACAGAAAAGAACTCACCTTGTAAACGATGGTCACCTCCAGTCCGCTTCCGATTTCCCAGCTGCGATCTAATCCCAGCAGATCCGCAGCCGCAGTCACCTCCAATCACGTCCCTCTAAGATAGAGACAGGGATTACGGCCGTGCCTACCAGGTAAGGGCTGTCCGAGACTACGGCAAAGAACAAGGACACGGTCAGTCCAAGCTCCTTGCCGCCTCCTCACTTTGTTCTTGCCAAGACGCGGGGGACTACAGGCACTGAAGGCCAAGACTAATCCGAGGACTAATCCCGCCTCAAGTGCCTCACACACCTGCCGGTGAGGGCCTAACCGAAAGGGGGAATCGAGCGTGATACTCACCGGGACACTCCCACTTCCGATCCGGTTCTCCTGCACCTTCCCGACTCCTGCGGATGACAAGAACACACAGCCTCCCTCTACGCTCTCCGTGAAACTAAGATGGCACCCACAAAACTGGACTAACTACAACGGCGACCCGACCCTAACAACGTTCTAATGGTCGGCAACGCAACTAAGTCAAACACTATGACTAACTAAATGTGGTGCACTAACGGAACTACTCAGTTACACGCTACGGGGAACACCAGCCGGTGTTCACAGCCTAAACCGGAGGGCGGTTCCTAACCCCCTCACCCAGGTCGTACCAAGAAGCTGCCTTCTTGCTATGGAGTCACACACAGGCCCTAAGTACGGGTTCTTTAAGCCCGGCTGAGGCTCAGTAGAACAGCACACTAACCCGCGGGCCGACTGCCGCACGGAACAGCCGATCGAACTGAACCGCCCGACTGCCTGTACTCGGGTATCTCACACGTGTCCCTACGTCCGGAACCACAGGTCCACCTGCACGGAACCGGCCTTGAGGACCCTTGATCAGAACCACGGCCGCCCCTGGAACTGCCTCAAGGTGTGCTGTACTGCCACCAACTCACTCAGCCACCCCCCTCTGGGTACCAGTGTGACCCCGGGGACCTAAGGGACAGGAAAACTACGTGTGTTCTTCCCTGACTATGTGTATGCTGGTACTTACACTTGTCCCCACAGCACGGGTTAGCACAGGAAAACCACAGGAAACAAGAGCCTACCTTTAATGGGGGCCTGACGTCTTGCCCCTGGACAAAGTTATATAGCACACCAAAATACTGTAATGTAAACTACACTCGCCACACAGACAGAATAAATACAGTCTACAGTACTTTGCCGCTACTTACCCGAACACACCGCTGCTAGCCAACCAGCAGGTTGCTACAGCACCACAGGAGCCTACGCTCGACCGTCCCTCCTAACCACGTGTGCTCACCTCACACAGGACCGCGCCTACACTCATAAGACTCTCACGCCTCTACCACACACCACCAGGGCCTTATGCCCTACACACCATGGGTCTCTGCCCAGCTACACACAGAGCCTTCTGCTCTGTTTCCTGGGCCTCAGCCCCCTCTCTACCTCAGGGCTCTGAGCCCACTCACTAGGGCCTTATGCCCTACTACCTAGGGGGTCCTAGCCCCTGCCTGAGGCCTGTGGCCTCCCTAACTAACTGAGGGCCTTGTGCCCTTAATAGCCTACAGGCTACCAGCCTCTAACCAGGCCCTCTGGCCTTCCTATGGCCTCTAGGCCACTAACTACCTAAGGGCCTTGTGCCCTTGTACACCTGGGGCTCTGCGTCCCCCTCACTAACTAACAGGGGCTTGTCCCCTTTATATAGATACTAATGGCCTACTGGCCCACTAAACTCGTTGGGGCCTAGTGCCCAGGTCCCTGGGCCTTGTGCCCCTAATTCACGTGCCACGGGCCTTGTGCCCGACTGTGCCCACGGGCCTAGTGCCCGAATTCAACGTTGAGTATACTTACCTGCTCTGCGCAGGATACTCAACTTGCCACGCCGTCTTCTTCCTTTCTTCTCCGGGTCTTCCAGACCCTCCAGCCGGCGGCGCCTCTTCTCCTCTTCGGCGCTGTTGAGGGCTGCTTGGCGGGGGCGCTCTCAGCCCTTACAAGGGCTCCCCGCCGACGATCTCCGCTCCGGCGGCTTGCTTGAAGTCTTCTGGCGGCAGGGTAGCTCACGGCCCTTACAAGGGCCCCCTGCCGCCGCTGCCGCTGGTCTTCTTGCTGGACGTCTTGCAGAGACGTCCTCTCTCTTCTCCGCCGACGGACTTCTACCAAAATGGCGCCACCCGGCGACTTATATAGTCGCCGGCGTGACGTCATCAGCCGGCGCGAGCGCTGATTGGCTCGCGTCGGCGCCAATCTTTTGAATGGCCGGGCGCGAGCCGCGATTGGCTCGCGCATCCGGCCGCTGATTGGCCAGCGGGGAAAGATGAGCCCTGATTGGCTCATCCTTCCCCCGCGCACAGGACCTGCAAGAAAGAAGTTATACTCACCGCCGCTGGATCGATGGACGGGTAAGTTCTTCTTCTCTTCTTTCTTCCTGCTGGGCACCATCGGGGACCTCTTCAGCCCCTCCAGGGGCACAGCGCTGCCGGACATCTTCGCCCTCTTTACGGGCACCGGCATCTTCTGTCCCTCCACACAGATGTAATTTAAGAAAGGTAAGCATAAAGAAGAGCACTGGGTTTACCATACCCAGGCCCCCCTCCCCCCCTCGATCTGTAGGTCACGCTACGCTTAACAAAGTTCAGCCTGTTCCCCCAAAGCATCTGGAAGAACACTGCATTTACCCTGGCCCATAAAGATTCTGGCAAAAGGCATATATAGCTGACATACAAAAAGACTGGAATCAGGTAAGTCTTGATCAAGTCCACCCTTTCCCTAAGAGACAAATGCCATTCTTTCCAACGTACCACTTTAGCGGAAGCTGCTCCCAGCCTAATCTCCCAATTTCCCTTGGCATAATCACCAGGGCCAAATCGGATACCAAGAATTTTAATGTCCTCACTCGCCTGGGGAAGGCTGTCCGGAAGGTCAAAATGCCGACCCTCCTCCCCCATCCAGAAAGCTTCACACTTATCCTGATTGATTTGGGACCCTGATGCCTCAGAATATGTACAGATATCAACCGTCACGTCTTTCGCTTCATTCACATCAGAAATCATGATCGTGACATCATCTGCGTAAGCCACCACTTTCAACGGCTTCCCCAGGCTCAGTTGCACCCCTCTCACTGTGTCGCCTTCCACCCTCCTGATTAAGAGATCGATTGTAAACACGTACAACAGGGGGCTCAGGGGACATCCCTGTCTGACTCCCGAAGTCAGAAGTACTCATGATTGACCCGATCAAAAGCCTTCGACTGGTCCAGTGTCAGCAAATACTTTCCCCACTTCTCAGCACGACACCGCTCGATGGCCTCTCGGACACCAAGGACAGCACTAAAGGTGCTACGACCCTTTACGGTGCAATGCTGAGAAAGAGAAATTACAAGGTCTGTAATCTGAATCAACCTGTTAAACAGCACTTTTGGCAAAATCTTGCGATCCACATTAAGAAGGGCGATGGGGCGCCAGTTCTCAATCTTGGATTGGTCCGATCCCTTGGACAATACTATAAGGGCAGATGTCCTTATGGAAGGAGGGAGTAAACCCTCGCCCAGGCACTCATTAAACACTTCCATAAGGCAAGGGACAAAGATCTTATAAAACTCGGATGTCAGGCCATCCGGTCCTGGGGACTTCTTCATAGACAGACTATCTATGGCAGCCTTGACCTTGTCTACCGTTATATCACCATCCAGGGTGTCAAGTGCAGCATGCAAGTTATTCACACCAGGAGTTTTCTTCAGAAATTGCTCCATCTTCCCTCTGTCAAGTGATTTCTCAGAGAGGAGGCCAGAGTAGAAAGAGCCAATGATGCCAAGAATGCCCTCCCGAGACTTTTGAAAGACACCCCACTCATCACACAGCCCTCTCACCTCCTTAGCATTGATCGAGTTCCTACAGCTCTGGTAGGGGTCTGGCGAGTGGTATTGACCATAATCCCTCTCCAGAACTAAGGAAGCATACCGATCATACTGACACTCCTTCAACCGAGCCTTTACCCAGGAGATCTGCCCACCGTCTCCCTCTTCAGAGATCAGAAAAGCAAGTTTCCGCCTCAAAGCTGAGTAGGTATTCATTTTTACCAAGTTTCTGTGACTTACGAGTCGGCGGAAGAAGCTCCGAGTTCGCTTCTTGCAAACCTCCCACCACTCTGACCTACTCCAATCTGCCTCCAAAAGTGATTCCTGTGTTTCAAAGAAGTCCCTAAAGGACTGTCTAATCTTATCCTCCTTTAGGAGCTCAGAGCACAGGTGCCACAGGCCCCTGCCTCTCTGAGGGGTTTCTGAGGCGTTCAAGCTGACACAGACAAACGTGATCAGAGAACTCCACAGGCCTCAGCACAGGTGCCGAAGTCGCAGAGCCCTCCTTAACAAAAAACCTGTCTATCCTAGACCTACCCCTACCTCTAAAAAAAGGTGAAACCCGTGAGGTCTGGGGAATGGCGAATGTGCACATCCACCAGACCTGCCTGTCTAACCATGCTAACTAGAAAAAGGGAATCGTAACCCAGCGTAGAATTGGATCCTCCCCTGTCTTTGGGCCTAATAATGGTGTTGAAATCACCGCCAAAAACTACTTGCCGGGCTGTAAAAAGGTACGGCTTTATCTCTCTGAAAAGGCACTTCCTGTCCCACTTAGATTGCGGACTGGCATAGATGTTAATTAACCTGAGGTCGCACCCCTTCAGAGTGACATCCAGAATCATACATCTACCTACTTCAAGATCTATAACCCGCTGAATGGTTACCATGCCGGTAAAAAGTACCGCCACCCCACCGTACGGCTCGGCTGCAAGAGACCAATAGGAGGGACCCTGCCTCCACTCACGCTTGGCTTTGTGGAGTTCCGACAGTTGACCTACCCTAGTCTCTTGCAAAAATAAAAAATCGACCTCAAGCGTGTCAAAAAAACTATAGGCTATGTAGCGAGCTCGTTCGGACATTATAGATGCCACATTAATGGTGGCAAATCTAATAGGTTGGGGAGCCATCATTCTAGATTATAGAAGTAGGCCCATTTAGTTCCACTTTACTTATTTTGGCTGTGTCCCACAGAGGAGACCACCTCTTTCCTTGACTCCTTTGAGGGAGGCTTTGAAACCGGAGTCCTCCCTCCAACACTCTTTTTGGAGATGTCAACCATACCTGGCCTACCATCACACTGTTCCTTATCAGGGGGGATGGATTTAGTAATGACTACCTCTTTAGCAGAGGCCTTAAGGGGCTTAGGAACAGCAATTGTACCCAAGGAAATGCCTGAATGAGTATTAACCTCTGGAGTCTCTACATGGGTGGGTACTTCTCCTGGCATTATAGTGTTAAGGGTCAAGGGAACTGGAGCAACTTCAAAAACAGGATCCATCCTAGATGTCGAAGGGACCACTGAGTAATCGGGCTGCCTCTTCCCCCTACTCTTCTCCTTGCCTCCTCCTACCACTAACCCAACCCCTACACCAACAGGGAGTTCCTCCACCTGTAACTGAGGGGGGTTCCTAGGTAACTTCTTCACCTTCTTCCTCTGACGCTTAGGCCTAAGTTTCAAATCACCTTCTATGTCCCTAGCCACCTCTCCCTCTTCCTCCTCTTCACTGGAAATAACCAGAAACCGATTTACAACCACAATGTCCCCTGATTTGCTGGACACCTGCTTTCTCCTTTTATTTTTGCCCACTAGGGTCCATTCCTCATTCTCCATCTCCATTTCGTACTCTGAGATGTGATCAGGAGCGGCATGTGCCTTATTCTGAGATCTGCCTCGCACAGCCTCCTCCCTCACACACTCCAGAGTACCCTCCATGCTTTGTTGCAAGACTATTCCCTCTTCAACAACAGGGCTCACTACTAAGGGGGTCACTGTGGGAACCACAATTGAAGAAACTTTATTATGCTCCGCCAGTGGGCATCTACTATATGGGTGGCCATCCTCACCACAAAGGTTGCACTTAATTGCAGTACAATCCCTTGCAGTGTGCCCTAGCCCCTGACACAGAGAACACTTCAATTCCGTACAATTATTGCTAATGTGACGAAAAGACCCACACCGGTGGCATAAACGAGGCTGCCCGGGGTAGAAACACTGGATCCTATCCCGACCTATGTAGGCTGCAGATGGAAGATGCAGAGTACGCCCCTCACTCTGCTGCAGCTGTACAGTCATGAACCAGGCCCCACCCCAGACATTGTGTTCTGGATCCGGCACCTTACTTAAGGGTGAAAGTAGGTCTGTGTAACGTTTAACCCAAAAGGACAGATTTGCCACTGACAAAGACTCGCTACGGACTAATATTGTAATCCTAACCTGCTCTTGTCTAGTAACTGCGTAAGCTCTATATCTTAGCCAGGGACTCTGCCCTTTAACAGAACCCCATATATTCCAGAATGCCTGAAGACCCCAATAGGTGGAAAAGCAAATGTCATACTCAGGAGAGCCTACAGGGTGTATGCAAGCAAACAGATCACTAGCTACAAAGCCCAGTGTAAAGAATTGATTAAGAAAATCAGGCCTAGAGGGAGGGGGGTCTCTTTACTTATCCATTTTAATTGAACAACATTTCGACGTTTTGGTGGCACTCCTCCTAACACAGGCTGTGGAGTCATCACCCGCTTCCCTGTTAATACCCCAGCATATGACACAAGGGCTGGCCTACCCATAGCACCTGAAGTCCCAGGTTGAGGCTCTAAAGAAGTAACTGAAGGATCAGGGATCTCCCCACCCCACCCCTGGACATAGCAGCAGCCACAGACATAGCAGGAGCCAAAACAGATTCAGCCACACTAATTGCAATATCTTTTACACACTGAGCCCCACTGGGTAATTTTCCAATACTAACAGGCCCAAAGACTGATTGCACAGACACAGTACCAACATTAGGTGAACTAGCAAATGCAAGTTTCTCACCCCTTATCTCAGTGTCCAAAGCACTTGGTGCCTCAGTTTCTGAACTCAGTTTATTTACACCTGTGGTAACGCTGGCTGCTGCATACATTAGTTCTCCAAGAGACTCACTCATTGGAAGATCAATCTGAGCCTCCTCCTGCTGCACTACACAGTTAGCTGCTGACACAGATGCAACAGAGTCCATTACAGACTGCGCCATACTTCCGGTCGCAGTACTCGAACCAAGGCCGCCATCTTGGGTTTTGAATTTTACCACTGGACCACCAGGGAGAGGAGTGACCCCTGAATGAGGTACAACAGGGCCAACTACCTACCCTTCAGTGCTCTCAGCTGCCGCTGACAAACCACCATCTTAGACACTGTAAGGCCCACTACAGACCCTACTGCACTCACGACCACACTCTGCGATGTCACAATTTCTTCCAATGCCCTTTAGGATGAATAAAGGGCATTTTCTCCTTCCATATTTTCCATCTCTGCCACAGGGATATTAGCAGGCAGAGGGACTGATGCAGATTGTGAGGTTGTATTTACAAAGACAGGATCCACACATTTTACAGCTTCACATGCAGGACCCACAGTCAGCTGTATCATACCTTGGGACGGATCAGTAGTAAAAGCATCAGCGGATGCTAATAGCTGACTAATCTCCCTCGGATTGCTAGCATGTTGCTGGTAATATGCCAATTTCTTATGCAACTCCTCCAGGTGAGAGTCTTTATACTTTAGGTTATCCGCCAATTCATCAATAGCCCTCTGCATTTCCACTTTGTTACGGGTAAACAACTTATTTTTCTTTAGCTTCTTTTTAGCATTTCTCTTTTGCAATCTAGCAACTGAGGTCTCTGCCCTTTGCACTTCTTCCTGCAGATCCTCTATTTCCACTCTGTCTCCCCAGGATAGATACTCTCTGGAGTCAGGCACTGACTGGGCTTCCTCCAAGGCTTCAGCCTCCTGACCACCCTGACTGGATGAAACAGGCGCTTCCACCCCAGGATCCAGCCCACCCTCTGAACCACTTTCTCCCTCTAATGTGGTAAGTTGAAAACAGGGGGTTACCTTTGCTGCAGGTTTCTTTTCTTCCACAGGCTGCACCGAGCCAGGAGCTTTAACTTCAGCTTTATCCTAATCACGGTCTGTTTTGTCACCCGGAGATGTTGAAGCCGGGGACTTTCCTGCATTTTCACCAGCAGTAGCACCACTTATCCTGGGAAGCTGATTATCTTGGATCCTGGATGAATCTGGGCCTAGGCCTGGGCCAGGCCCGGTAGGCAGGGGACTCTCCTGGAATGCTGCCCCAGGAGGCTCCATCAAGGCTGGGTTAGGCAAAAAACTCTACCCTGCAGGCTTCTGGAAGTCAGAGCTGAAACAAACACCTCCTCTCTCCACAGCTGCTGGCACCAGTCATGATGATAGTAATTCCTCTATGTCATCTACTAAAGCCTATGTTAAAGTGCATAGTGTTTTTAAGTCAGAGAAACAAAAATGAAAAAAAACACCTTTTACCTAGGTCAAGAAAAAAGTACCTGTAATCCAGGCAAAGTTATCTGCAGAAAAAAATAAAATTGCCAACATGCCATTCTACAAATGCAGTGACAATTAATGAATGAGGCATTCGCCTTTCTCTATGAGTGCTAGTTCTGCAACTGTCACTGAGGCATCTTCTTGTAAGGTCAGTCATGACCAAGCAAGACCTTGTCATTCTGACTCCAAAAGTGGTGTCCAAATACTTTTACGTGTAAAAGCCGGAAGAAAGGTGGAAGAAAACAGTAAGGCATTAGAGGAAAACGTATGTTCAGATTCAGAAATGACACAAATCCCTGAGGAGAGTCTATCCACGAGTGCTATGTGTAAGCCTGACCTTTCTGATAGTTTACCCATAAAGAAGGCCCCTTTCAGCATTTCTGCAGATGTGTGCATGAACAGCCCAAGTGTAGTCGGTGATACACAAATTGAGGATGCCAATTTGGATTTGCAACAGGATGAGGGGGATATTTGTGTAGCTGACGAGGGCACTAATAAGGATGTTGATGAGGATGATGTTGTTTGTGTAAGTCCTGCACCAGTGGAAGCAGTTATTGCATGTGATAAGAAGGCCATTTGCATGTCTGGGCATAAGGCCAAAAAATCCACCTCTTATGTGTGGAATTATATTTACCCAAATCCTGACAACAGTTGTCTAGCCATTTATAGCGTTTTTAAAGCCACAATCAGTAGAGGTGTATGGTGGCCTAGGTTTACCCCTGTTCTGCTAATACCACTAGGCCACGCAGCTGAGCCAAATGTTGTCCTGGCACATTGCCTCACATATCAAATGTTAGGTGGATTTGGAAAATTAACTAGTTAGTGCCAGTTCTCTGGAGTTTCTACCCTGGCTCTCTAAAACCCACAGACCTATCTCTGCATACTCTGTTCTTACAGTATACTGTACATTCTCTCTATGTGACATCTCTGCCTATCTGACAATCCCAATTTGGGATCACCCTCTTTTTTCCCCCAGGATGGAAGGCAATCAAAGCACTGGAGTGGAAGGCCTCAAGGATCACGCGCTTCCCCCACTACATGGCAGATTTTGGTCCACAACCTTTCCCTGACATACACGAGGGACACCACATTCCCTCCTCTGTCATACTGTACGAAAACATGAGAGTGTAAACGAGAGAAAGAGGCATAACATTACGTAGCTATTAAACTATGTGGGAATGAAGAGCACATTAGATGGTGTAAAAGAGTCTAGTGTGTGCTTCTCTATGCTACTCAGGTCTTTATAATTGTACCATTCAAGGGATCGCCGAATCTGTTGAGTCCAAAGGTTGTAAATGAATAGTTCAAATGAGATGAGCATGGATTAACAGGATTTTCCTGGGAGAATCTAGATATAGACAAGGTTTCTGATTCATCTGTGTCGTTTGCTGCATTTTCAGAAGTGTGTGGGCCTCTCTTAGATCTCCTGTTTATCTGCCAATTTCTTTGTCTGGGAGAGGTGGAGGATTCAGGTGTGTGAAAGTATGAGACCATTCTGGAAGTCGTTTTTGGGGAATATCTAGAGCCTCGCAGACGTGTCCTAAATTTTCAGGACCTTTGAGGGCAGATGTTCTACAATTACGGAACACCAAAAGGCTTAGGGGGAAGCCCCATCTATATTTGATGTTGCGCTACCTCAGATAGTCTCTTAGAGATCTTAGGAGTTGTTAAAGTTAAATAATTGGATGAAGGTAGTAATTAATTATTTATATACACTACAATTAGTTGCGATGCAATAAATACGTTCGGCAGTGTATAAATTGTTCACCTCTGGCTTTGAAAACCACAGTGTTCTGATTGAATTTTGCGTTATTAATCACCAATCAGAACTGCAGGATGATTAGCTGCAGGAATGTGGTAAGTGATTGCACACCTGAGGCTGCCACTTAGTCAAATATTTGCAAGACAAAAAATTACAGTTATGTAATTCATGCAAGCAATATCAGTGAGTGTCTCTGGAGGTACCTCTTTAAAGCACAGTTAATTTTGTAACTGTTGTGATAAAGGTACAGTTGTGTTAGGTAGCTAGAGTTCAATAACGTGCAGAGAAATCACTGAGCCGATGGGGGTAAGCAAAAACTTACATTTAAAGGGAGAGATCAGTGGTTTTAGCACGCATCTGCTGTGGGACGTTGCAGTAAGTAACGTCACGGCTTTACCTCCAGGGAGATCGAGGAAGCCCTGTTTGGCAGTGTGGGACCTCCGAGTTTGAAGAGAATATTGGAGAGCCCCAACACTCCTTTTGCAGAGGAGAAGGAGTGGGTTCATTGTCTGGCCACCTTATGCGCCGGTAAATGCCACGATCATGGCTGCTTCAGTAAGCGGTCTCAACAATCTCTGGTACCACAGGGAGAGTTAGGTGAGGACAGTAGCTCTGGAGCTGCAGCTAACTCCACAGGGCTCCTTCATCGAGCCCACTGTGGAGTGTAGCTTAGGTCCAATAAGGATGAAGATGTCGGAGCAGTAGAGCAGCAGGGGCCATGGTGTAATGGCGCAAACTCGGGCCACCATATCAGCTGTCCTCTTAGCAGGCTAAAACTATTCCCTGTCAACTCAGAAGGATAGCCTCAATGGCATGGGGTCCAATCTATGCCCAGTAATGTCAAATGAACAGGTCAATTTTACAGATGGGGTCCGATTCAGGTAGCTAGACAAGGAGCCCAAGCAAAGCACCTTTGAACAGAATGGCGGACAAGCCTCTTCCCAATACTTGTAAGTTTTAAAATGTTTATGACAATAGATATTATATTTTCCATTTAGGGTTTGTCTTCGCCTTGGCATACTTATATATATTTGAGTTTTAAATAATGTGTTTTAAGTCTGTATATCAATTAACATGATTGCAATTATATCTATATAAAATGTGCAACCATCTGAACATCACATCCACTGATGAAAATATATTATTTCATAAAATGCGTTTGGGTTTATTATATCCAAGTTTGGGGTTTTGTCAGCACTGTACTTAGAACATAAACTAGGACAGCATCTTTTTACCACACTGTATTGAGTGATCGGAGACCTTCAGACCACCAGTATAAAGTGGAGATAATTTCTATCACAAACTGGCAATTGCTACACTTTCTTAATGTGATCTGTGGAACTTGGTATATATCCTAAGGCTAGATACACACTAGAGGGTTTTTCAGCCAATTATCGGGCTAATTACCCGATAAACCACCGCTCTGCCACATATTGCATTAGTGTGTAAATCACACGATGAACAACAATCGTTCCAAATTGTCGATTGACTTTTCATTTGGTTGGTCGTACTATTATATAATCTAGTTCCAATCACCTTCCGATTATGTGTGTATGCACTCAGAATCACGATCTCCATAGAGTTTATAGAGTCATGGTCTTTCAAAGCCGATGTCGGCAATGTCCTCAAGTCGCTTAGAGAATGACAGCACAATAGTCACTCATTCATTCATTCCTGTCACACTGATTACCCGCCTTGTTATAGCTATCCACATATCCATACGAATTTTGTTAGCTTTTGTGTCTCTGAAACAAAATATTCAGTCACAGAACGGACAAACAAACTATTCCATCTACAGTACTTTCTACATTTAGACACCAGAGGGTAAATATATCAAGCTGAGAGTTTTATGGCGGGTATGAAAAACCAATAATTTATTTAGTACATTCTAGAAAATGATAGCTAGAATCTGACTAATTGCTATAGGCAACATCTCCACTTTTCAAACCCACTGGAAAACTCTCAGCTGGATACATTTACCCCCTGGTATAGGTATTTCAGAGTAGTCTAGAAGATGCCAGGTCTGGTACACAATAGCAGATGACAGCCGTGCAGAGGAGGATACAAGAGAGTAGTGAGATGCAAGCCGGGTCTGGTACAGTATAGCAGAAATCAGCCGTGTAGGGGATTCAAGGAAATCAGTGCAAGAGCACACACGTGGAAAGCCAGGAGTCAAGAGTGTAACCTGTTGCTCTGACACAGGGCTTGTGTAAGAGCGCAAACTTATAGCTGCAGAGGAGAGGTTTGAAATCCCCGCCGGGGATAACATGATCAGAACTGCCGCAACCCGGACGTGATGGGTGGTCGGCAGAGCGGAGGAGCATGATACAGGTGAGTATTACAGTACCTACCCTAAGGAATGTTTAAGGCTATTGACTTGAAAGATATGGGACAGTGGTTCCTAACCAAAGGAGTTGGATACTTACCTGGGATATAATTCCGGATATATACTTATAGTTCACACAGATTTTATACAGGCGAAGTGGTATAAATGTGAACTAGCCATTTATGGAAGTCTATTACCAGAAAGTGGTCCATTGGTAATAAAGTCTGAGGTGGTCATTGTGGTTCTTTATGCTGTTGATGATTGCTGGTTCAGTAATTATATATGTATAATGTTGTGCTTACGGCTTTGAATTAGTGATTTTTTTAATAAATGTTTCAATAATTGTTCCATATACATAATCATTTATTAGCTAATTTAAATCTCCTGATGAATGTTTTTAATTTTGTTTTTTGTTTTCTAAACGTATCTATATGATTAGCAAGTTCTATTTTTTCAGCAGTCTTATTGGATATTGGATATTTATATTTATTAACTGCTTAATGGCTTTTTTGCAGTGAGCACTCACAACATTTTCTTTGTTTTAGCTACTTGAAAATTATAATGTATTTTTTTGTTTGCTAGTTTGCTTGAATAAAATTCAAAAAATGTGTAGGAATAATATGATTAGCCCAACAAGGTATAACATTTTGAAAGCTAGACAACCTACAGCATCAAATGAGGGAACCCCTGCGTTTATTGAAGCAAGTAAAAATATGGGCATGAGAACCCTGCTCCATCCCTGGACTTCTTAAAGCGTTTTGTGTTGTAGGGAGTTATTGTCAGGTGATCATCTGATAATAATTATTAAGGCACATCATATGAAAGAGGGGACTTTCCTCTTTCCTCTTTCCTCTTTGTATCTAGGAGCCAGTATGGAGGGAGATCTGGGCATGACAACACCCCCCTCCCCATCCCTGGGCTGATTAATGTTTTATGTAGTTGCCAACTTTCTAAAGTTGGCTTCCGGGAGCCTGCAGTGGGAGATGGGCGTAATGGGGACGGGCTCCAAAATTTGCGTCATTTTGGACCCGCCCCCATGACGTAATGACGCGTCATTTTACAGCAGAGAGCAGGGCCAAACGCTGTGAATCGCTGCGTTTTGGACCTAATTCTGCCCCTGGGCAGATGCGGGAGATTGCCACACTCTCCCGGGAGTCCGTGAGACTCACGCGAAATGCGGGAGTCTCCCGGATATTCCGGGAGAGTTGGCAAGTATGGTGTAGGGTGTTATTGTCTGGTGATTACATTGACGCAATGACATCATGGATTGCGGCCTCATTCCACCAGCAAGCCACACACACCTTTATTTATTTTTACACCTTTACAACCCATAAGTGCAAGGAATGAGTGGGATTCGTCCTTTGCACTTTAGGGATATATGTGGTGTCAGGCGCCATCCCGCACTCCTACCTGGTGCCAGGACGGACTCCTTCACTGTGCTCGTCCCGTTGCCTAGCAACAGGACGTCACTTCCGCCCGGCAGACCGGATGTTCGGGCGCATGCGCCATCGCGCCTCCGTTGCTAGGCAACAGAGACGCTCAATGCAGCTTCCTGTCGGCGGTCAGACGAGCTGACAGTTGACCTCCACTCCCACCAATGATTGGCGGTAGCCACTATTTAAGCCAGACTCTGGCACCACTAGGGTGCCAGAGTATCTAGTCAGCTAGCCTGTCTCTTGGCTCCTTTGTTTTATATATATATATATATATATATATATATATATTCATCCTGCTTGCATCTCCGGATTCTGACCCCTGCCTGCCTGACCACTCTCTCGGATTCTCCCTGGTTCCTGTTTTGATCTCCCGGGTCTGACCCCTGGCTCCCTGATTACTCTCCTGCCTGACTCCTCTGTACCTCGTTGCCTGCACGGTTTTGACCCCGGATTGTCGACTACGATTGTTTATCTAACCTCGCTGGTAGCTACCTGGGAGGGCCGCGACCGAAACATTTTAGCGGCTAAGTCCAAAACTCCTTGTGGGGTTCCCTGGTGAAGACCTGGGGCGTGGTTAGACTCCGCGCTTCCTTGCGTAGCAGCGCAGATACCAGCAGGTAAGGCCTTCCAACTACCTTGTTCATGACATGTGGAGGACAAGTCGCACTCGTCCTTGGCACTGCCGGGCTTAAGTGGCATTGAAAGTCCTACTTTTTAGGCAGCATTTCCAGGGCTAATAGTAGAACACAGAGATGTGCAGATCTCTGAATATGTAAATGAAAATTTTCTGCCAGATATTATGTTTGTGTCTATTAAAATTGTTATTTATGCTTGAGTCTGACATCTAGTGGTTGTTTTTGACTTTCCATTTAATATTTATATTTTGATCTCCAATAGGAGGGCCCATTTACCAACATTGCATTCAAATTTGCACTAAACTGTAGCACTATCCCAATGAGGAACGTAATATAATTAATTTCTATTTGTTTTCATCTCCCATCACTATATTTAGGCGTCTCCAGCTATTATTGCACTATAAGTCTTGGAAGAGTCTGTCAGCTAGGAAAGCTAACAACATAGGGACACACCTCCATATTTGAGTGAGAGGTTTCCATGAGTTAATCTATCTACCTTTCCCCTTTTTGGGAGTGATTTTCCATGTGTGTGTCTATCATACCATGTAGTTAAGATTATGGTATTTTATAGTTGCCTACTCTCCCGGAATGTCCGGGAGACTCCCGAATTTTTGGGAGTTCTCCCGGACTCCCGAGAAAGCAGGCAAAAATCCCGGATCCAGCATCTCCCCGTTGATGAAGATGGCGGGTGGCGGGGTTAATCGCGGCATCATGGCCCCGCCCCCTGCTGCGATTGGCTAGATTTCCTACGATTGACAGGGGCAGAGCCTAACGTCGCACCACGCATGGCCACGCTCCCTCGATGGACCCCCTCCCGGACGGCTGGCTTCAAAAGTAGGTAAGTATGTGGTATTTTCAGGGCCTGTTCACAAATCTAGTTTGTTGCTGCAAGTCTGGTACAAAATTGGCATCTAAAAAGAAACATTTTGTCCTGCAAAATGTAAAATGTAAAACCTGATTTAGAGTTTTGAGGGACTATAGCCTAACCAAACTATAAAATGTAGAGTTGGCTACTATGTGTGTACAGCTTGCAAGATCATGTAGTTTGCACACAAATAAAAAGTGTCTCACCCATTGGTTTGTTCAGCTGAAATGTATGCACATAGATACAATTTGCACCTCTAAAATAGCACCTATGTAAGCAAACAATGTACTCTTCCACTGTATGTTGAGAATATTGTTTTATGTATATGATATGTAAGGTATAGATGTCCAGGTTAAATAACTTAATTGGCATATCATTTATTTGAGTAATTTCTTACCCGAGGAGTTTAATTAAGTGACCACTTTTCCTTCTTGTTCACATAATTTGTAGGATTCAATTTTTAATAGTTTTAGCAGTTAGTGGGGGTCCTTGGTGAAGTCTAGATTTTTGCCACTAGATCGCCACCCCCTCAGTGCTTCTGGCCTTGTTTCCTGTTGCATCTGTCTTGAAGAAGTTCAGGATTTTATCTTGGTTTTCAACTTTGTATTTGTTTCTCTCTCTGCTATACTCCATACTTCCTTCTAGTGTCCTGCATCTCCTCAGGTTGCATCCACTAAGTCAGCAGCCCCAGTGGGCCCCGCTGTAGTCTTCACAGCCGCTCCATCAGGGAACACTCGTATTCCTTCTCCGGAAAAGTATGACAGTGATCCCAAGAACTGTCGAGGTTTACTGAATCAGTGCACCATCCAGTTCGAGCTGGCTTCCGGGAATTTCTCCTCTGAGAGATCCAAAGTTGCATATAAGATTTTGCTTCTCATCGGACATGTGCTCGCCTGGGCTTCACTTCTCTGGGTACGTAATGACCCGATCCTGCGAAACTCTGCCTCCTTCATCGAACCCTTTCTGAAGATTTTTGATGAACCTGGACATGTTTCCTCTGCAGCCTCTGGTTTGCTGACTTTACATCAAGGGTCCCTTACTGTGGGTCAATATGCGGTCCAATTCCAAACCCTCACCTCCGAACTGAAATAGAACAAGGAGGCATTGTTGACAGCCTTCTGGCAAGATTTAGTGGACCACATAAAAGAGAGAACTGCCCCTGATTTGCAAAATGCCGATTTGCAAGATAAACCTATGCAGATCGGCCATTCTGTCTTTCCCAGGAAGAACGTGAGCGACTGTTCAAGAACAACCACTGCCTCTACTACAGGTCAAATCTTGTCCAGCTGCCCCAAGAGACTGGGAAATGCCAAATCATAAGGTGGTTCCAAGGAGGCCAACCTAGGAATTAACAGTCACCATCTATTCTCATAGAGGGCCTAATGCTCTCTATGCCTTTGTGGACTCCACAAATTCATTTCCGCCACCTTAGTGACCAAACTTCACCTGCCTGAGCAGTCACTGCCACAGCCCTTGTCGTTAACTGTCGTTGATGTCAATCATGACGCCAATGGATTCATCTCTAGAATTACCAGCCCTGTTCAACTGCTAGTAAAAGCTCTTCACTCCAAGTAGATCAGGTTCCTGGTTCTGCCTCAGAATTTTAATCCATCTTTCTGGGATCTCCTTGGTTGAGGAGTCACTCTCCACATTTCTATTGGCATCTTGCACAAGTCACTTCCTAGGGACAACTCTGCAGTAAGTAATGTTTATCTACGGCATCCCCCACCAAGACCAGCACATCCTGACATACCCTCTCCTTGAAGCTAGTGCTACCTCTGGTCTACGCTTCCTTTCAGGATGTGTCCAGCAAGACAGCTTCTTACAAACTGCCGCCTCACCATCCTTGGGATTGTCCTATTGATCTTACCCCACCAGGTAATAATATTCCCAGAGGGAGAACGTATCCTTTACCACTGCCTCTGAGTCCCAGGCAATGTCAGAATATATCTCAGATAATATGCAAAAGGGGTTTATTCCTAAATTTTCCTCTCCTACAGGTGCAAGATTCTTTTTTGTGAAAAAAGACAGATCCTTGAGACCCTGTATTGACTATCGGCAGCTCAACTCTATCACAGTCAAGAACCATTACCGTTACCCCTCATCTCGGAATTGTTTGATCGCTTTCGAGGGGCCAAGATCTCCAAACTTGATCTTAGGGGAGCCTAGATCCTCATCCACATACATCAGGGAGACAAATGGATTGCCTTCAACACGTGGATGGGCATTATGAATACCTGGTGATACCCTTTGGCCTGTGTAATGCCCCGGCAGTCTTTCAAGGTTTCGTCAGTTAATTTTTTCTGGATTTACTTTACCACTCAGTTGTGGTGTATCTAGATGACATTCTGATTTTCTCCCGAGATTTATCTTCCCATCGAACACATGTAAAAGAGGTTCTCACCCGCCTATAACAGAATCATCTCTATTGTAAGTTGGAGAAGTGTCTTTTTGAATGCCCTAATGTACCATTTTTGGGATACCTGGTATCAAGAGCAGGTTTACAGATGGACTCTGAAAGAGTAGACTGCAACCCCTTGTGCTTGAAAGCTATCCAATGCTTTATCGGGTTTGCCAATTATTATCGCAAGTTCATAAAATACTTCTCTACTCTCATCGTACCCATCACTGCACTTACATGTAAAGGTGCACATCCTAAGTCATGGTCTCCTGAGGCCACTACAGCTTTTATGATCCTGAAAAGAACCTTCTCTTTGACACGAGTATTGGTACAGCCTGATCAAGGCTCCGTGGGAGTTGGAGTAGTTCTGTCTCAAAAGACTTCCTCAGAGAAATAACATCTGTGTGGCTTTTCTAAAAAATGTACCCCCAACTATGTATTGGGGACATGGTGCTATTAGCAGACAAAGTCGCCCTAGAGGAGTGGTGCCACCTTCTGAAAGCAGCCAGACATCCAGTCACGGTATTTACGGACCACAAAACCTTACCTTCCACCAGATGTTGGAATACCTTAACTCATGTCAGCCCTGATGGTCTTTGTTCTTCTATAGCTTCAAGCTGGTGTTGACCTTCCGGCTTGGCACCAAGAACTCAATGGGCAGTTTCTCTCTCTCGGTCATTTGATAATTAAGATTTTGATTACTCCTGAACCCAGAAATATTATCGACCCCACCACTATTGTGGCTTTGATTGTAACCTCTGTTAAGACAACTCCCATCAGTTGTTCTTTTCTGAACCCCGTTGTCCGCTATAAAGCCCTAAGGGGGGCTCACATCTCTAAGATCTCCAACTATGCAGGAGTCAAAAAGACCCTTACACTCCTATACAGGCTATACTGGTGGCCTACTCTTCACTTGACAGCCAACATGGTCGGACGTACTTACTGAGAGCTCCTACCCTTGTGAGCTAATTGTGGCTTATACACGATCAAGCCCTACGAAAACCACCTGACTGATACTTGTCCAGATCGAGGATCCCCACACTTGAACCTGGGATTTATTTTACATCGATATACAGTGACTCTACCAGTTTAAACCGACCAGACGGTTTAGGCGCGAAACGAGAGCCGCTTACCTGGAGGCCGTTCAGCTGAATCTGCTCAGTGTTAGACTCGGTAATCGATGAAATTCTGTTGTAATCCTTCACAGTTAGCTCACCATTGATATTCTTACCAGCGATAAGCAGGCTCACTTGTTTGGAAGACGCTGAACGGTTACATCTCTGGAAGACTCTTGTAGCTGACAGACCCTGCATACTGCTGCTGCCTTGCACACGCTGACCACATACAGTTGTACTCCATACAGCTGTGAACTAGATCCAGAGACAGGCACAAACACGGGTCAGTAACTGCAAGTTGTATTGCTGTATTTCAGCACAAGTAAGAAATAGCAGCTTTTTCGGGGCAAGTGTCTGATAGGCATTGTGAGCTGCAATTATTGAAACTGGCTTCCATCTGCATGTATCAAAGTAACATAGAGATGTGGTCGCACACAGATGGGACTCCTTA